>NW_020925669.1:1524455-1664112 GCF_003984885.1 Neopelma chrysocephalum
ATGCATTTTTCCCCTTAATTCTATGCCTTTTTGTTCCTTTTTTTTTTTTTTTTTAATAGCTTGCTGGGTTTTCTGTTGGTTTCTTTTTTCTATCTTCTTTTTTGAGTTTTTGTTTTGTTGGGTTTTTTTTGGTCAGGCAGAACACTGCTTCAAAACAAACATATTTAAATCTCTCAGAAAGCCCACACATGGCTGAATGTTAAGGTATTAAAACAGAGAATTTTTGGTCTTCTCTTATATGCTACCTGCACAGTAGAACAAGGGCCTGTAACACGTTCTTCCTAATTCCGTGCAAGTCCACGTTAGATTATTGTCAAAGTTATGAGTGCATGAAGAGGGATTTTATAATTCTTCATATCCTGAGTGAATTTGTCCCTTGCCTGTTTTACAAGGATTAAACTTCTTGCAAGGATTAAATGCTTTCCCCTTACTGCAACTGAAGGGCAAGGGGGATATTTCAATTCTACCCTACCTGTTGTCTCACTTCTCTCACCTCTGCTGTGCACAGAAGTCCCTTCCTTTCCCTTTGGGGTACCCATCAAAAACTGTCCCACTTCATCAGCAATACATTTCTTGAATTGCAAATAAATTCCAAGTGTGTTTGGCATAGGGTAGAAAGCACAAAGAAAATGACAAAATAAGACAAATTGTAAACAAATGTGACAAGCTGAATAGAAAATGAGAAAAACAGGTGCAAAGCTGGCATGGCCTTGCATGAATATTACTCACAGCAGAGCTGAGAAAATGTCTGATTCACCTCCTTCCCTTCCACCCCCCTCTTTTTTCATTCTTTTTTTCCCACTAGACCTGAAAGCTGTCTAGCTCGCTTGTCAGCTAAGGTTGCGTCCAGTGTTTTTATGCTGCATAAACTTTGTGTTTCCAGAAGAAAACCAGGTTTTTAGATCTCCCACACATCAACAAAGCTGAGAGAAGATTTGCTGGGAGAAAAACAAGTGCTTTGCAGTGTTCTCCCGGCATAGTTCCAAACTATGTGCAGTTCCCTTAGTTTTCAAAGCCTGATGTTGTCAGCCTGATAGGACAATCCTAGGAGAAGGAGAGCACTGGAAACTTAAAAACGTCATTGGATATTCTCCTGCCTTATTGGGGTAAAATGTTCCCTGATGGTTCTAGATTCTAACTCACCTCCTCTGGAGTTAAACATGGGGATGCATGGATGTTTTCCATTTTAGGGGGATTTTTTCCCCAGGAAGTACTTTCTTCCCCTTAAAGGAAGGTCATCTCATGCCTAAATTTTAATTGCATAATTACTACTGGTGTGGCATTTATATATATATATATATATTTCATTCTTCTACTGTCATTACTTCATGCAGTATTTGATGGTCTTCCACTGTATTGTATTAGTCTCCTGTTATCATTGTCTACAATAATAAGGCAAATACTTGCTTCAAATACATACTTCTAATAATAACAGTTTCAGAAATTTAGTACAGTTAAAAATGGATGCTGGAAAAGAAAAAGCTGAAGTAATTTTTTGGCTTATTGACTCACTGTGCAAGGGTTCTCTTCAGTCATTACAGAGTTGCACATAGCTGGAAAAGGGGAAAGAATGAGATTTGGACCTAAAAAACTCTATAAAAAGTAAATAAAAACATTTTATAGACAAATTGCTACTCAAACTTTCACTGTGTAAAGTCTCTAAAAATTTATTTTGGAATCTTGTGGTCTTATGAACATGTTCTTTATGTATATTTTTAGAGTGCCAATGGAGAAAGACTTCCACTCACAATCTGTAAAGAATTCACCTGCCAGCTGTATTTTGTGTGGAAAAAAAATCATTGACTAAAAATATTCCCATTTCAAAGGCCACTTTGAATAAGTGTATCATTCCATGCTATGCTCATACCATGCCTTGCACAATGATCAAGGCTTGTAATGGTAGCATTGCTATTATTAAATCATATTATTTTTTCTAACAAATTTCACAAATTCATATTTTATTGTCAGTATTTCTTGTGCTGAACACTCCTAATTGCATGAGCTTTTATGTGGAGACTAATCTTTGGAGTGAATATATCTCATTTCTGGAGTCCAACAAACACTGTAAAAAATCCTGTGTGAATTTCTACTTGGATTAATTCTCTGACACTCAATTTTCTATGAACGTTCAAGACACTGAATTTTCCTGCCAGGAATGTGTTTATCAAACACTTATTACTTCTGGCAGTGGTAGTTTTAAAGATGCAAATATTTTCAGTGAGATATGCTTGCTTTTTTACCCAGTCAAGAAGAATATATTAAGATTATGATATTTTTCTGACCAATTGCAAATAAGCTCCCTGTTTAAACAGCAGAAGAAAAAAAAGGCACAGTATCTCCACAGACTCAATAATAATAATAATAATAAAAAGAAAAGGCAGAAAAGTCTGTCAGATAGCAAATAAATCTGAGAAGGCTGTGATCTGCTGGGAAGTAGAAGGAAGCTAATTTGTCAGATAAATGATTTGTTGTGAATTGTACTGTTATCTCTGTTCAAGGGGAATGAGCCTTGATTCTGGAAGGTGCCCAGCCAGTCCTGCCAGTTTCTAAACACACTCAGGGCCCATTGTGGGAGAATATCCATTTCTTTCACATGCAGACTGGTTTTTTATGAAATGTAGTACAACGTCCAGGAAAAGAAACCTACACTCCATTCCCACCTCCACCATGGGTCTGCTTCATGACCTTGGGCAAAACACTTATCCTCTCTGGACAGCAATTCCTCCATCTGAAAATTGGGCATGATACTATATTTTTAAAGCTCTTTCGGACCCAGGATGAAAAATGCTAGACGTTGTGATTATTATTATATTTCATTGCTGACATCTATTACTGAGTATGTATTTCACAATGACAGCTATCACAGTATGTATATTTCTATAATGACAACTATCACAGCACATATATTTCTGGGATGACAACTACCATATTAGAGCGTGTATATTTTTGGAATTAAAGCTATAACAGCACACACTGTTCTAAAACTATAGTACTAATTGCCATATACTTTTCACAAATACACAGTGTGTTATTATATGTCATCAAGTTGCAATTCTTGTTTCATTTTAGATATATATAATATAGGTGTACACAAGGTGTAATACGTATTCAATGTTGTTTGACATCCACCAAATTGCCCTATCCTAATAGAGCATCTTGTACAGCAATCTCTGATAACAATGTGTAGAAATGCATGTGCTATAAAAGACTTTTAATGGCTAACAAGTCAGTATGGCAGTATCAATGAAATCTTTCACAGCATATATTAGAGAGTTAAACATTGCAATCTGTTCTTCATACTGATATCCAATATCTAAAGGAAATGCCAAGATCAGTCAAAATCTAAGAAGGTTTCTTTTCTTTCTTGTTTTCTTGTCATAATTTATATATATATTTAAAAAAAAAAAGTTTTATTTAATCAGAAGAAGAAATCACATCCTTGTAAAATAAGCAAAGGAATTGTTCTCTCCTAGCAGTGCAGTTCATGGGAGGATTATATACAGCTGACTGCTTGATAGAATGCTTGCCATTTTTCAAATTAAAAATCGCTCATAAGCTTTTATGTACTTTGAGTCATTTTTAAATACATAACAATGGAAATATTGACTTAAAATTCTTAAAATTGTAAGTTATATATTTCAACATCAGTTAGTAAGTCAATTCACTTGATTACATTTCATGTTTAAGAAAGACTAAACTGCAATACAGGAGTATGTCTTTGCATCATGGAAAAGCTCAGAGTTGAAGCTCATTTTGGACCCTTGTTTAGAGCTTAATGAACACCTACAGTATCCAAAATGCAGGTGGGAAAACTTTCCAATTTAACTAGAAATATTTTGCAAAGTTAGGCTGAAGTTCCAGTTTCCTTGAGTCCCTAAAATGAGATTAAAGAGTCAGGGGAAAAAACAAACAAACAAACAAACAAACCAACCCACCAACTAAATTCATAACTTGTTCTTTTTTATTTTGAAAATCTTTAGTTATCTAAAAGTATGGGGGAAAGAATGTAAATTTTAAGCTTCAGTTATTTCACTCAGTTTAAACATTGATTCTTTGGCCTTTCAGTTCTGCAGAACAAACTAATTTAATGTCAAGGACTTTCAAAAGGGAGTATCTTCCAATCACTTAAGCTACTAATGTCAGTTTCTTTAGCCTTATTAAGTCCAAAATCTCCTTGCAAACTATGATACTAATTACTAGTCACCTGATAGTTATTTTTTCCGTGACCTCCATTGTCTGAGACAACAACACTTCAATGCAATTTGGCCTCATGTCCAAGTGAGTCCTGTGGCAGGACGGAGGCTTTGCAGCCTGTCTCCTGAAGGAGTCTCCACGCAGCCATGGTTACCACCTCTTTGTGAACCTATGAAGAAGCTTTTTACCTCTAGTAAACATCTTTGATAGCTGTGTGGGACTAGGCTATCTCTTCACACTTCTGCCTGTTGATACACTCCTGATCATACGGCAGGACTGCTGTTTGGGGTTGTGTTTATTTGGGTGCCGCACCAGTGCTCACAATGATACGCTCCCAACTCTGCCTCTTTAATAGGAAAACCAATATAATTAACCAAATGACTGCCTTCTGCTTGCAGATGTGGGAGAAAAAAAAAAGAAAAAAGAAAAAAGTAAAAATTGGCAGAATTGTGAAGAATAGTATTACCCTCTGTTGTACCCATAAGAAAAAACATGTTTCACCCAAGGCACAGCCTTGTACTTATTAGTATTAGTTCCAGAACCACTGCTAAGTCAAGTATTTTGAGATGCTAGTCCATGAATAATAATGCCAGAGAAGTACAATAATTAATAGAACATGAGGATATTCCCTAAAGAGCATGAGTAGCATTGCAAGAGGTATGCATGCCTGTCCTTTGAAATTTGTCTGCTACGGCCTCTTGAACTTTGATTTTGAAAGGTGGGGAAGAGGTAAAATGAATTACACTTCATTAGCAACGTTGAGTAAGATGGAGCCCCCTCTCCTCTGGAGAAACAGCCTTTAATTGTTAAATTCCCAGAATTCCCCCGTGCACATCAAGCTGGATTCACTCTCATGCTCTGACTGAGCGCAGGTGATGGTTTTCATTAGCCACTCTTTCTCTTGACCCTGATGTCATCATTGTTATTGTTATTTATTAATTTAAGGGGCCTCATTCTCCCCTGGATTGCAGGCGTTTCACAAAAAACTCATAACCACTAAGCAAATATTAGCATAAGGGTAGCAAAACAAACTTTTCAAGAATATTTTGTATCAATTTATCACTGATGGACTGACATCCCTGGAGGCTCAGGTCTGCTTAGTCTGGTAGCAATTACAACAGAAACAAGTTCCCATCGCACACACCTCTTACCATTCTGACTCTAACCTTGACCTGGAAGGGGCATTTTCTAGGGGTGAGAGGATGTCTTAGCCTATTCATTACTTTTCATGCCTTTTTAGACAGGTGGAGGAAAATCATTCAGTCGGTGATGATCTTAGCAAGGAATAGTGTATTAGCCGAAATGAAGAGTAATTTAGGATAGCAGGACAAAGAAGCGCAGACACCAAAGTAATGAATGTCATGCTCTCCTTCATCCACTGGGGTATGGAGCTTGGAGATGCTCAATCACTCATCCGATTTAAGGGGGGCTTTATTTATAATTTTTTCCTAGGCTTTTGTATCAGCTTGAGGAGGCAAAGATTGAATGGAACTGCCTGAGGGACTTCTTTTGGGTTTTTTGTGTAACTTTTTGTTTGTTTAATTTTATTTTTTTTTTTGATGGTTTGCTTTTTTTCGGGCAGGGTATGTGATCTGGTTTTTTTGTTTTGTTTTGTTTTGGGGGTTTTGTTGTTATATTTTTGTTTGTTTGTTTCCAAAAAAAGAGAAAATAACAGTTTTATATACCTCTCTGTCAATTACTACGGTGGATGGTGCATAGGTGAGGGGTGCATTCCTCCGCCTCTTTTGCTTTCTATTTATTCTGCCTTTTTGAAGCAGCTCTGGGAAAGTCTCCATGCAAAACTGAAATAAATCTAAACCACTTAAGGGCAGTTCTAATAACAACCTATGCAAGCTCTTGCAAGAAAGAAGAAATGGAAAGAATAAGTATGTTGTCTCTTGCATTTCTTTCTTTGGTCTATTGTTTGTGAGTTGTGTGCCCTAAATGTGCATGTCCTAATTCTCAGTGTGCAAAGCTGCACACAGCTCTGTCCAAGAGGCATCTTTTGTGTAACCCGAAAGTCTTAGAGAAGCTAACACACCTTTCAAAGGTTCATGCAGTAGGAAGCAGCACTGCTGCTGCCATTTACTCTCAAATTCTTTTATTCACAATGTACTCTGGAGTCTTTGCATGATGCAATGGTATGAGAGTCTATTAAGGTTTCCCTTCCAAACAGCTCAATGGAGAATTCACTCTGACTTACCTCTGGCTTTAAACACCGTGTCAAGAGGTTAGTTTGTCCTCAGTGTCACTGGTGCTGTGACTGAGGCTGTGAGGTAAGGGCAGGTTCACTAACCCATCTCAGGTACTGTGGAGATGTCTGGGTACTCATTTCTTTCCAATCTCTGCTGTACATTCAGTCCAGTTCAGTTTAGCTGAACATTTAGCAGCACATATACATGGCACAGCAAGTGTAGAGAGATTTGCATCCGTGGTGCATCTTCCATGGCACTGTGAATTCTACTGAAATCCTTGCAAAGAACAAAAGGTAAATGTATTAAAATTTTGGTGTGGAGCCATCTCTACCTCTCCAGCTGTCTGATTGCCCACATCTAGCTGAGTCCAGGACAATGCTCAGACTTCTATTGTAAGCTGTTTTAATTGCTCTGAAAGGACAACATTCAAATCCAAGATAGTTAAGAAATGACTGCTACTTTTTGTTGTTGTTGTTGTCGCCTCTCTCTGTGTGTGTGTGTGTGTGTGTGCATATGCAGTGTTTTGCAACACAGATTGATTAAAACAACAACAAAAAAAAACAAATATCTTTCTCTTTTTCATAAGTTTCCTTCAGCTTGGTATGGTACCAAGAAGCATTGAACAATGAGCTGTATGGTTAAAAGAAGCAAAATTCCCATTTTACCCATGTAGGAAATAGAAAACATTAACATTTGGATTTGAATGTGCCCAGGCTGCTCCAGCAGCTTGGCAACCACAAATATCATGCTGCCTAGAGAATCAGAGACCATGGAAAATAATTGTAAAGATAAGTACTTGGTGCAAAGAAGGGTTATGTGGAAGCAAAAGTGAAGAAATCTACATTAGGAGACCAGCTGTGCATTAGGTGTATAATACAATAGAGAATGACATAAATTACCATAGCAAACAAATGGACACTTAAGAAGCAGCACATAGGGGAATATGTATAAAAGAAAAACTGGGATTAGAGGCAGTGTTTGCTTCGTCACTTCTTGCTTGTGGAGAGTTCTTATTTTAAAACAAACAAGCAAATGAACAAAAAACCCTAAACCAAACCAATCCCTCTACACACACATTTTCTTAAAAAAAAGAAAAGGCCACATCTCAGATTTGTTGTTTTGTTTTGTTTTTTTTAAGAGCTATATTCTTTACCTCAGATTTCTCTATTATGTGGTAGATTTTTTTTTTTTGTCAGTACTGGAAAAAGTGTGGTATTAGTGAAGTCAATGTGTGTTAGTGCAAACAGCTCTAGATCCTGACATTTCTGGGGGGGGGAATTCTCAGTATTTTAATCTGCAGGCATTTGAAAGCCTGGAGGGACTTTTAAATTATTATTAAATTATATCAAATCCTAAAACACAAAATCGGATGGTTTTGACAAATCTTTCTGGACCAGATTAAGATAAAGATCAAGGAATAAATATATTTGAACTTTTAAAAGCAGAGTAGAAATATATTTGTATACTTAGATAATTAAGAGTTAGCCTTTATCAAGCTTTACACATGTACAATGGTGTCTGCACCTTAGGTAATCTTCCCTTACTGCCAGTGAACAGAATTATGTGCTTCACAGCATGTTTTAGAACCTTGCTTTAAAATGAGAGGAATCATACCTTGGATGTGATTACTTCTCTCCATTTACTATAGAGAGAGTGTGCAGTGACTAGCTCAGATGAAAATGTCTGCTCTGTGTATATCTATTTAAAGTCCAATGAATCACACCTGAAACTCTGAATTCACACTACTCTTAAGTCCTTTGAATTCTTTATATTAAAAATACAAACCACTGCTTTGCTGCCAGCTCTACTGTGTATGTTGTGCAAGACCGATTGGTATCCTCCTCCTTATTCACTGGTCTCATATCCTCCCTTTCTTAAGAAAAGAATGAAAAAAGGATGAATGACATCTGTTAGCAATCAATGGTCAGGATGTACCTTGAATGCAAGATGTTAGGACACCCTGTGCTAGCCCAGATTAACATTCCCTGTGAATTGACAACATTATAAGCTGTGAAATGTTGCCATTTGCTTGAAAGTTAGATTGCCACTTCCATGAATATTTGTTTCAGGGGGATTCTGGAAAAACTGTAATAAAATAGGTGGTGATAAAATCTGTTTAAACAACTTTTCAAATTGCGTCATTAGTGTTCCCTTCCATTAAACCTGAATTTTCTGATGGAGGAGAGAATATGATCTGGTGGCTGAGATTCATTTTGAAGAAGGAAAATTATTTGAAAATGCGTAAGAATCCATAACAATTACCTAACATAACATGTGGCATGCAAAAGAAAACCAAACCAAAACAAAACCTGAGAGTGTATTGGAGGTAATTTTCACAGCTTGTGGTCTCACTGCAGTTGGAGTTTTTTGCTGATTTTTTTTTTATATATAATTCTGTAAAAAGGGAATTTTTCTATAGCTAGGAAATGGGTAAACCCACATGTACAATGTCTCATACAGGATTTTTTTGAAGCAAACAGGCTGAAACTTCTCATATTTGATTTGTCCATTCTCTCTAGCAGTTTAGCTAATAGTTCATTCCAGTTCCTCTAAAAAAAATTTATGGAGTACCAGCTTTAAAATTGCAATATAAATGCAAATAGACTGACGTCAAGAATCCCTTGATTAAACACTACAGAAAAGTAGCAATAGAAGAAAAATTCATTTTTTTAAACAATTTTTAACTATAATACTATCATAACTAAAAGACATAAAACAAATCCAAATTTAAATTCCAACAATCCTGATAATCCAACTCAAGGCAGAAAAATTAAAAACAAAACAAAACAAAACACAAAAAAAACTAACCAACCAACCAAAAAACCACAAAACTCAAAACCAAAAAAGTCCAGCAAGCAAACAAACAAACAACCCCAACCAAACCAACCAACCAACCAAAAAACCAGCACCCTGACCATGTGGAATACATTTTCTTTAAGCTCCTCAGGGTCAAAAAGAACAATAACTACAGTGGATAAACAGAGGATGGCTGTTTCTCAAGTAGTACAAAATAGTAGTCAATACTGTAAGCTGACCAGGTGAAATGAGAAAAGGAGTTTTCCATAGTGGCTCCTATCCCTATTTAAAGGGTACAAAGTCACAACTAAGATCTATTTTGCAGAATTTTTTCTCCTGAAAAATTAAAAAGGTAGAAGATAATGTTATCAAGAGAGATTCTGAAGTCACAGTCAGACCAAAAAGGCAAAGTCCCTAAATCTCTATTGTGTACCATGCTGGTGAGGATTTATGACTTTGGATGAACATATTGTAAGCTATCAGAAGGAAATGAATAAATGGAACCAAAGCCAAGTTTGTGCAAGGAATAGGGAGGGAGTGAGGAACATTATTAAAGCAGACAGTAATGGAAACCTGTGAGGAATCTGGGCAGTGTTACAGGTAAAATGATTAAGTGCCTTCCAGACCAAAACATTGTTCTCTTTCCTTCTCATTCAAACTGAAATGCCCAGTGGTGGGACACGGGTGTTAGAGTTTTATCTCCCTAAGCCAAAAGAAGCTAAAAACTTGAGAGAACACCTAAAATACCAGTGTCCTGTAAGAACTGGAGGACAGGTCAATCTGGGATGCTCTTGGGGGAAGCTTTCCTCTCACTGATAATGGCAATTAGGAGTCTCAGCTTCCAGAATGTGCAGTGGTCTAAAAGTACTAGCTCTCACCCCCAGCAAAATTATTCATCACTGCTTTGCTCAGTGACAGCCTCGAGCCAATCAATCACCCACCAACATGTAGCTCTCCATATGTCTTTCTGCACATCTATTCCTATGTAAACACTTGTTGAGATGGAAGAGTAGACAGATATCTGTGTGGAAGCAAGGGTCAGCAGCTGGGCTGCTTTCATATGTTTATGCAGATGTTCCCCTATTCTTCCACCTCTACAAGCATCTCTCTGACTATTTGATTGACCTTTGTGGTCACTGAATATTCATTTTCCTAGAATTTCATTGACATTTTAGACAGCTCAAGATATCCAGAAGACAACACCCTGCAGTCAACTTGTTATATTTTGAAGATGCAGCTGAATCCTTATGATCTAAAAAAATAGCATTGTAAGGCACAAAATAAGGTAGAGAGTCCTTTTATTCAGTTCTTCCCTTTCCCCCCACCCCGTAACTTTCAAAATCCTTCTCTTGAAGGAAATATATTCATAGACTACTTCTTTTGAGAGTAATCATGATTTACATGACCTCCAAATCCATTAGCTGCGAAGGGCATTTACCTGTAAGAAGACAATAAGCAAGTTATTTGCAGCTGTGCATTTCGGAATCAGTGTCTATTTTACCTATTGCACTGCTTTAGGATAGAGTCAATTGTCTCCACAGCTGCTTGTATGAGGTTATGCTTTGTATTTGTGATGGAAACTGTTGTTAACAGAGGTGTTTTATTTATTGCTGGACAGAGACAACATCAAGATCTTTTCTAATTGGGCCGCACAAGAACCTGGGAGGTGGCACAGGTGGGACAGGATAGTGTGACAAATGTTTGAACCTTTCATTTTTAGCCTGCCAACTCTCAAATGCTCAACAAGTGTCAGCAGACTACAATTTAATAACAAATGTATGTTTTTCTGGCATGGTGCTCACACATCTGACACTGGGGATCCAACAGGATGGCTATGACTGAAACCTGCCTGAGCAATATGTCTACGAGCAGTACCCAAAGCTGAGCACCAGATGCCTCTGTCAGCTTTAGAAACCCCTGCATCACATCCCTTTTAACCTTACTACCCTATGGAATAACTACTTAGTGTACTAAATCTGCTAAGCAAGGACTTTGCAATTCCAATCCAATATAAATGAATAAATATCTGACTGCTAAATGAATAATCTCTCATACATTAAACCAGTAAGCCAAAAAAGTCATTATAATGTATGCATTTAAATTATAATATACAAATATACAAAAGGGAAGATAGACATCCATTGAGACCAGAGAATTGATTACATGGCTAACAAGTGGAATATTTATAGGTCATTATTCATATTAATACTAATAGTTCTTTTGTGCTGCTTTCCTCCATTCTATTGTAAGACACAATGAAGTCAGTGGCTTCGTTTCCCTTCAATAACCCACCCCCTACCTCAAATTTACCCTTGAATCCACCATTCTACTTTCTCCTGAATAACCTTGCCTAATATAGTTTCAATTTAAAAAGTAAGTGTTAAGCTGGGAAATGGATAAAAGAGGAAACCACTACATATAAGCATGAAAGTTCACTGTGCATTATTAACAGTCATAATAGTACTTCGCATTTAATTCCCTTCCTGTAAGGGGATTAAAACATTTCTAATTATTAATCAGTATTAAACAGTTTATAATTACCTCTGCAAGAAGGTAATTATTAATACACCCATTTTGCAGATAATCTAAACCACAAAATAACTGTGTAAGTTTGCCAAAATGGCACAAAAAAAAAATGACCTAAGAAGCAAAAGAAGAAGAAAGGTTGTGTGTCCTGTCCCTTGCTCCTGTTCTAACTCATGTAGTAACTCACTGTTCTTGGGAAGAGATGTTCTGCCTAGAAGCTGCCAAGCACTTAAAAACAGAAAACTGTTATGAAAGTCATGTCAGTTGACCTCTAAGTATGAAGATATGACCTTACATAGTGCAAAAACAAAAAAGAAACAATAAAAATAACATCAAACCACCACACAGATCATACCCTTTACTAGGCATTTCTGCTTAGCTGTTATGTCTAGTGAAAAAGCAATTAAAAAAAAAAGATTATTTTAAGCTAAGGATTTGTCATTCCCGGAGTTCAAAATGGGGGTTTTTTTACATATTTTATTTAATGTAACATATTATATATCTCAACGATGTACAGATCTGCACTTAGCAGTAAATTCCTCTACCGAAGATTCTTCCTGCTGAATATTAGTTTAGAAATGTCAACTCTAACACTTTCTGTATACATATTGGTGCCACACTGATAATTTCTACTGATGAACATGCATCTCAGGACTACTTAATTCACTCCCAGCTCATGGAAAACGTGCATTAGAGGACCTTTCTTGGCATTTATTTTGAATTACACTTACTCCTTTTCTCTGCCATAACTGACAGTTTGATCCATTAATTCATTGCATTCTTAGAAAAAATAAATCAATTTATCTATCTAAATATTTTTTATATATTTATATACATATCTAGGACCACTTTTTTTTTCTGTTAAGATCCATTCTTACAGAATTAAAAAGTGTACATAGGCAAAAAGGCTGTAGTGAAGGATTGTTTGTTTTTGTTTTCTCTGGTAGTACAGGATAATGTGTAGACTGATTCAAGAACAATAAGGCAGTGAAAATACAGAAATGAAAAGAGAGAATGCAAGAAAAAGAAAAGAGAGAGTGGGGTTAAATATGCTTTATTTAGCTCCCTAACAGGGACTGAAATTTTTAGCACCTAACAAAGCAGTCCTCTTAAAATGAGAATGGTCATTATCCAGACAAATAAAAAGATGTCTTTGTAGAGATCCATTTTGCAATGGAGTTTAGGGAAATGTCCATTCACAGGTGAATCCTTTGTTTTTTTAATAAAAATTATGATGTAGCAATAAATTAAAAAATATTTTTAATTAATTTTGATTCACCTATCAGCTGACAATATCACTGGCACAACATAAATAGTGATCTGAAGACACTACCTGATCTTCTATTGGAGTGGGCTGTGCTGTTATCTCTTAGATAGACCAAATAAACATGAGAAGGACAGTAAGATCAATTATCGGGTAGCTGCTTCTCAAAAATTCACAGAGAAGTATGAATACAGGAATAATCTTAGACAATTTGGAATCTCAGTGAATTACCAAGCTACACCCAGGTCTTTATAACACTTCTCTTGTCTTAAATAACAATAACTTGAAGAGTTCCATGCAATCTTTATCTCAGATGTGTAAGCATTTGTCTTTTGTTTTTTTTTTAGATTATACTCTCTCCTCCCAGTTACGAATAAATGAAAGGAAAACCACTAAATATCTTGATTTTTTTCATAACACAGGTTATGTATCTACAGCCAAAAAGTAATTTTAAAATCTACTCTTTAAATCTCTAAATCCTAACACGTATGATGCAGGTTTCCCATTTCTGATCTAGGAGTGAAAATTGCAAATGTGGCAGCTGTAAGATGGTTTGCATTTCCCTTCCTCCATTAAAAGAAAAACATTAATATCTTTCTCAAATGTATAGGTCCATTTAGGACAGGGGTCATAACTTCACTGAAATTGGCAGAGCTTCTCTGATTTATACCTGAGGTATATCCCAGATATCAAGTACACAACATTTCAGGCAAATTAGCTTAAAAACTTTGGACTTTAGCTTATGTGAGTCTTTTTCCATTTAGTGTCTCATAGATGGGGGAACTAAGGGCAACTCCAGTCCATTACCTTAATACCACCATAATACTATTAATTTCAGAGAACACACCAAGCAATGAAAAATAAAAATAAAAATTACAATGAAAATAAAAAGAAAAACAGCAAAAGTAAGAAAGAGAAAGAAAGAAAAAAAGAGAAAGAGAAAGAGAAAGAGAAAGAGAAAGAGAAAGAGAAAGAGAAAGAGAAAGAGAAAGAGAAAAGGAAAAAGAAAAAGGTAAAAAATGAAAAAGAAAATCTACATTACAAGAGGAAAGATAATTTTCATTAATAAATTGTACCTCTGTCTATAGGAATTCTACAGATCTGTCCTGGTTCACGTCTAGTTATGATGTAGATAACTCCCTTTTCCAACCCTAATTCTTCCTGTGTAATGTGGGTAATGACACCACACCCCTTCACCTGGGTCTTATGAGCCTGAAATCCTAACTTTTGCAAGGCTATTGGAGATTAGCTGAAACAAAATAACAAGTCCTATGAGGAGTGGCTTTGTAGAGCACAGCCTCAAAAAAAAAAAAAAAAAAAAAAAAAAAAAAAGGACTGAGGTTCTTTAGCCTGGAGAAAAGGAGGCTCAGGGGACACCTTCTTGCTGTTTACAGCTGCCTGAAAGGAGGCCACAGCCGAGTAGGAGTTGGTGTTTTCTCCCAGGTAACAAATGATAGGAAGAGAGGAAATGTCCTTAAGGTGCAGTTTTGAGTTAAATATGAAGTAAACATTCTTTGCTGAAAGGGTGGGCATTGGAACAGACTGGCCAGGGAAGTGGTGGAGTCACCATCCCTGCAGCTGCATATGTGGCACTTGGGGACATGGTTCAGTACTGGGCTTGGCAATGCTGGGAAATGGTTGGACTTGATCTTAAAGGTCTTTTCCGACCTAAATGACTCTATGATTCTATGGAAGTTGCTTAAATCTACACATTGTCCTCATGCTAAGTAACTTCTAAATCAGTGTGTGTTGCTTTGAAACTCACATATCACTCTAGACTTATTTATTCCCTTTGTTATTGAGTCTGAATATTCTGTCAGCAAAATCACAGTGTCTACAAAGCTGAAATGTGGATAGATAGAAGCCTAAATGCCCAGGAAAGAGCAAAAGGACACTTTGCAGTATTCCTGATGAGCAAGGTTAATGCCGTCTTCAAAAAGTTAGGGAAAGTAATATAATTTTTTTTAGTGGAGTCTCTCATATCTCATTAGCAATATCTTATCCAATTAGCACATTAGCAACATTCCTTTGTATTGCATTAGCATTCATATCATATCAGAATATATTGTTGCTAATACTATGTTACAGTCGTATCATATTAGTGACTTTCATATCAGATTACTGAGAGAGGATACTAATAAGACATTCCGATTCAATTAGTAAGGTAACAGAATTCCCTTCTTTCCAAGTCACTTCCAGCTTTGCTCCTAAATATAAGCTGATGATATGCATCAGTGGAGTAATCCTTTTACCATCTCAAAAGAACTGCGCCCTTCAGAAACCATGTCTGTAAAAAGAAAGAATTGGAAATCGACTCCTGTATTCCTACCTTGCTAAACTCTGTGATCTTTCCAGTTCCAGGGATGCTGAAGGGAAGAGAAAACTCTCTCATTAGGCACACAGCTCTATTGCCTTGGCTGACAGATAGTGCTGTTTCCTGGGGTGTGTGTTGCAGGGGATAGATCAGCACTTTGCAGGACAAAGTGTTCAGGTGGTGTGTTAAAACTAGCTTAGAAATACAGATTTATTAATTTTAGACTTCCTTCCTACTTGAAAAATTCCATTTAGTAAACTTTTACTGAATAATACGATGAGTTTCATTAATCTAAATTCTGAGAATTTGAAAATACTTTGCCTTTATAAGTACTGATAGACTCTCAGAATGGCAATTTATACCAAAACCTGCTCAGAAATGCAGTTTGAAGAGGAGGAATGTGCATTGGTAAAAAGCATATACCTTGGATTCAAGTAGATGAATGGAATCCAGGACGTAAGATTGCTAACTTTGTTATTAACTTCAATTTATCTGTGTTCACCAGAGGCATTAATTTACTGTAAGCAAAGTGGGACTTTGGAATATGCTTCTTCTCCATCTTTCCCCATTAGTTTGCCATTATAGTAAGTGATTCCAGTATTATGATACTGGAATATTTGTGTTCCTATACAGCCCTCTTCACCTTTTATAATGGCAGCTGCACCTACGTGAGATTTTGCTAATCCTACCGAAAAAGTGCCGACTTTCCTCCAGAGGAAAAGTGATTTCCACTGACTGAAGTTAGGGTGATATATTCAAATAAAAGTATTCCCCAGACATTTGTCCATCTCCAAGGACATATCTACTGTTCTTGCTTGCTGAAAGTCACAGCCATGAACCTTTGAAGGCTTTCCATCAAGGGCTCAAGTCTGTGAGCATCATCTTTGATATGTCTGACAGTCAGTAAGAAGATACTATAAACTAAATATACCTTTTACATTATCTATGAAGTAGATTATGGTTTACAACACCTCCCTGTCTCAAAGAAACAGTGAAATGTATGAATGAAATCTTAGCTAACTTTCTTTCAGTGTAAATATACTGCCCATGCTGATTATTAACCTCATGAAGTGAATCACACAGACAATGTACCAAGTCGAATAGTATCTCTGCTTAACTCTTCCCAAATTAAAGTGATATGCATTAAAAGACTCTCAGGCCTATTCCTGATGTAATATGGCATCATCATTGTTCCAGTGATAAGCTCTTGCCAAAGACATTGTAAGTCATCAGTGGAAGTTATCTGATTTTTATCTGTTGTGAGCTGCATAATGCAGTCAGGAGCTGAACGTGCGCTGGATTTGATTACACAAGAATAATACATTTGGACTCTACCTTTTATTAATATTGGTAGTATTAAGTATCAAGTAATATAGACTTGAAAATTCCAACTTAAAGTAAAATTGCTATGGTTCTTGTTAATTATAGTGTTGTTACAACTATTTCATCTATGGTTTCTTCATCCATCTTCACTGTATCCAAGATTCTTCAGAGTGTTTGGGTATTCCACCAGACAATTGGCCAAATTCCTGCAAAACAAACATCTTCCCGATCCATGTTCTTTCAGATGAGATCTTTAACCACAGGGCCGCAGCCATCTCTTCTTTGCTTCTTTCCTTTCCTCCTACTGAATGCTGAATTATTTTTTGCATAGTGCTCAACTTCTACAGAAATACTGTGTCATAATTTGAAAGGTCCAGTAATCCATTGCTTAAGTCAATTCCTTAGAGTGTTATTAGTTGAATTATCTCAATGTGAAGAATACTCAAAATTTATTTTTTTTAATAAAATGAGTGCTCAGTTACTAAAAGTACAGCACAGAGGTCTCGGGGGAAAAAAAAAGAGGGAGAAAATAGTTTAATTTGCCTTTACTTTTCTGATTGGCAGACTCCTGCCCACAGCCAGTGCACTGCAACATCCTACGTTTTCTCCAGCATTAGGGACACTCATTTGAGGTCATGGAGCTCAGTTTAGTTGCCCATACTTAGGTGGTCAAAGCCAACCTATCCAAAGATATCAGTGTTGACCTGGAAGAAGACCCCTAAGCCAAACTGGAGCAACATCTGCAGAAAAAAATGCATGAGCTGTGGGCCTGTGAGATAGGCCTGAACAGGTACCTAAGTCAAGCCCCAGCATTTTTTTTACCTGAATGTCCTTCCAGCATGTGCATTTACTGGACCTCCATTAGCTTAGATGCTGATTTCCCCTACAGTATATTTTACTTAAATTTGGGCGTCTATATCTGTCAGCAGATGTTTTCCCAAAGGATGAAATGAAAAGGACTTATATATTCATTTCCATTTGGTGGACATAATCAATGGGAAATAATTTTTTTTTTAATTTATTTATTTTTTAAATCAGAAACTGTAGTAATACCCATCAATGATTACAGTATATCTGCAAAATATTGTAGATTGCAAATCATCTGTAACATCAAAGTTTTAGCCTAAAAACAGCGTAGCAGTGTTATGAGTTTATTGAGCACTTGAGAACTGAATGTGAGGCCTGACTACTGACATAATTATACAGTGATGAATAGAAAAATAACATGCTAGTCCAATAAATGAACTCTCTACAATACATTTTCAGTTTTGAAAGTGCTAATGTCAGCAAAAGCAGAATGCATGACTGTTTGTCACAGAAGATCACAAAATAATCACAGCGATTGCTCTCTATTTGAATGAATATTCATGAAAAATTCCATTATTTGCATATCTGTAGTAATTATGCTCTTCTAAAGTTAAATTTTCCCCAAAAGTCTTATTGGAGGGTGGAGGATAATTTCCTTATAGTATAAAATGTTATAGACTTAGGTTAGATAACTGCCCTAATTTCAGCTATCCATTGGTGGCTATAATTCCATGGAGAACTTGATAATGAGTAAATTTGTTAATTCCTCCTACAAAACAGACTCCATTTGCATTAAGAACTGATGTCTGGAATCCTTTTGCGCTGGAAGTATTACATCAATGTCCTTATTAGCTGCTAAGAGATGTAACCAACCAAATAAGCTAAAAGTAATGTTTAGAATATATTTCAAAAGGCAAAAAGAATATATTACTGTCTCTGTCACATGAGATTTGGAACTTCTGGGAAGCACGTCCTTAAAAAAAATATATAAAAGAATAGCTGAGGAAAAAAAATGCCTCAATCAACTATTATTATTTTAGTTTAGAGAAAAAACCCACAAAATAATAAAAAGGTATATACTTTGGTTTAAATTCCCCTGAGAAAACCATTTGTCTTTTATTTTTAATTTCATTTTTAACTGAAGCTCATGCTTAATAGCAGATGCTGTTTTCAATGTGAGGCCAGAAAAAAAAAAATTGTGAAAATTCATCCTCAATGAAATAAAATAAAATTAAAAATTCATTACTTGTTTGTTTGATGTAACTTCATTACAACCTTTACTAAGATGTCCACAAAGCTGTTTGCAATACAAATATAATGTAAAAATTCAATGGCTATTTTCAGTATTTTTGCATAAAAATAAAGCATGACTGCCTGCAATATGTATGTTGTATATACAAGACTTCATTATTTTCCCTTTATGTCAATACTAAAACTGTGAAAATACTTTGAAAAGGGGAGAGACCAGCACAAGAAAACTGTTGTTAGTGTTCTTAGCGTCAGAATTTCTTACTTCAATTTTCAAAAACTCATTATGCTCCACAGGAATCACTAATAAAGTTTCTATGTGAATTCACTATATTTTTCTTTTAAATCATTTTGCTAAATACCACCTTCACATACTCTGAAGTTTTATAAATTCTTTGTACAAACTGTTGTCAGACTTACCTTGCCCTGGAAGGTATGAAATCAGCATTTGGCACAAAGCTCTCATTGTTCTGAGGTCACCTCTGCCTTCTCTTTGCAGATCATGTGACCTTCATATCACTTTCTTCCCTTGTTCTGTTCTGTGCTGGTGAATGTTTAGCTCTGTATTGCCTTTGTGATCTATGTCAAGGAAAAAAGCTTACTCCTGGGTAATCTGGAACTGGTTTGTGTCTATATTATTCCTAAAATCCAGGCTGAAGAATCAGCACTAATCAGTTGGATTAGTAAGGTTTGGAGACACCACGTGTTCAGTAGGGACAACCAAGGAACAGAGTGAGTGGGCAAACTAGTGAAGTGGGTACTGGAAATTCTAAAACATTTTTTGAGAATGCTGCAAGTTGATGTTTTAATGTCATATTTCACTACATTCTCGTGAATTCTCATCCTCCTCTTTTTAAAGGCAGACTTTTTTTGTCAATAAAATTCTTGATGCTTTAGCCTTTTGAGCTCTGAAACTAAGTTTTGAATTCCTTATTTTAAGTCTGATGACAATTTTCTGAAAAACTGCAGTAACTAGTGAGTTTTTAGGGTGAGAAACTAATTTGACTTACTTATTTATTTATAAATACAGGGTTCTATTATTAATATTATTATTTACTTTATCTGTTGATTTTGAAGTAGCTTTTCTGTGGTATTGAAATTATTCAGGATAAAAGAATTCTAAAACTTCTAAGTTATATAAATATGTATGGAGGGATACAAGCTGTTTGTATGCACAATAGGATGACAATAAAAGCAATCTGTAAGCTTCTTCCAAAAGTGATCTCTTATAACCACCCACTGTTTAGTCATTTTGTAATAATGTGATGGATGAAAATGTTTTGAAACTGAAATTCCAAAGAGATCTGCTCAAATTGCATCTGTAGATGACAAAATAATGCTGGAAATATATAGACAATAAGGTGTCCATTCAATATCCCTAAATACTGATACCCTGAAGAAGCAGGTCCTGTAAACATGATGGTAACAAGATCCTATGGTATGATGTTGGTGTATCCCACAGCTGGTGATAGTTTTGTTTAATTTAGACTAAAGATCTAGACCTAACTTCCTGGACCAGTTACAAGAAAAACTGGGAATTTCTGGTACTTTCTTCACTGCTAAATCCTGAGACAGATTCTTTAGTCTTAGCTATAGACCAGGAGAACATGGAATAAATCATAGAATGGCTTAGATAGGAAGGGACCTTAAAGACCATCTAGTTCCCATCTCCCTGCCATGGACAGGGACAACTGTCACTAGACTGGGTTGCTTTCAGGCCCATCCAGCCTGGCCTTGAACACTCCCAGGGATGAGGCAACCACAGTTTCACTGAGTAACCTGTGTCAGTGTCTCACCATCTTCACACTAAAGAATTTCTTCCTAACACCTCATCTAAACATAACTCCTTTTAGTTTAAAACCACCACCCTTCCTTGCTCTGTCACTATCTGCCAGTATAAAAAGTCCCTCTCCCTACTTTTTGTAAGCCCTCTTTAGGTGCTAGAAGGTGCTGTAAGGTCTCCCCAGAGCCTTCTCTTCTGCGGGATGAACAACCCCAACTCCCTCCGCCTTTCTCCATAGGAAAAGTGCTCCAGCCCTCTGACCTGAAATGTGGTATAAGGAGCATCTGTGAGTTTTGTCAGACTAGATACTTGCTCTTTGCAGCTTTGTGTAGTCACTTTTCCTGAGAGGTAATGTGGAATAACATCAAAAACTACCATTTTGGTTTGATCATTTGTTGAAGCCACCTTGCATTCACTTTAAAGAGTGTCCCCAAATGTCTCCAGGTGAGTGCTGTTAACTCAAGGAGGCTTAACCTGACTGTAAGCACCACGGAAAGAAATATAATTAATGTATTAATATAGGAGGATGGAATGATTTAGATTCCCAAAGTTAAGCTTCTAAACTGGGTTGTTACAACTGTAATCAAAAATTTTCATTAGGTCTCTCATATTAATTAAAGGAGCTAAAGACACTGAGGAGAATTCACAGGAATATAGTCTGTTCTTGATGAGCTTTGTAAAATCTAGAAGCCTAAAATGGAATTCCTTCCTCGCTCCGCTGTGAATCCCATGGTGTCAGAATACCAGAATTGCATTGAAATAAGTCAGATGTTTGTAAGAAGCAAATAATTTCCTGTATGGTAAGCCATTTCTAACTGCAGAAAATTCAGCATGGCTTTACAGAGTAACAGTAATTTTAAAACTTATCAGTGGAAGAAAATATATCTTGAAACTTAAAAAAACCCAACCAGCCAAACAAAAAAACCCCAACCAACAAACAAATAAACAAACAAAAAAAACCCAAAACCCAAATCAACTAACCATGCAAAAAAAAACCCCTCGAGAACCCACAAGAAAACTCTGAAAATCAAAACTACAGAAGACTTTAAAAATGGAGCTGATTTCTTTTACATATCCAGATACTCTGGAGAGGATGTAATCAGTGCTACATCTTTTTAGTGGGCAGCTACTGTGACCTCATATACCTCATGGTACATGAGCTCAGCTCATATACCATTGTATCAGAAAATGCCTGCATTTTCTATAAGTACTTTGGCCCATGGGATGTACAAACTTTTAGTCAGAGTTTAAAGGTATAAAACAAACACTGTTTTAAGTTCTACAGTACACAACCATGGCTAAAATGTAATTAGTAAAAAATGCTAGGCAAGAGCGTTGTGTGACCAGAACTATTCAATCAGAAAGTGCTGATTGAACATATATAATCACAATCAAAGCCTTTATTTAAATAGGGGTTACAGTCCTAATAAAACACAAAGGGAAATAGGGGCAGAGGGCTTCTAGACAGGTAATGAAAGAAAAAATTAAACTCATCCAATTACATCTGGGGAAAAATCCATTACCTATAACAGTGAGAGGACAGCCCCAGGAAAATTCAGATGCAAAACTAATAATGAAGGCGCAGTGTCCTTTCAACAGATTCTAAATGAGCTCTAATTTTCTTACATCCACCATTCCCAAACTATATAAATTTCAACTAAGCAGAAAAAAAGTGACATGCTAGCACAATTGTTATTCCAAACAGGCACAGCTGCTTGCTCACCTTAATTAGACCTAATCCCAAAAGGGAACCAATCTTTCCCTATTTTCTTCGATGAGCTCACCTGATTTACCTCAACTTTTCTTTTCTAATAGGTTTTGCCCTAACCTTTCAGCTATTGTCGTTTCAGAAATTCTAATGGGAACTGAAGAGCTGCAGCTCCCTTGTGCCAAGCTGTTTTATCCTTTTTTTTTTTTTTAAAGTGAGTTTTTCCCAAATGTCAAAATCTTACTGAGGTGAAGAGGCATTTTGAGACGTGATGGGGTGGGGGGAGCAGCTGAGAATAAAGAGGGGGAAAAAGTTGAACATGGTGTGTGATTTTTTAAATCTTATTTTCTAAGATTCTGGGTCAAATCGGGAACTTGCCTCCAACAAAACCTCTAGGAATGTGTGGATTGCAGAAAAGACTAAGGCTTGCATGATCTGACCCCTGGGTGCTGTGGCAATGCACAATATCTTGGCGTCTGTGTCAGTGATAGTTATGGGAACAGAGCTTCAATACCCACAGAGGTGAGTATAATATAGGGATCTGCTTATGTCCTATTTTTGTTGACCTCTACAGCAAGTTGGGTAATCATATCAAAAGAATATAACTTTCTCATTAGTGCTTCAGGTGAGAAAGGGTGTTCAGAAGAACAGAGCAAGGTTCTGAAGGTCTTTCATTGTCAGTGTGCTCACTTTCCCAGCTTCATCTAATCCCAAGGTTTTCCATCAAAAGTGGCAACAAAGACACACTCATTTTTCACAAGAGATGTCAGAGTTTATACTGTGGGAACATTGATAAAGAATTGCACTACAAAGAGTTTTTAAAACCACAACACAACTCGGAGAAAAAAGTTTCCTTGTAACACAAATCAGTCTGTTACAATTATTATCAGGGTAGTTTTCAACTCTCTGCATTTTGCTCTTTCAAATGAAAGCTACATTGGTGGCTATAAATCCACTTGTAAATACAGTCTCTTCTCTAGCTATCAAAATACATGCTCAAAATGTATTTCAAAAAACATCTTCACATTTTAGTACTGCTCGTATGCCACACCCCCACCCCCACCATGCTGAGTTTAAACTTGAATTTGCTTTATCTAGGTTTGGGCATGTGAGGTCAGCTCATTTGGAACTGATGAAGGTAGTCATGAATAAGAAATTAAAGGACCTAAAAGTATTTCTAGGGGACAGATCTATGTATACACACAGTCTCTCTAGCCAAGAGATCACTTCAGTGCTCCTGAGTCCCCATTAACTCATTGCATTTTGATCTCAGAGCAAGTGCTTTAACTTAAAACAGTTATTGCAATTGAGAGATGAGAAAAATAACAGAATCTGAATAGCACCCAGGAGGGATGGACATGCTTCAAGAAGGAAGTCTTCAAAGCACAGGAGCAGGCTGCCCCAGTCTGCCAAAAGGTGAGCCAGTGTAGAAGATGATCAATCTGGCTGAACAGGGAAATTTTGAAGGAAATTAGGGTAAAAAAAGAGCTTACTGATTATGAAAAAAGGACTGGCTACTCAGGAAGAGTTTAGCAATATAACTAGGTCATGTAGAAAGAAAATTAGAGAGACAAAGGCACAACTTGAACTGAATCTTGCCACTTCTGTGAAGGATAACAAAAAGTCCTACAGATAGATCAATAGCAAAAGGAGGGGCAAGGAAAATCTCCATTCTTTATTGGACATGAGGGGGAATATAGTCATCAAAGATGAGGAAAATGCTGAGGTATTTAACACCTTCTTTACCTCAGTTTTCAACAGTAAGACAGGTTGTCCTGAGGACAGCTGGCTTCTGGAGCTTGTAGAAAGAGATAAGAATCTGAATAGTCCCCCTGTAATCCAGGAGGAAACAGTTAGTGACCTGCTGAGCCACTTGGATCCCCACAAGTCTATGGGACCAGATGGGATCCACCCAAGGGTGATGAGGGAGCTGGCGGAAGAGCTCACCAAGCCACTCCATCATCTGCCAACAGTCCTGGCTCACTGGGGAGGTCCCAGATGATTGGAAGTTGGCGAATGTCACGTCCATCCACAAAAAACGCTGCAAGGAGGACCCGGGAAACTACAGGCCCGTCAGCCTGACCTCAGTGCCTGGCAAGGTTATGGAGCAGATCATCCTAAGTGCAATCACGCAGCACCTACAGGATGGACAAGGGTGGATGAGGGGAAGGCTCTGGATGTGTCTATCTGGACTTCAGCAAAGCCTTTGACACCGTCTCCCACAGCATATTCCTGGAAAAGCTGCAGCCCACGGCTTGGACAGGGGCACTCTGTGCTGGGTTGGGAACTGGCTGGAGGACTGGGCCCAGAGAGTGGTGGAGAACGGGGCTGCATCCAGTTGGGATCCGGTCACTAGTGGTGTCCCCCAGGGATGAGTGTTGGGCCCAGTTCTGTTTAATATCCTTATTGATGATTGAGATGAGGGGATTGAGTCCACCATCAGCAAAATTGCAGATGACACTAAGCTGGGGGGGACTGTTGATCAGCTGGAAGGCAGGAGGGCTCTGCAGAGGCACCTGGACAGATTGGAGAGTTGGGCTGATTCCAACAGGATGAGGTTCAACAAGGCCAAGTGCCAGGTCCTGCACTTTGACCACAACAACCCCTGGCAGCGCTACAGGCTGGGGACAGAGTGGCTCGAGAGCAGCCAGACAGAGAGGGATCTGGGAGTTTGGATTGACAGGAAGCAGAATGTGAGCCAGAGTGTGCCCAGGTGGCCAAGAAGGCCAATGGCATCCAGGCCTGGATCAGGAGCAGTGTGGCCAACAGGTCCAGGGAAGTGATTCTTCCCCTGGACTCAGCGCTGGTGAGGCCACCCCTGGAGTGCTGTGTCCAGTTCTGGGCCCCTCAGTTCAGGAAGGACATTGAGGTGCTGGAGCAGGTCCAGAGAAGAGCAACGAGGCTGGTGAAGGCACTGGAGCACAAGTCCTATGAGGAGAGGCTGAGGGAGCTGGGGCTGTTCAGCCAGGAGAAGAGGAGGCTCAGGGGAGACCTCCTCACTCTCTACAACTCCCTGACAGGAGGTTGTAGCCAGATGGGGGTTGGTGTCTTCTCTCAGGCAACTATCAGTAAGATAAGAGGGCATGGTCTTAAGCTCTGCCAGGGAAGGTTTAGGTTGGATATTAGGAAGAAATTCTTTACAGAAAGGGTAATCAGCCATTGGAATGGGTTGCCCAGGGAAGTGGTAGATTGTCTGTCCGTGTAGGTTTTTAAGATAAGACTGGATGTGGCATCAGTGCCATGGTCTAGTACCCACGATGGTAGTGGATCAAGGGTTGGACTTGATCTCAGAGGTCCCTGGCTGATTCTATGATTCTATGATTCTATGATTCCTTCTCCTTTGAATTTATATGTAAGCAATTAAATATACCTACCTGTTCAACACACCTACTGAAGTATATTTTACCTGTTCAATGTACCTCCAAGTTTATTACAAATAAGAAAACACTGAAGTTTCTTTTTAAAAGATTTTCTTTATGTAGCTTTTGCACAAAAAATTCAGTGCAATGAACTTAACACAGAAAACTTCTTGTAAGGCAAAAATGCATTAATTTTTGGCTTTCTTTTAATATACCAAGCACCTTTCTAGATACACATTTCTTTTCCTTCTGAGTGATAAAAGGGAAAGTAGTCAATGAAGAATAAAAGGGAAGCGTAAAGAAGGAAAAAACATGATTATTTTGGTTTAATAAAAATTTTAACAATTATGAAATAGAAATGAAAACACATTATTGCAGAAAACACACAGATGTTCAACTACTGTGGTCTGAGATTGTATTAGTTCTTGTACAAATCCACTCCTAAGGACTGAAACAATTTTCATGTTCTATTTCCAGTGTTCTTCAAAACCTCTGAAAGAAGAAAATCACCTACTGTTATGTCTGTTGGAAGGATCTTTGGTGCTCAGCGTAAACGTTTGGTACCTTGCTTTCTTGTCACAGCTCTATAAGCTGAGATCTGTATATTATTTCCCAAACTTTGGGGGTTTATCATTTTCAAAAATTATGTAATGAACACAAAATGCCCTAGAGAAAAATAAGGACTTTTTTCTGGTTTGTTTTTTTAATTGATGTTGTTTGTTTGTTTGTTTGTTTCCTTTTACCCCTGAGATATCAGGTATTCAATCCTCTACATCTCTTGACTATTCCCAAAGGGACATTAAGACCACAACCTTTGAAAGAAAGTGACAAAAGTAAACACTCCAGAAGAGACCCAGCAGAAGCAACAAGAATTCGCTTGTGAATTGCAACTTTAGTGATGTACTGACTCTTCAAATGGCATATTTTTACCTGAATGTTCACATTGCCCAAACTTCACATTATCTTCTTTGATGGTCCAGTCCCTTAGATTGACTGCTGTGGTATGGCCTGGTTCCTTCAATTCTTTAAATCCTTTTCTGAATGCAGAAGCAGAGCTAAAGAACTCTCTTCTCTGCAAGGGGGGAGGTGAAGTCCAGCCTTTAAAAAATATCTGAAGAGTAAAGTTGTATAAATAGCCACTGACTAGTAAGGGAAAAAATCCTTCTTGACAAGAAAAGGCTGAGATAAGAAGTCATGCTTACAGCCTAATGACTGATACAGGGGGAATATTATCATTACAGTAATTAATTATTGATTTACCACATGGAAAACTGAAAACAGGGGACAGCAGTAGAAAGCAGGATCCACGAGTGGAGTCACAATGATTCTCAGGAGTTGATTCTGGAGATGAAATTGCTACACCCACTTTATCAAGGTGCACCAGCATGGTAGCACAGCCAGTTAATCAGAAGGTGCTCAGCTGTGCAGCCACTACACCTTTGGTGATCTGAAACTGTCTCTCTGCTCCACTTTGTACTGCACTGTGGACATTCCTGCTCACTCACTACTCTGTTGGGTAACACAATGCTACCACTGTCCAACGCCACACATCAACCCTGGCAGGCTTTTTTTTTTTTTTTTTTTTTTTTAGTAGGAGCACTATTCATACAAGTGTGCTTTCCATCTCCCCAGTACTGGAGGTTCTGGCAGACCAGAAAGCATATTTAGGTTTTGTAAATCTAGTTTTCTATTCCCCAGTCCTCCTTTAGATGGGGTTTCCACAAGACAGAGAGGTAGAGTCAAGAATAAGCAAATAAAATGTCAAAAAATAGGACTCAATATAAATTTCTGCTATCAGTGTTAGGACATTTAGTTGGAAGAAGGGTAAACTTGAGCTCTAGGCAATGTATGACTTCTACATGAAATAATCTTTACAAGAGGGAAGAGAAGCCAAGAAAGTGCCAAGAGCTGACCACTGAGCAAGGAATTGCAGCTTGAGGTTTTGGAGCTTTTGTGACTCTCTTTTGTCAATCCAACAAAACTTAATTCTGTTATGTTCAGAAGAATAAGAACCATGCTCTCCCCTTATTAAATAGCCATCACCATAGTGATTAAAGTGCTTTACTGAGGGGTGAGAAATATAGGCTTGAATCTACTCCAAAGGATGAAGAAAATGCACACATTCTATTAAAGAACTAAATCTCCATCTTCTCTGGCCAGAATCTATCCAGTCTAACTTTGAGAAGAGACATTTTGATTGATATTTTTATTGTGAAAATCATACTACTGGATGCTGCCCCCACTCCCGACAGCCAAGCATGGCATCTTCATCTGTTGCCCTGTGATGTGCCACAGACTGGGAGAGGAAAAGCTGTAATGATGGGACAATAGTAATGGCTGTTTTAACACCTTTGGGATGCCATCTGTCTGTGGCTTCAGTGCAAGTGTTCCTGGGGATGACAGTGAATACCTGAATAAAGTACCTATTGATTTAACACAGCAATTTCCTACCTAACAGAAAAAATTAGGACACCTTCCTATGTAGGAAAGTATTTAAACACAAGCTTCATTTTAATTTAATTTTAAGCATGTTTAATACATTCCTGAATCAGGGCCACTTAGGTAATTGTGTGGCATAATTGCAACAGCCTACTTTAAAAGTGCTGTGTAGCACCACAGAAATGTAATTCCCAGTGTCTGTTTAAGGAGGTGATCTATAGCTTAATGTTAGTATAATCGTCATTTGATTCAGCAGTTGCCTAGATTGTAACATTGTAACAGTGTTAAAAAAAGATAAATAAATACATAAAATAGCATAGTGTAAATTCCTCTTAAATTACCACTCCCCCCCTCTATGCATTATGCATCAAATGTACTTAGCACCAGTGAACCGGATAACACTTTTTTAGATGACTCACTATCTTCATGTTGGAGTCGCATTCCATTGCAGAGAATAAAATGTGTTACCCTTGGGAGCAAAGAGATTTGAAGGGAAAAAAATCTGAGGGAATAACTTCACATCCATTATTTGAGATGGTTCTTGTACTGGGTTTGCGTGGCCAGGTTTCAGTAGCAGGGGGACTACCGGGGTTGCTTCCATGAGAAGCTGCCAGAAACTTCCCTATGTCCAGTGGGGCCAGTGTTAGAGAACTCTGAAATGACCAAGGTAGTAGTGCCTGTGGGATGACGTGTTTAACAAGGCAAAAAAGTTACTGCCCAGAAACCTTAGCAACTGGACAGACCTGCAGACACCCAGGTCAGTGCAGAAGGAGGGGCAGGAGGAGCTCCAGGTCCTGGAGCAGAGATTCTCCTGCAGCCCGAGGTGCAGCCCATGGTGAGGCAGCTGTGCCCCTGCACCCCCTGGAGGTCTACAGGGGAGCAGAGATCCACCTGCACCCATGGAGGAGACCACAATGGAGCAAGTGAATGACTAAAAGAGGCAGTGACCCCACGAGAAACCCATGCTGGAGGAGGCTCCTGGTAGAACCTGTGGCTCTGTGGAGAGAGGAACCCATGCTGGAGCAGGACCTGTGGTCTCGTGGGATACCCATGCTGGAGCAGCTTGTGAACAACAGCAATCTGTGGGAAGGACTCACTTTGGAGTACTTTGTGAAGGACTGTCCCCCAGGTGAAGGACCCTACAGTGAAGAAGGGGAAGGGTGTGAGGAATCCAACCCCTGCAGTGTCAGGAACAGCGGAGATAACCTGAACTGAACCCAGCCCCGTTCTCCCTTCCCCTGGGTTGCTGTGGGGGAGCAGGTGGAGTGACAGGACCTGAGGGAATGGTCTGAAATTGTATTAGGGGAGGTTTAGGTTGGTGTTACAAAGAGATTCTTCACCCGGGGGGTGGTTGGGAACTGGAACAGGCTCCCCAGGGAAGTGGTCACAACACCAAGCCTGACAGAGTTCAAGAAGCATTTGGATGATTCTCTCAGGCACATGGTGTGACTCTTGGGGATGGTTCTGTGCAGGGCCAGGAGTTGGACTCGATGATCCTTGTGGATCCCTTCTAACTCAGGATATTCTGTGATTCTGTGAATTCAGGAGTAAAATTGAGCCCAGGAAGAAGGGAGGGGTGCTGGAAAGGTGTTTTTTGATGTGTTTTTGTTTCTCATTACTTTCCTCTGATATAATTGGCAACAAATTAAACTAATTTCTCCAAGTTACGTGTGTTTTGCTCATGACAGTCAGTGATCTCACACTGTCCTTACACACTGACAACACCTTTTGTTATATTTTCTCTCCCCTGTTCAGCTGCGGAGAGGAGTGACAGAGCAGCTTTAGTGGGGACTGGTGTACAGCCAGGGGCAACCCACCACAGTTCTGTAAAATTCAAATAACTTGTGACAAAGACATGGATTATTGTTGCTATTAGTAGTATTATTTAAGAAAATGGCCTTTAGCCAGCTTAACAAACCATCTTGCAAATTGCATTACTTATAGCATTTTGCACTGTAAATTTCTTTTTGTTTCTAAAATATGTATGTTTTGAGGGCTTATAATTAACCTACTTCCATCATTTATATTTTGATGCATTCATGTGCAACTGAAATAAAAAAAAACATATTGATGCAACTAATTAAATAAAAGTAAAATTGTATAAAGTTTCATTATAACTGTAATTGATTTGTCAACTGAGTAATATAGCTAGATATATTACTCTGTTGACAAATTAAGTTAAAATGATAATGACACTTAGCCTGATCCTTATTTTTTATTGCATTCCTTCCAGATAATTTCTCATTTCTTACAAAAAAGGAATCCAACTTTTCTTTTTGGTGCCTCATAAGTCTTTGAATTCAAATTAATATATTAAAGTCCTTCACAATTTCTGTTTCTTTTAATTGAAGTAGAATAATTTACAGTAGTTAATTGGCTTTTGCCAAAGTTAATTTGATGGTAGTGATAGAATGCAGTCAAAATACATCTATTGTCCGTAGGTGCAATAACATTTAGATAAGTGGGTAATTAAACTACCTGGAATCTAGGGGCCTTCACATTCTCCTTCATCAACACAGAACTTGTTTTGGAGAACAAATGTCCTGGCTTGGGACTAATCAGTACAAGGCAATGTATTTTCCAACAAGAAAAAGGGTGAAGCTCTAGGGAGGTAAGAAAAAGCTGCTCATGGAAACCTACAACCTGTGATGAAAAGAGTTCAGTGATAAGTGAGGAACAGGTCAAAGAGGAAGAGTTATTTAGTGTTTTTCATAATACAGGAACTTGAAGGGGGAAAAAAAAAAAAGAAAAAATAAAGTAATGATGTTCAGAAACTAAAAGGATATCATGAGGGTTGACCTGGGCTGGCTGTTGGGTGTTGACCAAACCACTCTCTCACTCTTGCTCCTGGGTAGGACAAGGGAGGGAAAGCAGGATTAAAAATGCGTAGATTGAGATAAAAGCATTTTAATGAAAGAAACCAAAGGCCACATGTGGAAACAAACAAACAAGCAAGAATATTTATTCTCTGCTTCCCAGCAGCAGAGGATGTCCATCCACTTCCTGGGAAGTAGGGCCTTATTATGTGTAGTGTTTGCTTTGGAAGCCCCTAATAATGAATGCTTCTCTCACTCACCATGCCCCGTCCTCCTCCTTTCTCTCAGCTTGTGTTGATGAGCACAACATCACAGAGCAGGGAATACCCCTTTGGTCAATTTGGGTCAGCGGTCCCAGCCATGACCCCTCCCAAAATTTTTCTCACTGGGGTAGAGGTTAGAGAGACAATCTTGAGGATGTGCAGGTCCAATTTAAATGTTGAGATGTGAACCGTGCTATAGGCCTCAGCCATTTTGCCTTGTCCCATTGGAGTTTGCTGCAATCACAATTAAAGGTTAAGCTTAGATTTAATTTTATAATGTCTTAATTGAAATATTTCTTCCCTTTTTTATTTAAAGAAAATATGTCTAGATCTGCATATATTTCTAAATATAAGTTGCTCTAAATTTTAAGACATTTTAAAAATGTTCAAACAAAATATTTGGCTTTGGAATTGGGGAATGTCTTTTTCTGTTTGCTTTTTCTTCATCCAAACTCTAAGCATTTCAAAAATCAGTCAAAATTCTCTAAATGTCTTCATTTTGCATTTGCTCTGAAAACAACAGTGGGGGAAAACGCTGTCCAGGTCCCAAAGATGGTAGAGTCTGAGCGTATATGTCTCCTGATATTTCCCCAAAACAGATTCTATAAATAAACTTTATTCTTATGAAGCCAAGTGTAACTCAGTGATGAGAAATGTGTGGAATGGAATGCAACTGTACAATACAGTTCTTCCCAGTTCGCAGACAACACAGGCACATTTTAGACCCCAGCTATTTAGTGCTTGCTCCAAAGCACAGAACTGGTCATGCATTTAATTGGAGACCATGATGCTTCACATGCATTGAAGCAGCAGTGTGGTGGCCCTGATGGCAACCATCACACTTACATTCATGCACCGTGCACTTAGAGGTGAAAGTTTGGGCAAAACCGCAAATAAGGTCTTCTGCAGAAATTGAATTCTTCTCTGTTAAAATTTCTTTTAATCAAAGATAGATACATCTTACTAAACATTTATATCCTTACAATTTTCCTTTAGAGAAAGGACAAGGAGATAAGATGACACCACACTGCTCACTGGTTTGCAATCCACTCTGTGTTGATCTACTAGCAATGCTCACCAGCTATTGAAACAGAGCTCAAGTCCTTCTAAATTAAAAACACTGGTTTCTATTGTTTCAGCTAAAATGCCACTGTCAGCAGAAGACTTTAAACAGATAAATTTTTGGCTGATGTTTTTACATACTTGGAGAAAAGGAAATTCAGAAGTTTTTGCTGTGTTGTTTTTTCCCACAGGTCATGTTGTCTACATGTTCATTCTCAAGACACCTGGATCTTCAAGCTCTCCATGGAGCTCCACAAGTTAATGACACATCATGGTGCAACAACTTACAAGTAGCTGCTCCAGAGTCTGTTTTCAGACTCTCTCTTTCAGGAACTAGACAAGTACACTCTTGTCCAGTGGAGGGCAAGTGCAGAATACCCTCAAGTATTCTTGTAAAGCTGTAGCTAAAAGCACTTTCCAAGTGCCTGAATCTAGAGACCACGTGGCCTTCCTGTTCATTTAGTCAATTCCTCATACACCACATAATGGTTCCTTCTGTTACATATCATTCTTATACTCTACACCTACCCATTGTTTGCTTTTTAATGGATTAATTACTTGGTTCATACATTAAAGAGGACTCAAGCCTGGTTGTTGCCAATATAACATTTTTGGTTCAAAGTGTATAATTTTTAAGTACTGTATTTATATAATTCCATGACTATACAGTGTTCAACATCCAATATCATAGACGACATTCATAGACCATTTTTATTGTTTTGATGGGCTGCAAACACCCTGCTCATTGGTTTGTCATGTAGCTGGATATCAGTCATAATTCTAATATTCATCTTACTTCTGTTGCACAGAAACCATAAGGATTTCCATTTCTCTGGTTTGCATAGCATTCCTTTAACTTACACACAGCACTTAAATCAGTTTGCAGTGATGTGTCTCTTCTTGCCACATACAAGATGCAGAAAGCACATTTGAGTCAACAATAAATTACTTCATCTCATTCCTTTTCCAGAGCACGATAAAAGAAATAGAATACAAATGATTAAGCTTTTCAACATGGTAATACAAGTATTTCTACGTTTTTAGTTCAAACCACCAAGTGCTCTCTCTGCTATTTTTTTGATGCTAAAACTGAGGTACAACACAGATAAAACACTATTATATGTACCATAGATATGGCAGGTCAGACTCCCATACAAACCACATTAGTGATGAAAGCAAACAAATACAATTTAATTACCTGCAATCAATAGAAAAAATTCTATAGGCTGAATGCAAGCTGTGAAAAATAGCAAATTAATGCTCTGTCACAGCCCGCAAGCACAAGAGCACAAAGATTCCATAAGTAAAATATGATTGCAAAACAAACAAAGTAACTGCAAAAACCAACCAGATCAGCTCTTCCTTTAGGAGCAATTTTTTTCTGAATTATCTAAGTAACACAGCCTTATAATGTCCTATTTTCATAAATCATATAAGCATTTAGGATCCCAGTGGGATCTAGACTCCAAAGTACCTCTGTGATTTATGTGTGTATACAGAAGTCATTTAGGTGCTTTGGAGAAGGATACTTCTAGATTTTTCTTGGTTTTAACTTAAAAAGACGAGGAAGTGCCTCATATTGCTGAAGGATTTTTCAATACCCAGATAATACTTTTGGATTTTCTGCTATGGGTGTCCTTCGATAAGTCATCTTGTCGCTTGGTAAAGAAAAAAATTAAGGCAAGAGGACCACCTAACCTCTTTTTGGAGAATTAGAAAAAAAAAAAGATAGAAAAAAAAAAGAGGAAGGAAACAAAGCCAAAAAACATAGATCATCTTGTGCTAGGCTGTCACAATGATTTTTATATACAATCGATTCACAAAGAGGCTAGACTTTGTACTGTTCTTTATTTCATTGATTTGGGGTTGGTTTTTTCTTTGTGTTGTTTGTATGAATATATGTATTCATGCTTTATATATGTATTCATGCTTTATATTTTCATTTTAAATCTTTGAAATAATTTCATTACCATCTTTAATTGCTCGTAGACAATCAAAGAAAGAGGGGCTACAAACTGAAATGATGTTAAGAAACACTGTCTTATGATTTTTTTCTTTTTAAATAAAACTCAGCATATCTTTGCCTTTTGGAAATGCTAGTAGTATAAAGAGTATGGTAAAATAGCCAGTTGTTCTAGCGATAGACAATATAACTGCAGTGACATTGACTTTTTTTTTTGTATACAAAAAAAAAGTTATTACTTCTACTCTGGGAAGTATCTGCAGATAGCCATTCACAGGTTTATTAATGGAGATTTAGGTACCTTAGGATTTATTCATTCCTACTCTCTGCACTAGAACAAGCATCCGCCCAGGTTCCATCCTGAAAGTTACTATTATGTTGCTATATTTACAAAAGGAATTAGAAGGGGCTAAAATAGTGAAAACAAGTAAAAAAGTGTAAGCAGGTGCAAACTGTGTTATTGCTTTTTAAAATACATCTTCTAGCAGTGTGGCACAGAAAGCACCATCTTAAACTTCCACTGGCAGATGTTGAGTCCTTTCCCTTTGCTGTAGATCTGGAATAAATACTTGATGTCTTCAGGTTTTTTCTTGTTTTACACCACTGTGCCTGAGGTCAGGACCTGGACCCGTGACATTCACCAAACCTCCTCTAGCACCACCAGTGAGTTCATTTTTCAACCTCAGACGTTGAGTCTCCTTCCCTAAAAAGTCAACAACACAATACCAGAAAGTGTCAGTGTCAGAAAACGTATTTTGCTGTATAATAGGGAACATAATTTCCTTCTCCAACAGATTTCCAATCTAAATAGTCTCTTATTTAGAATCCTACGTGCACTGGTAAGTGAGGTTTCGGTACCCAGCTAGAAATGAGCAATAACATTCAAATGAAAATTGGAAGCTGAAGATCTAATCATTAACAACAGATGGTTCAACTTGAATCTGATAAACAAGTTGTTGGTCCCCATCACCTCCCCCCCTTCTCCTGCCCATTTCTTTTCCTTTCACTTGCATATGTTGTTGTGTATGTGAGATGTTTTACCACAGTCAAATCAACAGGGGAAAAAGTGTTTCCAAAACCAAAAGGTAAACCTCATGGTAAATCTGGAACACATTCAGATGGAAGTGGAAATCACTTGAGCATCTAATGGTGAGGTATTTGAGATTTAATTCAGGCAGTTCAGTTAGCACAGTGGCAGTTTTCTTAGGCTCTGGATTGTCTCCCACGTTGGTCCGTGTCCCAGTATTCTCAATGTTCAACCTGCTAAACTAAAAAATCCAAATATGAGAGACTCAGCTCCACTTTTGGATGCTTATGTGCAGAACACAGTGAAAGGCAGTTGGAAACCTACAATCACATTTGGCCTATCATGGCTGGATTTCATCCCAGTTTTACAATAGGTCCTTCTTTTTCTATTCACCGAAAAGGGAGTCCTTGCCTTTGTGCACAATCATACACTAACACAAAAGGCAACATGGAACACAAAACTGCAATATTATCAAAAGCAATAAGTGAAGCAAACATATGGGTAAGATATGGGGTTATGCAATTGTCCCATTTAACATCCTTCTTAGTATTTGTTGTTGTGTAAGTTCAAAAGCCGCACAAAGGATTTTTGGTCAGATAAACATAGTTATTTTGCTCTGTATGGAACCAGTTTGCTCAAGCCAAAGCTAAGTTAAAGGCAATTTTATTTTGGATACCCCACAAGAACCCTGGTGGCATAATTGTCAAAATGCTACAAGTTTAAAGAATTAGTAGCACAGTAGAGCTTTGAGCAAATCATACAGTTCCCCATCTCTGGTATTACAGACTTGGAACTGCACTGTTGAATATATTGGGTGGAATATATCCAGATTAGGATTCAGAAGGGACCTCAGCAGCTCCACTGAGTTTTACCCAAACTAACTTTTGAAGGAGGCTCAGCAGTAGACTACGAAGTGCAGTGAGTTTAAATCATTAAGAGCTAGGGCTGAGAACGTGAGGGTCCCTAAATTCTGGGTGGCAGGAGGGCCACAGTATCCATCAGTTAGGGATCATAACAGCACTCATATTCCACCTAATCAAAGGTCAGCCTGCCTCATTACCATGAACAAAAGTGCAGTCTCACAAATGATCATCTTGCACAACTCAGGGAAAGGGAGGGAAATGGGGAGTTGCTTAAAGCAGTGCTGTTGCCAAGAAATACAAGCCTCAGACTACAGCCCCGCCTGTGATGAACACCATAAAAGGAATATATATGTACAGCTTCCAGTAATTATCAATTAAAGGACTTCCTAGAGCGTTAAACTAGTGTTGTGAGGGGAAACATGGTGAAAAGGTCTAAGGTCCTTAAACACCATGGCACTGAAGAACATTGAACTTCTGAGGTTGACAGTAGCTTTCTTTTGTTTCTATACTGGGAAATAATTTCTTCAGAAGAAATGATGCAATAAACATGGTTTCCGTCCTGCAGAATGGCCTCACATTCTTTTGAACATGGAAGGAATAATCACACCAAATCAAATGAGTTCTGAGGTTTGATCCAAAATATTTATGTTCAAAGCAATGAATTATTTTCAGTAGTTGCCAACCCATGACAGATTCAATCTACATCTGTAAACACCAGAACATTTTACATTCTGATACAATTTTCCTGAATTTACCATAGAGACAAGATTTTTGTGTGTGTGCATGTTAATCCCAGTGTAAAATATCCCCCAATCAATCAATCAATTGATTAACAAATTAAGTGCTAAATAATGGATGAGACTATGAACATTTCCTGACAAGATGCTGAGAATAAAATATGTGTCTACAATTCTTTTGTCAAATAGTCAGCCAACAAAGCATTGCAGTGTTTTCTTTAGGAGTTTACATAAATGCTTGGAAAACAAATGGAAAAATGTGTTCAAACAATATTTTATCATTCCTATAAGCCAAGCAGAAATGGTCATTACACTGAAAAATGAATAAAATTCTTTTTCTTTCAAATTAAATTTTAATGTAGCAGAACTTTACATGATCCCAGGAACATAAATAAATACAAGGCGACAACTAAATATTTTCCACAGCTAATTATGCCATTAATACTGAACGTAGTGTAAAGTACTCATGAAATAATGTTGCTAAATGCTAAAAAAAAAGAGAAAGGCAAACCAAGAGTTGTGAAAACACTGAAGAATTCATATGGTAAAATTTGTCTTGCATAAGAACTATATTGCATTTATTTTGATTGCTAATTGTTATTTTCTTTTACGCTGGCATAATAATTTAACTAACTTGTGGGCTGTCTGTTACCATAGTCTTGAATCCTTTTGTATATGTATTTTATAATTAGGGCTTAGTCATTTACAGTTGTTTTCAGGTTGAAGTGTCAATCTATAGGTTTGCACATCACTAAGTGTCTTACAGTGAATGAAAGCTAACAAAAGGGCTTGTTTTCTTTTAATAATGGTATGGAAAGGCAACTATCGCAATCATTTTGCAAAAGCAGAGTGAGGCATGAGTGAGTAAACTGTCACATTAGCCTGTGGATGTTCGTGTGGTTAAATCAGAACTTGAACTCTGCTCTCCCATGGGCCAAGCTAACGGCTGATTTTCCCCCGACTGTTTTCCCCACCTCATTTATAAGCAAATGTACCATCTATCTACAGCACACGCACATGCCATTCAGACTTGCTGTGATCAACACGTTATGAAGCAACAGCCTAGTTTGGAGTGCTTAGGGCTGTTAGGATTTTGCATGGCTGCTCCACTTCCCGGTGGAGTTGTGTTTTCCCAGATTTGCTTTAATGCTTTTTGCAAACACTGGAGAGGCTTGCAAAAATGCAAGCCCTGTAACAGTTCATTGGGAAGCAAAGAAGGATCCCTTGCTAACCAGACTGACTGTAACTGTTCAGCTGAATGATCTTGTCACTCCTACAGTTGCTCTCAATATTTGATGGCTGGCCATGTATGGCAGGCCTCATCACATCATCTCTGGAGGCACTGCATTAGGAAATTTGAAAAGATGCCACTCTTCTTGAAGGATACTGCTGCTGATTGAATGGTGAGGCTATTTATAGGTTCTCATTACGTGTTTCAGGCTTATTAACTTCCTGGATACATTAAAACTTAAAAGAAGACAAAAATATGTGTAGGTTTGTGCGATGCCAGGCCCAAAGGACCACTGTATTTTGTGACTGACCCGTGGTCACATATCTACAAATGTAGAACAAAAATGATTAAATGAAAGAGGATGTTATTCCCCCACATCCATGTACATAATTCCACTTGATCGCTGCCCAGACTGAAATCTTGCTGCAGTCATCAGTGACTCTCCCACACACCTTAGGACCAAAATATATTCTCTATTTCACTTAAGTTTCTAAATTTTTCACAAAATAGAAAGACCATCCCACCACTTTATGGCAGAGGGAATTAAAATGAGTGTAGATGAGATTAACAACCCCGCTGCTCTGACCTATGGCCGGAAAGCCAAGGGAGTAGAGAAAAAAGAGCAGCTGAGTGTGAATATCTGCCAGCTCAGAGCTTTTGCCTCTGGGACACCTCTGACAAATTTTAAAAGCAAACTGAAAGAGAAGGTGCCTGGCACCCATCAAGACATCAAGAAAAATTACTTTGTTTGTGTTACGAATTTGCTGAAATAAATTTGCATAGGAATTTCTGTATCTATGTTTTATTTTAGTTGGAGCAAATTTTAAATCCAGATTACCAGAAGTCAGGTAAACTTGGTGGCATAAGCAAATAGCTATTGAACTTGATGGCTTTTGGTTTAGGGTATATTATTAGTGATTTAACAGCTTTTACCACTTTCCATGTTTTCCCTGTACTCTTTAAACAGTGTTGGAATGAAGGAGGAAAAAACAGCTCAGGAAAGAAAGAAAGGGTTTTTTTAGCCTTTGACAGTGAAAGCAATGATTTGTAGTTCTGGGCTCAAAAGCACACAGATAATAGCTCAGACATTTAGACTAATCTGAAGTTAGACATTTCATATAAATGTCCCACCCCTTTGTAATGGATGCTTCTGTATTTTAAATTCTTTTCTTTATTGAATAATGAAAAATCTGGTCTTCAGCTAACCTTGTAAAAAATTTCTTTTTGAAAGCAATAAATACGTAGTTAAGTTCTAAAATGTTAATAGCTGTGCAAATAGTTACTGCTGTCTAAATGAGTGACCATTTAATGAATCACTTCCACCAAAAAGGTCAATGTAGCAAGTCCCATGTGCATCATGTTGTTACAACTTACCAGCAAATGACCACATTAATATTAACTGACAGATTGCAGACCTTTATGTTTATGTACAGTGGGTTTCTGGAAAGTGCACTTCTGGGAGGTGTTAGAAAACTTTCTGCCAGCATATCATCCTGTAAATCGTGCTGTTTTCAGGTCATTACTTGTTCAACGTGTGGACATCTAGTTATGGAGCTTTTTGAATGAGAAGTATGTTAGTGAATAAAGCACACTTGACCTGTCCTCTTCTAAGTCTTGTCTTAAAAAAAGATAGTATTCATAATTCCTCTTGTTTCAGGAGTCTAGGACATGTCACAGATAGGTGTTCTTGTTAGGCAGACCCATGATAGCTCTGAAATGTATACTGAGATGTGCACTAAGGTCATAGACTGTTTGAGACAGAGGCAGTATCAAAGTTTGATACCCCTATGATGCTGATGCTTGCAGTCTCTCTGATAAGGGTGAGTGCATGAAGTTGGATTTCTGAATTAAGAATAAAGCATCAAGCTTGTACTGGAATCTGTCGTATCACCATGGTACAGTATTCCCTCACTGAGGGCGGACATTTCCTCATGTTCACCAGCATTTCAAGTCAGCTGCTGATTATTGAACTGTTCTTAGTAACATTGAGTCACTTACACAGGAGCCTCAACTATCCTAATAAGGACAGGACTAAGGATATACCTAAGCAAGGGGCAGGGCACAGGCTTGAGCTCTGTCCTGCAGAGGAAGAGGTAGGAAGGTTCTTGACTTTGCAGACTGTAGGAGTCCAGCACTGCTCCTGTTCCTATGCCGTCACGTGACTGTGAGGATACCACAGCAACAGTGCTGCTCAGAGAGAAGGGGTGAGGATGAATTCAGCTCATTCCGCCTGGGAAGTTTTCTCCTCATCCAAGGTCTCTTCACTCGACCTCTTCTTCAGTCTTTTCACTCTGTCTGCCTTCAGTGGTCTAGTTAGAGCTCCCAGCTTTCAGACCTATAAGACACCCAAGCTCGAGACAGGAAAATCAGGCACACAAACACCTTGGGCCAATGGTCTTTCAGATCTCCAAGAAAGGTAATTCACTCCTGATCACTGATAAGTCATTCTTACCTCCTCAGAAATTTACTGAATATCATGAAGATGCTGGAAAAGGGGTTAGGAAGTTAAGCCCTTGTACTCTTTTGAAGAAAAGACCACCACCACCCGCCTCACCACCTTTTCAGAGAGCGTAGAGAGGAAAGATGCTATTAAAAAAATCCCTACTTGCTGGTGTCCTTTTAAATTATGTAAAGCCAATTTCTTGTAATATTGTCACTGAACAAATAATCAGTTCGTTGAGGAAGATTTGTGGCTGCAATTATTTATTCATTTTAATGTTTGTTATTAAGCCTTCCTCTTGCTGTTTGCACCCATTATATGATGAAAGATCAATACGAAGAAGATGAGGAAGTGCAGAAATGACGGTTAATTATCGAGGAGTAAGGAGGAGAAGAGCAGACTTGGTACAAATGCCTGTGAGACCTACGACCAGTGCTCTTGTCTTTTTGCTGATATTAGCCTTTGTTTTACAGTGTGGTGTTTTGTTGTTATTGTTGTTGTTTGTTTGTTTGGAGTTTTTTTGTGGTTGTTATTGTTGTTGCTCTTTTTATTTTTCAATCAGAACAGTGGAGTTAACACTTGAGACAAGTTTTATTATGTTTTTCTAATACACTGAATAGCTGGGATTGAATTAGGAGAAGCAGTGGTTCCAAGTAGACAGAAGGAGCCTGCAGTCAGGAAACAAGGTTTTGGCTTTTTTTTCCCCCCAATTTAAGAAGTTGCTGACTATGTAGCTTGTTTCACATCTTCTTTTATTCTTGTAAAACAGGAATAAAACAGGTGTAAAACAGCAGGACTTACTCTTACCTTCTTCTTTAGTATTTTGTAATCTAAAAATGAAAAGTAGTGTATCTTTACCATAATCACAGGTATGTATTTACATCCCTGTGTTCATTTCTGCATATATATGCATATAGAAAAGCATATAGAAAAATATGAATATTTTATAGCTTAGATTAAATTGTGTCATTGCTACCCAGGATTAACAGACATAAAAATCCTGGAGATACATTACCATTATTTCCATTTATGCAGCTGTGTAGAGGTAAAATGCATTCCAACCACTACTTTCAAAATAGAAGTATATCTGTTAAATGCGATTTTTCTCCAGTAAAAAAATTATTTTTTAGCTGATACAATATTTGGTACTTGGTAACAGTTTGTCTTGGGTAATATCTCCTGATATTAGGATCCCCACTTTTATATTTTAGTTGGGGCTGCAGAGAGTGTTTTTTGTGTCTAGTGTCAGACTGGTGTCACAGTCTGCAACGCGATAGACTGCTCAGAGAAGTCTTAAATGGACAACGCCAGTATTCAACTGTGAGCACTCATGTATCATAACAAATCTGGTGTGTGCAAGGGCTACTCAAGTGGGAGAAAGCCTGAAAGTAGGTCTATGTTCAAGATTTTATATAGGTCTCAAGGGTCTCTGTCTAAATGCTTGAGAAATCCATCATATAGCTTCAGGCCAGCCCTGAAACTTGCCTTTAGTGAAAATCTCCCACACCCTAGATATTAGTACATACAGATGACAGGTAACTATGGTAAATATCTCTAAGAGTCACTTTCTGTTAATGCAGGGCCAGTAACTCTATTAAAATGACAAAAATAATCATGCCTCTGAAATCATCCTTTCTCATGCTACATGTCTGCAAAACTTTTGCCAGAGCCGCCTTCTTTTCTTAACTGCTTTTCATCTGGCTTCCTGCCACGGTTGCAGAAAAAATAGTTCACAAAATGGCACAAATTCGTTGCCTTTTTTTTTTACACTTTATGAAGAACATTTAATAGAAATAAAAAATCCTTAATTGTAGTGTACCCATATAAGTTTTCCTGCTCATCCAGATTCTGACCTGAAGAAAGATATTCCCTTCAGTACTACTTCTTTTAGGCATTCACTTCTTTGAGTTACATTAACTTACGGATATGCTAAATTTCACAATGAGAATAAAGCCATTTTTAATAATATCAATTACTTTATGGTATCATTTGCACTGTGTTCAGCATGATATTTTTGCTGCCTCTGACAACAGTGAGACTGAAAGTACCTACAAATGCATATTTGGAGAAGCAGTTTTCTGTCTAGTCTGTAAAATTGGGTACTATAGAGCAAGACAGCAATTTATGCCTATAGCTATACACCTAATACTTAGCTGTACTGTTTCATTCTTGTGAGTCATCCTATTTGACTTATATAGGTAAATCTGATACATCAGTGTTTACAGTATTAAGGCTTTAACAACAGTAGCAGAAACCCTGGATATTGTCAGAAAAGATAAATCCATCTCATTTGCTTTACTAAATGCTGCCTGGCAAGCAGAGTTATAGAATTTAGCAGCATAAGGCACAAAATGGTTGGAAACAAATCTGAAGCTCTGGAGATCACTCGCAGAACTGAGTGCATTTCAATGTGTAGGTAGTTGTCTGAAGTGCCCCATAAATCTCATTCCAGTGAAAATATTGTGTGATTATTTTTTCCTTGCATAAATATTTGAATAAAATAGAAGTGTTCATTTTAAAAAGTTTATGTCAAATTTTAGGTCTTCTGTTTTATTCGTTTGTTTTTTTTTTTTCTTCAGTGAACCGAGTTCCTGTAACAAAAACACAAGTTGGAAGAAATACACGTCTTGGCAAAGTTAAGAGCTACAGAGAAGAGCAAGACATTGTTCTTCATTTTACTATGCACTTTGCCTTGAAACTTACTGACTGCTTAAATCATCTCAGCTACACAGAAACCCTTAGCAATAAAATAAAAACTGTATTAAGCACTAAATTTTATGCATAACTGGTATTTCTCATTGACAGAGAGTTTATGAAAGTTGTCAACTTCTGAGTCCAATTTATATGAAGGCAATCATAATCTGAGGGCATATGAATTGAACTAGTCAGAAATGGTGCAAATAAAATTAACAAATTTATTAATTTTTCTTCCCCCTCTGAAGCTCCTCTTGCTGTTTTCCACAATCTTGGCAAGGAATGAATAGAAAGCTGAATACAGAAGTTTAGTCTCTCCATTAAGTAGAAACTTCCTGTTGGGATTTGAGGAAAAGACTGGCATAAAAATAGGTAACCATTTAGCTTCTGGGCTGCTTGGCCTTTCTAGCTCAAAGCAAGCACAGGGCCAGAGGTTATGTATTATTCATTTTTCAATTGGACTCAGTGGAGAAATTTGAGAGTTTACTACATAAATATGTTAAATTTAAATACATCATGCATTTCCATAGAACTCACTGAGGCCCAGATTCATCATTTCCTCCCAGTTCAACAAACCGCTTTAAAATATGCTTAAATTGACTTCAACAGAGCTGCAAGCACTTACTGAAAGTTCAGTGTGTCCTTAAACGATTTGGAGAATGAGGACCATCTGCATATGTGTTAAGTGATTTGCTGAATGTGGTAAGTATCCAATCCAGGGCCCCGTGAAATCCATGAGGTTTCTCCTTTGATGTCACTGGGCTTCAGATTTACTCTTAACGCTTGGATATTACCAGTTCAGAGCTCTCTTGTTCCTTCCTTGAAAGGAGAATGACATTCAGCCTTTCACAGCAATGCCCCACGCTTTGCATTAGAAAGCCCTGGACAGCTTTCTGAGACTTCTTACTTAACGGTGTCTGTGGGGCTTGTTGTGGTTATGATTTTAAAATGCACTGCTCAAAAGTGACAACCAGCACAACAAGAATAGCAATTCCTATTGAAACAGACTGAAACATACAGTGCTGTTGTACCATAGACAACGGGGCTTTTGTGCGATGTGGGAAATTTCATGTTATTGCCCACTCAGTGATGCATTTCTGACAAAAGGGACTTGTTGTATGGCTATTTATTACCAGGATGATTACAGATATTATAGTCTGAATTTAAGAATGTGGTGAATAAACCACATTATCTGTCAGACCCTCTCTTTCTATGGTCAGATGAGTGAGAGCAATCTATGCTTTAGCCATTTCCCTGACCCACATTAAAGTTACATGTGGGACTATTGAATTATGTTCTATAATCTCGATTTTGAAGGCAATTTCATTATTACTTATTTCAGCACCTTTTGCTTTTAATGACCTCTTCTTTTTTTCCCGTACTTATTTATAAGACTGTTTATACTACCCATGAGATAATAAGATATTTAAATTCTCCCTGAGACATGTCCTTTTCTACAACATCCTGAAGTAAATTATCCACAGGAGCAATTTTGTCCTTCTCAATCCTCTTTCTTCTCTGGCTCAGAATGAAACTTCAATAAACCTCTCTTGTTTTATTATGGCACACCAATATGGTAGTTATTAATCATTCTCTAAATCATTCTTCATAATATATGTGGAAAGGGCACAAACCTAGATTCCACTGAAAAAGTTAGGAGTGTGAGACATCAACAAAATATTTGCTAAACGAAAGAACAACTGGTTAACAAATAAAAGAAAATAAACTGAGCCCATTAAAAAAAAAAGTATCTTAATTAAGTAAAAGAAGAGAAAGCTCTTGATTTTTTTTCAGAAATGCCCATTCAAGGCACAGGTACAGAAAGAGAAAAGCAGAATCTGAGGGGGGCAGCAGTATCATGCCAGTCACAAAATTAACAAGCAAAGAAACACCACTCAGTGCTCCCATGCCGTGCTTCCCTGCAAAGAGACAAGGCTGTTTTTACAGTGTAGGGCAGGCACTGCATTGGGAAGAAAGGCTGTGGCATATTACACAGAGCTGTAGTATCCACACTGGGCACTTAGTCTTAAGTGTAGAGAAGACTCACAAAAAAAGACCTAAGGACTGGAAGAAATGTTTTTAAATAGAAAATGTAAATGTAAAGAGGAGAAAATACTAGAAATTTGAAAATTTGTTTCATTGAACAGAGAAAGGTAACAGTTGATGTCTGAACACTAAATTAAATCCAAGTGATAAATCAGGCTCACAGTTTTAACAAGCCTAGATAAAAGAAATGTTGGAACAAACTGCCAAAGGGAATGGTAGTTTTTTCTGGTGGGTTTAATTTAACACCACAGACTTTTCTAGACAATGTTTGCCATGGTGTAGGCTGCTATACTAAATATAGGAACAACTAGATAAAAGATAAGGAAATTATTAATGTGGGATGTGGGACAGAAAAATGAATTATTCTATTGGGTTTGAATTTTTTCTATGATCTTATGGCTACCACATGATCAGAGGTTTTTAGAACTTTATTTATAATGATAAAATAGAGCGGTGCAGTCTGTTTGCTTTATTAAATTAAGGACTTGACTCGAGTGCAATCTGTAAGTGGGAATTTAGAAAAAAACAAACCACCACAGAAACAACAAAACCAAACCAAATAATAACCATAATTAAGTTGTTGAAAGCCGAAACTTCAAATTTTGGGTTGGAAATGGGGATGGAAGGACAGAAAGGGAGTTAAGGATGACTATTCAAATGTTTGTTTTACCAACATGTTAGAGTCTGTGTTGCTTTAACTCTTTATGTAAAGACTTTGATGTTTTTCTAAAAGCTGTAATACAGAAATTGAATTAACCTGTGGCTAACAAGGGATCATATGATGCTGTTGGAAGCATCCCTTTCAACATTAAAGTCAGAGAATTTAAAATACCTACACCACTCTTAAAAACCTCCAAACCGCTACAATAAAACACAATCCTAGCCTGCTTTATTAACAATAATTATTATTTACAAAATGTTTACAAAGTAGCAACTGTCTGTCACAGAAGTGTGACATAAATACATATATATACACATTTAATTTAAAATAGCTGTACCTACATAATTTTTACAATGATGCATTAGTACAGAATGAAAGACCTATTAGCACAGTTTGGCAGGAGAAGAATCACAATACTACACTGTCTTTTCTCTTCTATCTCTAATTTTTCTAGCCTTTGAGACTTGTTTCTATTTTTAATCTACTTCTACAATAAAAAAAATGATAGTCACTTATGTTATGAGCTCTACCCCAAAGGGTTCTTGTTCATTTCCAGATAAATATCATTTTCTATTGTTGATTATTTGGATATAGACATTAAGAATAATCCAGATAAGCTCTTATGCCACATGGAAATATGGCAAGATCATTCCTGGGGTTTGTGCTGGAATCATTTCAAGTGCTCAGAGCAATGATGCAAATATCAGAGGGAGTAAGCCAAACAAGGTTTTTTTCAAACTCACTTCATTGTCAGGCACCCCAAATGCATGTTTGAGAGCAGCATCTTGGTTTGCAAGCTCAGAATCACACTTTGGATTATGGTACATCATCTGTTGTATTCAGGAGCTGTGCTGGAATTTAAGACAGATTTATTTAATGCAAATTATTTGGGTTAATTGCATCATACCTGCCTTGATGATTAAAATTAAGTATAATCCAACCTCAAGTCAATGTTGAAGCTTCCACCTTATAAAGTAAGAGGCTCAGTCCAGGTCTCAAAGAGGCAGCTGTGAAGTTTAGGAGATTGTAATATAAGTTCTTCATTTAAATTGCTAAAATTTAACAGAAAGGATATTGTTCTATCTTCCCCACCAACCCGAGTAATTTCTAGTCTTCTATGACAAACAAAAACATTCCCTTTTTCTAGATTTTAATGGGAATGCTAAAAAAAAGTTAATCAAGGCAAATTAGCCAACTCTATGATTCTAGTTCACTCTAACCAATGTACATTCTCAGTTTGGAAACAATGATAAAATTCCCCATCCCCTCATAGTCAGTGGTCAAAATACTGAATAAATTATCTTGTTTATCTTAATGTAAAATTAATTTTGATTAATTTAATATATTCTAGTTGCTTTGATTTTTCTTGGTCATTTGTGACATCACACATTTTTCTCAGATATTTTGAGATTTGCAAATATTAAGGAAAAAATGTAAAGTTTAGACTCAGATATCAGTGCCTATAGAATTAAAACAAAGATCTGATCATTCACTGAATGATCATTCACTGAAAGAAATTAAATTTTATTCACTTTAAAAAAAAAAAGACAAACAAAGGAAAAAAGGGGAAAAAAGCGTAAGTTGCTTCACACTGTAATTGGAAAATTACATACTGGAACCCAACCCTTGTGATTATGATATCTTTTATGTTCTTGGCTTTCTGATATCAGAGTCTTTCTCACTCTAAACAAACATGAAGGGGGAAGGAAGAGGAAGGCAGGTAAGTTCAAGAAAGATTACCACCAACTTCCAGCACAGCTTTGAGAAACTGACTTTGTTGATTTAAACACAGTTCAATAAATCAGATTCCATGACCCTCTTGGGGTCAACTTCCAGCCTTCGAGAAAGTGAGATAAAGCGAAAAACTTGAAGATAAAAAACAGTTGCTGAAAGCACTTTTCCCTCCCAAACCCTCTTGAGAGCATTTGAGTTTGTAGGCCCTTCTGAGGCTTGCTTTGTATGCATTTTAAAAGGTTTTTGTGGTTTTTTTTCTTCATTTTCCCCCCACATTTCTCCACTATAGGCTAGCTATCTATTCAGTGACTACCTGTCTCCTTTCTTTTTTGCTTGGTTCTTGACATTTGAAGAAACACTACCATGGAACACTCAAAGACTTCCTCTGTTCTTATGGATTTTTCAAGCTTATTTTCTGCATATGTATGCAAAAATATGTACACATGCATATAATTACAGACACTAAAAATATACATTGAGTAATAAGCTCATCCAAGAAAGACACACTCAGAAAACCATTATAATTCCCACAGTAGCTTTTAAATATTTATGCAACAATCCATCCCTTTCCACTTGTTCTTTATGGCCACCCCAAAAATCAGGGAATCGATATTCCAGAAGAACCCAGGATAGTTCCAGTACAACTTTACTGATCTTACTTCCTCTATAAGGCAGTACTAACTCTGTCTTAGCTGTCTAAATATCCTGTTACATTAATTCTTACTAAAGAAGGTTTCTACTTGATGTTTCCCTGGTGACTTCCCCATCAGATTGCCTCCCCACTTCTGAGGCAGGAGATATTTAGAGTTACAGCTGGACTAAGCACAGAGTGATGTTACAGTCATGCACACACCACAGCATTTGCTCTAGCACTCAGCACAACTTGGTAGGATCTAGCAGTTAAATAATGTGGCCACGAAACATATGTTGCTTCAAGCCCAGTTCATTTCCGCTCTTGAGCAGTGATGTTAGATGAAGGTTATATACCCAAACTGAAATTCATAATGAAAACAGTCATATTTCTAAAGTCTTCTAAGGATTCTGAGGTCTAAAGAAGAATGTTAATATATGAAGTTACACAACAAGACATTGCCATTAGGTGATAGAAACACTCTAAACATTTGTATGAATTTCATTTAATTGAGAACTTCACATGCAATTAAAGCAAAGAAACAAAACCCTGACACAAAAATAATAATGGTTCAGGGATAGCTCAGCATACAGCTTAAATATATGTAATCTATGTTCCTAAACTACTTAGTTGCCCTCTGATATTTGTTACAGAAATTAAAATACAACCACTGTTCTGGTTCAACACTTCCAAGACTAAGCAAAGACATGACGTAAAATTATCGAATATCTCATAAGAAAAAGTGTCCTTTGAATCATACCCAAATTAGGACATTTACAAGCCTTTCAAGAATTTTAAGAAGTTTGCAGATGAAAATGACTTTGGCAAACTTCAAGGAACAAGCACATCCAGCGTCACTGAACTGTCAGTGAACCAGGTCTGACACATGAATGAGACAAAACTGAACAAAATTTCACTGTTCTTGGTTGTCAAACTCAAACCAGATCAACCAGTTTCAGTTTTGCCTTCATGATTTTAAAAGAAGGAAAAGTAGGCAGGGGACTTAAAATTATTCAAGCTAGGCAGAATTCAGAGCTAAAGTGTGCCTCTGAATCCAGGTTGAACTAGTCATTGCAAGTTAAATTAATCAGAATGCAATTAGACATACCATTTATATAGCTTTTTCTTTTTGTATCTCTTCTGTTGGAACCACAGTACTATGGACAAAAGAGCCCATCCTGCCTACATTTACATGATCCATTGGTACTTAAATATTTAAGCCCTGTTTGGTGACACAACTTATAGCCAGAAGCAAAGGTGTAATACAGTTTGCTTTCCCAAAAGGAGAAAATCTTAGTTGTCTCCTTCCTTCCCTTTCTGCCTTTCCAAAACATATGTTCTCATAAAGCTAAGCTACCAAAAATCAATAGCAATTAATTAATTTTTTCTAAAAATCTAGACAAAGTCTAGATGTATGCTTTTGTACTTATGAATCTTTGAGTACAAACGTATGTATATATACGTGCAAACATCACACATAAATGAAGCATATTTATGCTGTGTATACATATACTTAATTAGACACATCATATACATTTATAAATTTTTATACAAGGAATTTATAGATTATTTATTTATAGATACATAATAAATTTTTACATACAACAGACTGTGTCTGTGTGTGTGTATGCTTATATTTTAATAGCACAAACTTTAATGAGAGGGAGGGGAATGGGAAATGGAACAGCAACAAGAACACCCAAACATTTGGGAAAGTTTTGGGATGAGAGAAGCTCGGTTAAAATGCTTTTGCGACCTTATATCTGTTGGGTGCAAATGATGCTCTCTGTAATATCCAGATAGATGTGTCTTGTTAACTGCCTCATCCTGTGGTGTCATCATTACTGTAATTAATGAATTACCATAGCAAACTGCAATGACTATAAAGTTTTAGGGAATAAGCAACCATTACCTGTGACAATATGGGTTGGTGGGCACCAATGGCTTATATTTCATATTGGACTGGTTAGGAATGATGACACCAGCAATGTCCTTCACTTAAAGAGGAAAAAGAAATCAACTTAGAACTTTCCCAAATGAAAAACTTTGCCCTTTTGCTGCCTTTCCTAATAGAAAACAAGTTAAAATGTACCATTGGGCAGGTTAATTGACTTACAAGTATGTCTTTTTAATAAGTGTCATAAAGTATGTCATGCAGCTGAAACTTGCTTTCAGTGCATTTTTTAAACTGTTGTCAACCAGATTAAAGTTTATTGTTCGCATGTAAGTTTCCGTTTTCCAGCAGTAATGAAAGACATTAAATTGATTTGCCATGCGTAGATATGAAGTGGGTTATGTCCTTTGCTCTTAGTCAATGTGCCTTTCCCAGATGCTTCCCTTCTTTGCTGTTTGTCTAAGCAATGAATGATTATGAAACATTCTCCCTGGCCCAAGATACAGCTCTTCATTTCTTTGGTATACCTTAAATTAAAGGTTAGTTTATATAGGGACCTGATTCACTGCAGCTTGACTTCCATTTTGTCTTTTTATAAGACTTTGGAGTTTTTGATGGGGAAGTGATTGAAGAAATCCTACAGTGAATCAGACTTTAATAATGCTGGGCATTGAGCATCTTTTTTTGTACCAGCACCTGCATGGTAGGACCCTCTTACTGAAATTAATGTCTGGCATAACTTAAGACTGCAAATATTCTGTAATAATCCCAACATTCAGCTACTTAAAACACATTATGTCAGTTGAGATTGTGTGTCATCTTCACAGAAGGAAAGAACAACTAGAATAAAAAAAAGAGGATTTTCCAGTGAGGATAGATGAATTTTAAGGAAAGAGACTAGTAATCAACAATAAAAGAGAGAGAAGGAAATTGCAAAGCATGACAGACATGAAGAAAATTCCTGGAGAAGGAGACATTTAAAAACGCTCTGGTGAGGACTAGGATCCCACCCGTTTCTTTGGTTTATGTTTTTTTTACATGATTCACCTCACACTCAAAAAAAAATAAATCATAGATGGAAAAAAAAGCAAGCAAAGAAACAAACAATAAAAATGATGAAAACTTCCAGATCTGTGTCTGCTGTAGAAAGTAACAAGTGCTGACAGTCTAAAATCTCTGTGTGCTGGTAGTAGAATGCATTTTAATTTTATATGTCTATTTTTAAGCATTTTTCCTTTTTCAACTGAACAGACAAATTTTTTTTCCTTTTTTTTCCTATTTCTACCCCCTTCTGTCACCCCAGAAACATGAAAAGGACAATCTCTCAGGTCCAGAAAGCAGCATAAAACAAGAAAAGAAATTTATTACCCTGTTGTAAATTTTCATCAAGAAATTAGAGACTCCTTTGTTGCAAAATAATCTTTTAGTTACTCAGGTACTTCTGAACTTATTAAGCTGATAGCCACAAAGACATAGGAATTTTTTTTCAAACATTTAATTCCACAAGCTATTTACTGTAAATTCATTAAAGTTGCACATAAAGAATGCTAAAATGGATCTCATAGCTCAAAGTAGTCTCCTTATTGACTTTTTGAAACAGCACTTTTGTTTTAAGGATGTGTGGGTAGATCTCACATACAAACAGATGGAATCACACGTGATGACATCATGGGACAAAGTTGTTTTATCCTAGAAGTTTACTTTTCTTCTGACTAATATAAGTGACTAATATTATTGGCAAATGATATAAATTAACCCATTTTCTCTACATGTGAAGGAAAGTACAAGGCTTTAAGTAAACTGCAGCACATTTAGCTAAATGATTTCACTGTTACTATCTGTACCTATAGAAATACAAAATCGTGCCTCAACCCTAGATGAGATTCTTTACATTGACTTCCATGGCTCTTTGGCCAATTTCAGCCTTGGCAGTGAAACAAAAAGCTCTGGCAATTTTGCCTCAAAGTAGCTCCTCTGAGTTTCTTCCTTCCCTCAGTGTCCTCCAAGCCAGTCTGGGTAGTTATTGAAAAGAATTTTACATAAATACTCTTTTTGCCTACATTTTCTGTGGAATTTATTTTTTTTTCCTAGGGGTTTTGTTACCTAAGTGCTTGCTGATTTTCACCTCATTGCCATCCCCACTGCAGCCCACTCGTGCCCAGAAACCACCAGATACATGCACTTGGTTTGCAGATTTCAAACTAAAGACACCATGATCTGGTCACAGTAAACACAGATATCTTAAACCTGTATGAATAATTTAACCAGTCACTGAGGATTGGCCAGGCAGGCAAGATGAAGCCATTGCCCCCAAATTATTAAAGGCTTTTACAGAACCATAAAAAGAGCAATAATTCAATCTTTTTTTTTTTAAAGGGCACTAAATATAATGTTTATTAAATGCTGGGCAGAGCTGAGGTGTGCACTGGGAGAAATAGAAAGCATACTCAGCAACAATATGCCGAATGAACATCTTCCCCTTTTGCTGACAGGCAGATAACCTGACCCAATTAATAAAATATACTTACTGATTTTTACTCCCCCCCACCCCTTTTCTTTTTGAACTGATTTGCTAAGTCATGGTACACTGCTAGAAAGCAAACTTAAAAGCAAATAAACAAACATCAAAAAAAAAAAACAACAAACAACCACCCAAAGTTTTTAAGAGAGGAGTCTATATTATTTTGATTTGTATGACAAAGTAATGTTTAGTATTGAAAACAGAGGGAGAAGAAACTGGAGGGTACCAGGGAAAGAAAATATTTGTACTCTGTCCTGCTCGACTTCTGATTAACTCTCTAATTGTAAAACAAACTGCTCTTAACATTTGCCTCTCTCTCCCAGCCACTAAATTAGAGCTAATACTATTTACTAACCTCGGTACGGCAACGCAGTTCACTAATGAGACAAAATTCTAAGTCAAGAAGAGTCACATAATGCTGAATATTTTGCTTTGATTTCATCAGTAACTCTATAGACATTACATATCTTGTGGTGGGGTACAAGAATTACCAGATGCATGAGAGAAAGGTAACCTGGTGATGAAGGAAACAGAAGTTAACATCCCATTACATGGGCATGGACAAAGCTGTTCTTCTCTTTACCTTATCATGCCTTTGAATAAAAAATTACATAATACCAAAAAGAAAACCTGCTCTGTAGAAGCTTAGTAGATGCAGTATGTCTTCTTCGTAGTCTGTCATTCCTCTCACTATACAATTATGCCAGCAAGGGTTTATGAAAAGCAGGTCCTGCTTGACTAAGTTCATCTCCTTCTATGAAAGGGTGACACACTTAGAGGATGAAGGAAAGGCTGTGGATGAAGGAAATGTCTATGTGTACTTCAGTAAAGCCTTTGGCACCGTTTCCCACAGCATTCTCCTGGAGACACTGGCTGCTCCTGGCTTGGAGCAGTGCAATCTTCACTGGGTAAAAAACTGGCTGATGGCTGAGCCCCTAGAGTGGTGGTGAATAGAATTACATCCTGGTGAATGGAATTACATCCAGCTGGTGTCTGGTCACCAGTGGTGCTCCACAGGAATCTACAGTTCTGTGTTTATACGTAGCCTAAGAACTGGACAAATTACCGTGTTTTCTGCACCTGAATTGAGGAATGGTTTTTAACACCACAAGCAATGAACATAATAGGTCTGTCCTACTTTGACTTGTTGTGAATGCCTGTCTCTATTCACTCTCCTTGCACCACACTGAGAAACTACTGCTCTGCTCACAGTTTGATCTTTCATTTTAGTGGACAAATGCACCATGGGAAGGGTCTGGCCAAATGAATTTGCCAGGTGACTATCACTGCTGATGAGGATATTTCAACTTGCATCCTGCTGAAAATATCTTAGACTTTTTTTTCCATATTGTAAAATTCTTATAAGCCTTTATGTTTCTTTCCCAATCAGAGGGGTTTAAAATCAATATGAAAATAGTGAATATCTGAATTACAGTTTTATTACCCTATTTTTTTATATAATTTCACAGTAGGTGCTCTTAGTTTTCAATTCATTATGAATTTATTAAGATTTTTATTAGACTGGGTTTCTTTTTATAAATTTTTTGCATTTTTTAGAATATTATATTTTATTATATATTAAAGAAATCTTTGAATAGAGGTGAAACCTGTTTTAAAAACAAACTGATAGGATATTCAAAGACATTTAATAGACCAAGACCAGATGGGTCTTAGGTGCCTAGCTGCCTGCTGAGGATCTGAGCCTAAATTCCTAGGTTATGAATGTTCAACCTACCTGATATATAATTTTAATAGAACTTGATCTAATCATTGAAAAGCTACTGAAAGACTGCCACCAACTCCAGCAGACTTTGAATAAGGTACTGGAATGAGGAGCAGAATGTTTTGTGGTGCTGATACATTATATAAAATTTAATTCATTATCAAGATTACAAAGACTGCCTTTTTCCCAGTTGACTATTGTGTAAATATCTTAAAACCCTGTGGGGTTGAGATGTCTTGGCCTGTTTCATGTTCAGTGTTCATTTTCACTCCAATTATTTCTTACTTGCTTTATCTACACATATAATCTGCCCATTCCTCCCACTTAACATATCCTTTGAACTTTTCAAATGCCTTCTGCTCCTCCTTATTATCTTTGCTTAACCACATCCTTGTCTCTTGTCCTATTTTTGATACTTTTTACTGGGATGAATATAGTTGGTATCCATCCTCTATATCTGCCAATTAGATACAGAACTTCATACTTTTTTTTTTCTTCTTCATAATGGTCGATTTTCTGCACTGCTGTTGATATCCTTTCACTTCCTGAAAATTATTCCATATATTAGATTCTCCAAACCAGTCTTAAAAGAAAAAAAAGGGGGTGGGGGAGATATGGGGTGGGGAAGAAGTTACATTAACTTCTGAGATTCTATTTTCACATATACCCGGAGGAATAATTCATATCTGAATATATTATGATCACTAAAGTAGACCTTAGTTGCTCCACTATTTCTGTCATATATGTCATGCTCTGGCTTATTATCAGAGACCAAGCCCAGAACGGTTTCTGATTGCACTTGCTGCCAAGTACAATTGATAAAGGAGGTGTAAAGGGCTGATGACCACACTGTTCCTCCCTGACCCTCCAGGTATGGCCTAGTCATTAGCAAAAGACCTGAGATTTATCTTTAATGAATGTTCAGCTAGGGGAATAAGAAGCTAGAGATGGAGAAGGAAAATGAACAGGAAAAAGTAATGAAGTGATTCACGTTTTAGTTTTTCTGCATCTTTTTCAGAGATCTGAATGCCATCAATGACTTACATAATCCTTTGTCAACATTTATTCTTATTTCACTTATCTCCATAGTGGTAGTCAAGCTGCTTATATCATTTGTCTCTTCAGGCACAGTATCTTCCCTCTCTTATTACTTTAATCAATCATTGTTAGCTTATGTATAGTGCATATCATTGCTACTGTTTTGTGGTGTGTCAGTCATTCATGCCAAACAGACCAGCTAGCAGCCCCAAAGGACCTCTATAAATGGAAATGCTCCTTTGCAAGCTGTTAAGCTTAAATGAGAGCATGAAAGCCCTTGCATGAACATCATAACCTTCTACAGTGCATGAGGCTTTGCTAACAATGATGTCAGCACTTCCCAAACCAACACATCTCCAGGCGATGCGATGATCCTGCTCATTGCTCTGTGCCTTTGCTGTATAAAAATCATCAGCAGAGAGGCAGACTGAGGTCCAGATCTGTGGCAAGACCCAGCTGCCTCCCATCTCACTTTAAATGGTTGCCCAAGGCACTTTATTTAACAGTTTATTAGATATTAATTTAACATTCAGTATCACTTTTTGTCAGAATGATATGGGTTTTCTTCCATATGCATGTTGTTAATAACACGGTAGGCTCTGAGCTGCGTAAAGTGCAGGGGGAAAAAAAAAACACTCTGTAATGATGAGTCTCAGGCTGAGAAATAAAAAGGAAATGGAGGCACAGAGGTAGGTTTTACTCAAGGTGAAATCCTAATCCACTGAGTAATCACAAAACCTGTGACCCATAGCTGCACTTAGACTACGGGGCATGGCACAGAAAGAGAAGTGACTGGTTGCCAACACCTTCACTATGAGTTACTGTTGTTTGGGTCCTGTTTGGTTTGCGAGATCTTATTTTGATGAACTAGTTAAACATCATGCTAATGACAAGTCTCCACTGTAGCATAACTGAAACAAACCTGTCACTTGATTCTGATCTCATAACTCATGTTTGCCCATTGCTTTTGTGCTGACAGTCTTCAGTGGAAGAACCATGGACTTTATTAGTTGAATTTTGCACCTTAGAATATAGTATTCCAGAGTTCCAGTCATGTGTTCTAACTCCGATAATGGCTCTATCTTATGGGTACATTGTGGAGTTATAGCACATTTCACCATCTGAGAATCTGGCTCAGTGTTTTTATTAAACTCACTTTGGCAGACTGTGCTGTTACGTCAAACACTTAAAACAGGGAGGACGTAAATATCCATTTCCACTATCTCCCACCTCAAAATAATCTTTATATTTATTATGCTGATTCTTCCTAGTTGGTCAGTTATGTGATTCAGCGGCAGTGATGTTCCACAATTCCACCTGTTTGCATTTACTCTATGGCTGCCAAGGGAACAATGGGGAAAATGATGCTCTTGTGAGCCATTCTGTTCACTATGTGTCAAAAAGTAATTTGAATCAAAGAGTCACTAACTTAATTGATGGCGATGGCTCCATCGAAAAAACAACCAAAGAAATTGATGTTGTGCAAATTGCACATATATTGCTCTTGAATTTGTGAGCATATTCTTGTTTGCCTTGACAGCATGTAAATTACCTTTTGGACAGCTCAACACATTACTTAAGATGTGGCTGTGTGTGAATTTTTAGCTGCTAACAGGGGCAATAACAGCCTTCCTGTGAAACTAAACTTCAAGTTCATCTTGGTGGTTTTTTGTTTTTGTTTTTGTTTTTTTTCCTAATTCATGGCACATACCAATCATTGCTTAACATTTAGAGTTTTAACCCCTGTGCCTCTTCAGCAATGCAGCATGACAGAAAATACAGTGAGGCAGTTCTTCCCTCAGTAGAGTAAAACTGGGGACGATTAGCAAAGATCCAACAAAGTGACTGGGAAGGACACATGCTGTTTCAGGGGTTTATCTAAGATATGAACACATTAATTGATCTCAACTAATTTTAAACACTTAGATGACTTATCTGAAATCAAACTGTTGTTGCCTGAGATTCCTGATATAATCAGTGGAAAGAGACAGCTGACATTCAGATATGCAATGCAGTTCCTGAAGTTTTTGCAATCACAGAATCATAGAAGGGCTTGAGTTGGAAGGAACCCTAAAGACCATCTAGTTCCAACTTCCTGTCATGGGCAGGGACACCTCCCACTAACTCGGGTTGCTCAGGGTTCGATTCAACCTGGCCTTGAACACTCCAGGGATGGGGAATTAACGAGCCAGGAGCTTGGTCTTTGGTGTGGAACGAAAAGGATCTATTTAAACCTACTCTGAAATGGGTTCACTATTCACAACATGTTTCACAGATTTCACAGAATATTCTGAGTTAGAAGGGACCTACAAGGATAACCAAGTCCAGCCTTAAGTGAATGGCCCTTTTGTTTATTATTAACTCCAGAAGGCATTAAGTGAAATTAATATTTGTCATTCCAGGGATATTTCAAACATATAGGCATGGTATTTGTTGTAGAAGCTTCTAATGCAAATAGAATGGACAAACGAATGGGTGGAGAAACAGTTTAAAGATATTCATGGCTTACCAAAATCACAAGTTAAAGTTCTTTGAGAGAGGAGTTAATACAAAACTTTCTGGGTGTGCATGTATGGGAACTGTGATGGTTTTCTTAGATAAGGAAATTATTTGAGAAATTTTTTATTTTTTTTTTTTTTTTTTTTAGTTCAAATTATAAAATAGAAACATGGCTATTGGGAACCAAAGAGCAAAAGAAGTTAATATCTTTTTACCTACCTACATGTATGTGCAAAGTATTCCCGTATTATGACACCCATTAGATGAATATCCTTACAGACCTAAAAAGCTGCAGTACTTACAAATACACTGCATATCTTAGAAGGCTAATATAACATTAACCAACCTATAAAATATAAGTTAAATCACACTAAACCAAATTATTCCTCTATTTTCAATTAGATTATATTATTTGACATCCTGTATCAGCTGTTTGTGTAACAGAAATGTTACCCAATGTACAGTTCACTAGGCAAACCATGGTTTGTTCTTGGGCCATTCCATGAAGGAACTAGATTAAACCAACATACCTGACCAAAAATATGATGTCAACCTGGAAGCAGCTTATTTTTCTTCTAGGCAGTGACACAAGTGACAAGCTGTGTTTGCTCCATAAAGACAAACCACTGAGAACTGATAGGTGCTTGTATTGACCCTGGGCTGAGAAAAGTGAATGGGCAAGGCTATTCTGTCTTCCAGAATCAAAAAACTAATACCAACACCACAGTGCTGAAGAGCAATTGAACCTCAAAAACTAATTCCTGTAACAAGTGTCTTGTTACACATAGGAAAATCCAATCACTCCAACAGTTCCTCTCTCACAATGACCTGAAACATCATAATCTCATGAAACTGAACACAAAGAAGATATGCATCATATTGGGTTTTTTCCAAGGGCCAATGATGTTTGCACATGAAGAACAATCAGTTTAATGTGACTTATGATGTCTGTAAAAAGGTCTTACAGATCTTCTAACAACAGATTTTAGAAAAGTTGCACCAATACTGGTTGGTTAAAAAAAGTTGACAAATGTCTCTCTTTTCACAGTTTCTGCTTTACTGACTTTTTTCTTTAACTGCCTTCTCTCATCCAGTGAGTTTCTTTGCATCCATATATCATATCAGCTTGAACCCTGTCTTCGCAGTGGCATAAACATGGACAGAAACATTCATATACACAGCCCAAATTCTTTTGTTGTTTTAACATTCACTTTTATTTTTGCTGTAGGTGAACTATAAAGTTCTGCTGAAACCAATTAACCCAAAATTAAAAAAAAAAAAAAAAAAATTCTTCCCCTTCTCAATATTCTCATAATGTTCTACTCATATGAATCACCTGTGGAAAAAAAAAAAAAAAATTACCAGCTTTCCATGCCTGCAAGCAAATACTGATTGACTTAACAACAACAGCAAAATATATATAATTAATTATAAGCATTCCTCCTTCCCTGAAACAGAACATCATAATGTATCAGTTTGGGGCATTAACGTATCTGATAGAGCACTTTGAGTTCCTACAAGGCTCCATCTGCTGATAAACCTCCTCTAGAACTAACTGTGATGCAACATATTTGAACCCTCTAGAGGCAGCTGAGGCACATTAAGATGCCATTAATGTTCATTTTACGTTTCTGAACTCTTCCTCTGGTTGGGTTTCCTTTATAAAATGTGACTGTAGGGCTGTTTCCATCCAGATGTCACAGTGCGTATCTGTATTTGTTTATGGTATTTAATAATGTCTTCTGGCTGAGCAGAATATCTTAGAATGCAGTGTACTGTTCCCAGACAAAAGTCGTATCTATCATATGAATATGCAACATTTTAATGCAGCAAAATTAAAAGGGTAAGAAGAGGGGGAAAAGTGCCACTCATAGGTAAAGAGGATGAAAGTAACCAGTAGCAGCATTATTAGGTTTTTAAAATAAGATTTTAATGAGAAAGAATTGGGCCTTGATCCAACATAAATTGGACTATTTACATGCTTAAATTAAGCATGTGTTTAAATTGAGAACAAGCCCTTTGTTACCTGGGGATTTGATGAAGATCCATTATAAGAAATATCCCGGAAGCCACGAAACACAGTTGGCCAGTCCTCTGAACCAAGACAGGTTGCTACTTACTGTATTTCTGAATCTTCTGCAGCTCTGCAGGCTTGTCTGATCTGCTTTCCCACGTATGCTTGCACGCTCTTGCTCACATATGTTGGGCGAAGCATGACCACTTCTGGACCTGTGGGCCTTGCCTTTCGCTCTGCTGTGGGCAGTCAGGCTGAGAAATGAGAGTGCTAGAGGCAGCGTTAGAATTCGTTTTTCTTGCCAGTGGAAATGTTAGTGGTAGTGACTTCTGAAAACCACATGTAATTTATTAGAGGATTTCCAAGGCACCACGTTGCCTTTGACCACAAAGGCAACGCTTAGCTGAAAGATCAAACTCAGTCATGGTTCTCTTTGTTCCCTTCCTGTAATAGTGGTTTCAGGCTTAGAAGCTGACGGGGCTAATGTTCAAGCAGACTGAAGTAATGAATCTGTTTTTCTTTTGCAGTGTTTTTAAGCTTTTAGGATTCAGGTTTTTTGCCTTTCTCAGTACTTGCAGGAATCAGAAGCTTTATCTTTAACGCTGTGCAGTAACACAACTGATTCCTGAATCCTCACTAATTTACAAAGGTCTTTAACTGAAGCATAAGGTACTAGAAGGCTTATGGACCAGTCCTGAAACTTGTCAATACTGAGAAACCCTGTTGAAGTCAAAAGGAATCTTATCATGGACTTGCCTGAACTCCCTCCAGCAAAAGAGATTCAGCAGTGCAAGTAAGGTATGAGCAAATTACTCTTTTATGACCCAAAGTAAATTCCCTAGATTTGCCACTGATTCTCTTGGCAGTCTTGGAAAAGCAATATGCCTCACCTTACCGATTTGTAAACTGCAGATGTCTTTGCATAACTAGTTTTGAAAAGGATTTTGACAACCATGTTATGAAAACTGGAGAGCAACCTTTGAGCTCTAGACCTGAAGGAGAATCTATTTTTTGCCAGACATGTCTGTGTGACACAGAGGAATAATTCCTATCTTATTTCACAGGAGGCGTTACACAGAGGCTGATCTCATCACTGCTTCAGGCAAGCCGTGGTGCTCCAGACTTTGCCATGCATTTTGATTCCCTGTGCCATTCTGACGCAAGCAGAGAAGGATGCACACAGGGGGGAAAAAAAAAATCATCTTCTCCTTCCTCTTAATGATGCCAAATGTGAATGGTGCAATAAAGTACATGTGTAGCCACATTAGCTTCTTTCCAAAATGAGGTGCACAGAAATCGAGAAGTGCCCATCACACAGTATGAATATGCAAGTAGTCATTACAAGAAGCATGCTCCCAAATGTGGCAGCAAAGCTTTGGAGGTCTGACGAAGATGATTTCATGCCATCTGCCACCTGCTTCTGAAGGATAATGGCTGGCTGGTGTGTACGAGGCTTGTTCTAAATGTTATCATACTGTCTTCTTTCTTAAATTATGTGGCTAAAATGAGCCTGTCTTTGTTTTATTTCAATTGACACCAGATGCAGGGACTTGGATTCGGGTTTTCTGTTTTGCAAACACTGGCTTGGCAAAGAGAAAGGAGGAATGACAGTGAAAGCAACTCAGATAACAGAAGAAACACTTCTGATAAGCCTTCACTTAAATTACATCTGTAAAAAAAAAAAAAACTAAAAAAAACAACAAACAGGGTTTGACATCACTCCTGACTGGCATTAAAGGAACAAAGAATCATGTTGTTTCAGGTCTTTTTCTAATTTTATTACTGCTAATAATATTGATCATCATTATAAAATCTAGACCTAAAATACATTCTCTGTGTAGTTCTGGTACATTGGACAAGTTTACAAATAGTGATATCAGAAATTTCTAATAGTAACAATAATCAACTGATTCGTAGTTGTTTATCTCAACCCTTTAATTCTCTTTTACATTACCATAGGAGAAAAAGACTGGTTTATTACTCTTAACCTTTTTTATCCATTTGTTTGTTTGTTTGTTTGTTTTTTAATCAATAATCACAGTAAAGCACTAGGGATTTGGTAGTCTGGCATACCAAGGAGTTCTGAAAGGTCAGTTCAATTCACAACAAGGCAAAAATTGTTCCTCTTCCTTTAACAAAAAAGCCATGGACAACTTTTCCACAAATTTCACAATTTTAAATCAACGTCAATGTAATCATTAATGTCTAATCTTGGAGCAAGAGCTATAGAAAAGAAAAGAAATGAAGAGATATAACTCCCAGTTGAGTTTTGTCCAAACTGTGTGACAAAGACAATATTTTTTTTTTTTTCTGAGACCCTCTGGTGTTGCCCATGTTCTCCAGAAGCCTGAAATAGAGCTGTTCCAGTGCCCAACCACCCTGGCACAAAATAACTTTCAAGGCTTATAGTAAAAAGGTGAAGAACCTTTTTCTAAGATCCAACATAACCTTCCCCTGACATCACTTTAGGTCATTCCCTTGAGTCCTGTCACTGGTCACACAGAGCAGAGATCAGTGCCTGCCCCTCCTCTTCCCCTCCCCAGGAAGTTGGAACTGCAATGAGGTCTTCCCTTGGTCTCTTCTTCTCCAGCTGAACACACCAAGTGCCCTCAGTTGCTCCTCACACGGTTTCCCCTCAAGGCCCTTCACCATCCTCGTGTCCCTCCTTTGGGCACTCTCCAATAGCTTGATATCCTTCTCATATTGTGGTGACTGCACACACTATTCAAGGTGAGGCAGGATGAAGAGGAGACAGAGCTGGAGAAAAATCATGGCTTATATCTGACGGATCTATCCAGGAGATGAGCAACCCACAGTGCAAGTCTGAGGTCGACTCAGGAGGCAGGGCTGGAGGCCAACATGTTGTAGTGTCATTGAAGCAGGGACTTGTGTCCAAGACTGAGGTGAAATGGGACTCCTGCACCAAGGTGGTAGGTAGACAGGGGTCTTGGTGACGTTGTTCAGGGTCATTCAGGAGCACTGGTGCCCTCAGGGTCCTGACACTGCCCCTGTAGAACTTATCTCACACATGTTGAGCAGAGAACCAAGCTGTTTTCCAAAGGTCACTTGGGCTACAGCCAAGTGACAGTGACAGTGCCACTCTGTATTCTCCACAGTCATCCTAGTGTGACCCACAGGAGTGGCCATGGCTCCTTTCTCATTTTCAGATCTGAGTTTCCCTCTGAGTGAAGACTTCATTCGTTAGAGTGCCCAGCCTGTAGACTGACTAGACCATGCACTGGTTAATTTCCTTTTCTACCTCAAACACTCATTTTCTTTCTCTCTCTTATCTTTAAAATACAACAAATGAGACTGAGTTGAGGTACCTGATGCAACTTAAATTCGCCTTAAAATCAGTGTAGGACTTTGTAGGGCTTCACAGGGATGTCAGTCACAGAATATGTCACACTATATATTAATATGAGACGTGGCAAGTATCATGAGAGGAGGAAAGGAAAAAGTAGGGAAGTTTTGCCCTTTTTATTTTTTGTCCCTGAAGGAAGTTAAAGAAGCAAGTAAAGAACTGCAGAAAATATCTGTATAATTCTGTTATATGCACTGTATACAGAGCCTAACCATTAATGTAGCAGAGTTCATGGACTCTAATAAAGAGGAAATTACCCTATATTTCAGCACTGTGTTCTCAGAGTTCCTTCTCATGTTTACAATCAGTGGGTAGCTATTGAACTCACAAAGCTTTTTTTCCCCCTGCCTAGCAGTCTGCCACAGTGAGGCATATTACTATGGGATGTGCAAGTGAATTTAAAATAAGCAGCATTTCTCTTAAATGCTTGCAATTTTCTGGTTCCTCGTCCCCTAGCAAATGCCTCATTGTGTTCAACTAACATCTACACATTTTTCTATACAGCTGGTTTTGTATTAGTTTTATTATTTTTGCTTTCCAAGGTTAATTTTTTTTTTCCAGGGTGGCTTTAACCATAGAAATAGATTATCCAGATGTATACAAATGAGCTTCTCCGTAAGTTCAAAGTCACTCGTAAATAAGGGAGATGTGGCATTTTCCCCTCAGCTGCTACTAAAGCCTTACAAATCTCATAAGCTCAAGATATATCCCTGGCCTAAACATCAAGTAAAAGTTCCATCTTTTCGGGTGAATAGATGTTTATTTGCTCGCTCACCCAAAATCAAAATTGTAAAGGAAACCTCCAGCTTTCCCTGGAAAAGAAGGTATAAGGATACTAAATTTGTATACCATGAACTAAAAAACTATATAGATATAGAAATAAATATATATCTATATGTGTACATACAAACATATATATTTCTCTTGTTGCTACTTCTGCTGCAATAGAAAGGCCACTTAGATATAATTAAGGTCACAGGTTTAAGTACCAGCTGAGGAACAGCAAAGTGCAAAATAACACCATATAATAAGTCAGTCAGAAATTGCAGAGAAGAGTAAAAGGGAGGGGAAGAGGTGGTCTTTAAAGGTACAGATGAAAAGAGAGGAAAAGCTTTTTATTAGTGAATGCTACCTCCTGTAATATTTTAATTTTCAAAACTTCCACAAAACAGAATGATGCCTTAATGGATGGGAAATTAATAAAAAAAAAAAAAAGAAAATATTACCATTCCCTGGAGTGGCACTTGAAAAGTGTTCCACAGACACAACCCCACTAGACACATCACATAAACCAAAGGAGAAGTATGTGAAGATAAACCTCCAGTTATGGTTTGCTTTAAAGCATAGCACAGTTCAGCTGATCTCCAGTCTGAAACTTGCTTAATCATTTATTTGTTTCATTTCCACCCCCTCTCTCTCATTCAAAAACTCCTGCCTTCTACCCCTCCTCTCTCTCCCCTCCACTCTCTTCCCCTCCCAATAACATTATTTGGGACAATTCACAGATCTCTCACTTCTTCTGTGTTAAAGTCTGTTTCCTAAAGGCCTATACTTGCCTAGTGGATATGTACTTTAATTAAAAGCAATATATCTTTCTTTTTTCTTTCCTTCTAATCTCTACATCTAGGCTTGTCCTTGGAGTTTCTATTCTTCAGGGCAAGGTGAATGGAATTCACTTGTTTGCCTGGGATATATCCAGTAAATTTAAGACACTAAATAAAACAAACATAGGGATTTTTAATTATTATTATTGTTACTTTAGTGTAAGCCCTGAAATGTGACACTTACCAAGAGGAGGAACAAGAATTCTTTAAGAACTCTTTAAAAATTGTCCCCAAGGCTGCTTAATTTTTGCCTTAAATAAGAACAGGTCAATCTTCCTAAAATTGAAAACTGCCTTGGTGAAGTCAACGGCCAAGATGCTATTGGCTTCAAAGGAATCAAGGTTTCACCTTTTATCTTAAAATGTAAACTCCTCTGCTACTGTAAATCAGTGTCACTCCTCTGACTTGAAATCAATAGCGGACTTCTGATTCACACTGCCTCCACATGCCTCTGTATTTCCACTGCCTGCTATATGAATCAAGGCACTTTCCTGCAACTTTTCACTCAGTTGATCTGAGTCAGTTAAGTCCTTCGGCGTTGGAGTACTCTGGATGATAAGAAAGTGCTTCACAACACTCCTGTTCATTCCTTGCTCCAGCACTGGTGGCACAGTCCTCAGGAGAGACAAAGACAGCATTTTACAGGTGGAGAAGCCTGTTCTTTGGTCTTCTGATTTTGTTGAAGGGAAGGACATTGCTGGCAAAGTTGAAGTAATCAGGATGGGGAGATAGGGGAGAGGAGATAGAACACCAGGATGTGTTCAAGCTTCAGGAGCTAAATTGTGAGACATCCGAAGGCATAACATGACAACATTTAACAGAAAAAGGCCTAGGGGAAACCTGAAGAGGTAAGAACACCAGGAGATTGCTGGGAATTACTTTTCTTCATGTTGCACAGGTGATGTCCAGGGCATGAAGCCATTTTCTTAAGACAGGTAATAGTTTATTTTAGTCTATAATTTGTGTCCAACTCATCAGAGACCCCCAAGTATCGAAGTGATCTGTACGTCCTTTAGTTGACCTCTCAGTTTGGAGTGATGGTGTTTGTATTCCCAAGTAAGCACTGCATAGGAAGCAATGAATTAATTCCTAATAATTATTTTTGGTTTGCTTGTGTGCACGGCTTATGCTTTCCCTATTAAACTGTGTTCATCCCAACCCACGAGTTTTCCAGCTTTGACCTTCTATTCTTTCCCCAATCCCACTGGTGCGGGAGTGAGTGAGCGGCTGCGTGGGGCTTGGTGGCTGTCTGGGGTTAAACCACGACAGCTGAGTAGGCAGGAGCCTTTCAAGGCAACACATTTATTTAGGTGTTCCAATTTGAGTTGAAAAGACCACCTCCGGGCCATCAGAGAAGAACATGTCATTGCCCAACTTTCAAAAAGAAACAGAGGCTAGGTTGGTGCCTGTAAATGATACTGAACCACAGGATACAATGTCTTATTTAGAAGATTCATCTTTTCAGTACACAGAGCACCAGCAGGAAAGTTAACAGCCTGTCCTTCATTCTGCCAATTAATGGAGGTGCACTTTGAGCAGCAGAAGTATCGCTGTGCAGCTCCCTGGTTTTTTCTGAGAGTTGAGCACTGCTGAGACAAGCGAGTGTTTAAACAGATCCTTAATATAACTGCAAATATTGCCACTTCCCCCTGTGGAACTGAATTTACTTGTGTTATTCCTTTTTTTTTTTTTTTTCCCTCCCAACTACTGTAGTGCCAATAGACCCAAACTAAGAATGGGATCTGAACTCTGACTCTGAAAAGGAAATGATCCTACCAGATGGGCTGACAATTTAAATAGTCAGAATAGACAAGTGAATACTGCCAGTCCTATTACACAAGTGGGGAACTCATTAAATATTGTGCCCTAGATTATACAGTTATTTAGGGGTAGAACTATGGGTTGAACCTAAATCTCCTCTATCCAAGCTGAGTGCATTAGCCACTGTGTGTAATAAGGCCAGAAAGGGCAATTTTAAGCAGGAAAGAAAAGGAATCAAGGGAACAAGCAGCAGAGTTGTTAATGTAGCTGTGGTTTTGCATATGTGTGAAAAAGGAGAGCAAGGGTCATTCTGCAGAGACATAAAAAGAAAAGAATAAAGATTGGAAAGTGACTGAGGAAATAACTCTGCGAAAAGATGGAGCAATTAGCCTTTTCCTATTTTCTTTCTTTGCATTATTCCTCTAAACTTTATTGATTTTTTTAACCATGTAGATACAACATTTTATTTTTTGTTTTATTATAGCATTCACCATCTCCTCAAATTCCAATTGATCTGGCTTTTGCTTTAATCATCCAATTAATACAGCTCTAGAAAAACTCAAGGGAGATGTACCTAATGCTGAGAACAAAAAAACATACAGGCAGAGCAGTGCTTATGACCCTGTTGGAGGCTTTTTGATTATGCCTAACTACTCTGATCAATACTTCAGGACTTTTAAAAACATGCATATTGGGTGAAATGTAAATGGTGATTTTAGTTTTTTTTCTCAGTAGGTTTTATTTAAAGGCAATTTTCTCCATTCTACCTGTCACACAAATATAAATTACAAATGCTTTCTTCTGAATCACAAGAAATGAGAGGAACATTTACCCGTAAATAAAGCACATATATATGAGTATGCATGTGCACATAGAGGTTATTAATGGAATATTGTGTCTTTATTCCTCTGGTATCAGGAGCATTGCACCCTGGTAGGACTCATGTGCTCTACAATTCTCCAAGCTAGAGTAAGAGTCATGGTATGTGTTATAGGCACTAAAACAAAGCTGAAAAATCAGCTGTGAATAAAGATGGTGAACACGGTTGAGTTTTCCCTGAAGTTCAGACAGAGTTATATTCAACCCTCATTCCAAACCTGCCTCTCTTTCCTGGGGTGGGGGATGCAGGAGGGAAGTTCCAAAAATGTAAGCCAAAAGCATTAATTATAGAGAATTAACAATGTGCTCAGACATTGTTTCCTCAGATCACAAGTCCCCAATATTAAACTGGAATTCAGATATTTCTGACTACTTCATTGCTTTGTTTTACTCTGTTTCTTCACGTAAGTGTTGGGAAAAAAAAAATTGTCCTGTGAATATATTTGGTACGTTTCAGACAAAACACCTTCAATTGTTACTGAACCCATGTGCCCTTGGAAGGGAAGATGACTCTGCATTCTCTACTCTATAGCTGCCCAGGGTAACATGTCCTGTACCTTCCCCTAAACCCCCGGTACTGAGCACTCACCAGCTCTTGCCCTCTTGTCAGATGCAATGTGAGATGTCCTGTCACGAGCACCATAGTGTGACTTCAAATACCATTTCACCACTCACAGGTAAACCTGAGAGCTGTATCTCAAGGGATGGATCTGCTTTCCCCTTGTCCAGCTATCAGATGGGTAGAGTGAGGTTGTAGGTGTCTTTTCCTTCACTGCTACAGCTTTAGCAGTAATTATCTTTCCCATTTTATTTTATTTTACATCTCTACATGTCAGCTGTGATATCCCGTGCTGTTGGCCCCCAGTCTGTGGTGGTAGAACTGTGTAATTGTTCGTGGAGGATATTTTCAGGTTTCTCTTTTAAATTATTTTTTTCTTTTTAGTTGAAACAGAGGATTCCACAAAGAACAAGCATGATTCTTCTAGCTTGATCATTTGGTAAAATTATGGACCAGAAAAAGATGGCAAAAGCTAATTTACTGTGTCTTAAACCAGACTAAAATTTTCCTTGGATAGAGACTATGTTATAAAGACAGATTTATATTTTTAATACAGTGAAAATCTGAAGAGAATTTAAACACTTCAGGAAAGAACCATTTAGTCCCATGTTCTGTCTTCAGCTATGATCAGAAGCAGATGTCTATGTCTGAGAGTAGGAACAGGACAAGCATATAAAGACATATAGAAAGAGCATGCATATAAGAACAGGGGAAACACACACATCCCTAGAGACTCTCCCAGCTTCCAGCGGTTTGCAGGTCAACTCTGATGAGACAGAAGTGTCTCTTTGGCTCTAAAAGGCAAAGTTCCAGGTCCTGCACTTCAGTCATAACAACACCAGGAAATGCTACAGATGACTGATGGAAGAGGACCTGGGGGTGCTGGTCGGTAGCATCCAAACATGAGGCCTGGTGTGCCCAAGTGGGCAAGAAGGTCAATGGTATTGCAGCCCATATCAGGAATAGTATGGCCAGCAGGACTAAGGCAGTGACTATCTCCCTGTGCTGGACACTGCTGAGGCACTTGAGTACTTTGTTCAGTTCTGGACCCCTCATGATGAGAAAGACATCGAGGTGCTGGAATGTGTCCAGAGAAGGGCAACAGAGCTGGTGAAGGGTCCAGAGGAGTCTGATGAGAAAGGGCTGAGGGAGATAGGGGTGTTTAGCCTGGAGAAAAGGAGGCTTGGGAAGACCTTATTACTCTCTGCAACTACCTGAAAAGGGGTTATAGCCAGGTGGGAGTGATGTATTTTCAAAGTAACAAGTGACATGATGAAAGAAAATGGCCTCAAGCTGTATCGAGAGAAAGTTTAAATTGGATAGTGGGACAAATTTCTTCACAGAAGGGGTAGTCAGACCTTGGAACAGGCCGTTCAGGGAAATGGTGGAGTCACCATCCCTGAAGTTATTTAAAAGACATGCAGATGTGGCACTTAGGGACCTAGTTTAGTGGTAGACTCAGTACTGTTAGGTTTATAGTGGGACTTGATGTTCTCTAAGGGTTTTTTCCACCCTATTCTGTTCTATTCTAGGCTGAGAGAAATTGTTTTGTTCAGCCTGGAAAAGAGAAGGCTTAAGAGTGATCTAATTGTACCTAAGGCCAGCCTACAAGAAAGATGGAGAGGGACTTTTTGTATGAGCATTTAGTGACAGAACAAGGGGTAATGGCTATAAAACGAGAGAGGGGAGATTTAGCTTAGATATTAGGGAAAAAGTTCTTTACTGTGAGGGTGATGAGTCATTGGAACAGGGAAGCTGTGGATGTCCCATCCCTGGAGGTGTTCAAAACCAGGTTGGATGGGCTCTGAGCAACCTGATCTAGTGGAAGGTGTCCCTGTCCCTGTTCAACCACTTGTCAGAATGGTTGGAACTAGATGAAGTTTAAGGTCCCTTTCAATCCAAACCATTCTATGATTCAGTGATTATATGTCTTCATCTTTTTAAAAATATTTTAAGGACTTCATCTCCACAAGTTTGCCCAGGTTCCCTGAGAATTCATGACAATTCCTAGACACACTAGCCTTCTGTTGTAAAGCAATACCAAAGTAGTATCTACACAGCTTCTTTTCGATTGTTACAAATTTGCAGCTCGCCAGCTTCAATGGATGTTCTCTCCAGTTCATCTCTGAAAAGATCATCTAGATTTTGTTATTTTAGGACTTGTAATCATCTTTACTAACTCTGAAAGTTACAATAGCATCTTCTTTAGGGGATAAAGGTATCCCCAAGCCTTTTTCCAGTGCAGACTTGCAAGTTAGTTAGATTACAAGCTCTACAGCTCTTGGTGAAGAGTCACCTGAAAATGCCTGGTACAGATTTGTGTGCCAGCACACCCTGGCACAGCCACTGCACAGGCTATTTGTGAGGCACTTATGTGGGTGGATGCAGCAGGAGACAGAACCCATCAGACACCCAGCAGCTGCCTTTTCCAGAGGTGCAGATGCAGCCAACAGATTTCCTCTTAACTCCCCTCCATCTCAGAGAAGCCAGTTTTACAGCATGCTTGATGCCAATTTGGTGCCTAAAGAATGATTTCCACCACCAGGAGTTGCCAGGCTGTAGGTGAGTGAATAGCAGCCCTGTGCCAATTTCCCCTCTATCATAAGAAATCACCACTTGTTTACTTGACAGAGCTACAAGTGTAAACAGCTGTACATTTCAGTGCATGCAAGATGTTACAAGTGTAAAACAGCAGCCATGCATATTATGTGTTTCAGGGCTCTACAGGTTCACTCCTGCTTTCCATCAGAAAACAGAGAGTGTAATATGATTTGCAGGGAGAGGAGGATGCCTTTGCTCAGCTGAAACGCGGTGAGCACATGCAGGCAGGAAAGAAGGGATCTGCTGAGTTTTCCAGTGGTTGTGCCGCTCCAGAGGCAGGGACTTAGCTGGCGGTCAGCAGCGATGTTACTGTCACAGTGTCACCTGTCAAATTGTCTCTGCAGGAATAATGGTGACTGGATACCCTGTTGATTAGTGCATGGTTAAAGCCTAAAGGATGCAGGCATACAGAGTCTGAGCTCACAGCCAGGTTTACCCCCCATGTAATGGCACTTAGTCCAGGGAAATCACTCCTGATTGGCACCACAGGCTAAAGAATCTGTCTGAAGGGGTGGGAATGAAATGTGGCAGTGACAGAGCGCTGAAACATCGCCTGTGTCCCAGATGAAATGCTGTTCTTTGCGAATAATAACAGTCTGCATTGAGTAGATACTAGATGTTCCTGATTAATTAAGGCTCTATTATGTCTAACCAAAGCACACAAAAAACCCCTACCTACTGACTCTGTAAGATTTTGCTTTTTAGGGGTCAAGCTAGTGGCAAAAAGAATTGGTAATGGATTGAGAGGGATCTAGGTGAGGAGAAAGGATCATTTGGAGTATTTGATCACATGTGCTGATGAAAAGCAACAGCAAGGAAGCCTCAGAAAAAAAGTGTCCCTTGATCCACAGTACTTGTCCAAAATATAAGCAAACCCAGCAAATCCTGCAATAAGGCTCAGAGAAATGGGTGCATTTCTGAGCAAATGGATATTTACTTTTAATTAAAACAACAGCAAAAAAAAAAGATAGACATTCATCAAGACCAGGACCTTGCCTCTGGGGGTGCTCAGTAATAGATTCTTTGAAATCAATGCCTGGAGCCACTGATATTTTTCCCATTGTGCCCACATCTTCTTTGACACTCAGCAAATTGCTTCTTCACCTGATGATTACAAGCAGACCTGTCCTTCAAAAATTCACCTTTATGAAACTCATATTTTTTCACCCTGTTTCAAAAAGAATGTTAAATTACAAAAATTATGAAAATCAGTTTGTTTTCACTGATTTGAAATATCAATAATTAACATCAACTGAATATCTGACTTTCAGTTTCTTATGAAATTCCAATTGCAAACCATTGCAGGAAAAAAACACAGTTGTGGAAACCTGCAATGAGCCTGCGAAGGTCCTCTGTCTATGACATCTCATCCTTGCCCATGATAATCATTGCAATATTACGCTTAAAACATGGATAGAAAACAACTGCATCACCTGCTTGCTCTCACTCATTGTGTCTTTAGGTCATACAGAAGAGTTCAGAACACTTCAGTGTCTTTCCACCTATCATTTTCCAAAACTCTTTCCTCTACTTCCTGCTTCCTTTTACAATTTTCACCTTTGTAATGACATTCTGGGTGATCCACCACTGCACTTCTAAACCTCACCTTGCTTCTTTCTGACCAAGTCCTGTTAATCATACCCAATCTAATAATAGCAGTGTTAATAACACCTTCTGATACAATATCCTCCTCCACAGGCCTTCTATGTTCTTTGGATGGCTAATGTCTTGTTAAAACTTTTTTTACTTATTAATTTTGTCTGTGACAGAGCTTGATTAGCTTCTAAATTACCCTGTTCCTATTTTTAGTGCACTATGCCCCTACCCTTCACACACAGTTTAATCCCAAAGTATTAATTCGTCTCTATATAATGCTGACTTGTCTTTCTCCAGGTATCCTAAATCTTCCTGTTTTCATTTGAGGTCCATCTACCTTTGTTTTAACTCTTATTACCTTTCTCATTACTTTTACTGCTCTCTGTTCTCCATTGACGGGCACAATTGCTTTGCAACAGCCACGGGTAGTGCTGGGGAGGTGAGGGGTCAGGTTCACTCTTTGAAAGAACTCACCTCACATCCTGCTTAAATTAGCAATTGCAATGATGCACTGAGTCGAGAGACAGAGGGAGGGGGGATTTTTATGTCTCTAATCACTTCAGGGTAAGTTGTGAGCTCAGCTCCCTGCAGAAGTAAGAGTTGGAAGAAACATCCCTTTGCTGCCACTTTGCACATTGGTACTTGTCAGACACGTTCTGTCACGAGCAGGAGTGGGGACGCAGCAAGCAGTCAGAGGGAGGTAGTGATGGCCACCTAACAAAAGGGTTTCATCATGGGGAGCAGGCTGCTCAAGATTGCTTGTCCTGAGGTGATCACAATGCAACTGTGGAGAAGAGGTGGTCAGGACACTTCAGTTGCAGAACACCATACTGCTGTAGTTTTTATCTCGTGGGACAATCTTTCACCTGTTTAAACCCATACCAGATCAGGTTCTCCCTTTCTGTGCATTTCTTGCAATGTTATTTGTATGGGTTTGATGATCAAAAATTAATATTGTGACTCCTGCAATGGAATCAGCTGATCAGGAGTGAAGAAAGAATGGAAGGAGCAAAAGTAAGAGGAAGAGCAAGGAAAAAGATGCAGACTGGGCAACGAAGGACAGTCTTGATCTGCTTTCTACCCCTTAAATCCCACATATGATCATGGAACCCCATGAAGTTGGTAGACTGGACTGATATCAGTATTTGAGCCAGCATTGGTAATGGGTCTGTAAACCTATCAGATTTACTATCAGATTTGTCCAGTTTCTGGCAAAGCATCAGTGGAAGTCTGACCACATGGCCTATGCTGACAATTTCCTTCCTCCAGAGCTCTGCAAATAAAGATATATAGAACACCCAAGTCAGATTTGCCTCTGGAGTTCATTTCTTACAGAAATTAATCAGACATCAAGCTGAGCTACTTCTGAAATTTAGTATAGCATGAATCTTGTCATTTTTAAGTCTTACTAATACAGCTGCAGGATGCTCTCTGTAGTCTCTGCAGATCCTGCCAAGCCACCACAAACCCATCACCAAATGCTTCCTCCAGTCTAACACCCCTGAGAAAGATATATTTAGTCATTTTAAACAGTTGTTCTTTTTTTTCTTTTTTTTTTGACTGGTGCTGAATGAATAATATTTTCTTGCTTTGAATTTGTTCTTTACTGGAAAAAAAAAAGAGATATCAGAGCTTTAATATGTGATACGTAGAATTTTAATGTAGAATATTGATGTGGGTACCTTATAAAACATGCAAAGTGAGGTCCTGTGCTGGTTTTGGCTGCAGCAGAGTTAATCTTTTTTTCACAGTGCTTTGTATGGGGCTGTGTTTTGGATTTGTGCTGGAAACAGTGATGATAACACAGAGGTGTCATCATTGCTGGGCAGCGCTTGTGCTGAGTCAGGGCCTTTTCTGCTCCTCTCACAATCCCACCAGCGAGGGGGTTGGAGATTCACAAGGAGTTGGGAGGGGACACACCACAAGCAGATGACCAAAACTGACCAAAGAGGTATTCCAGACCACATGGTGTCATGCTCAGCCTGTAAAGCTGAGGGAAGAAGAAAGAAGAGAGGATGTTCGGAGTGATTGCATTTGTCTCCCCAAGTCACCATTACACAGGATGCAACACTGCTTTCCTGGGTTTGGGATGGCTGAACACCTGCCTGCCACTGGGAACTGGTGGATGGATTCCTTGTTTTCCTTCCTTTTGTGTGCGACTTTCACTTTATGTGTTAAACTTTCTTTATCTCAACCACAAGTTTTCTCACTTTTACTTTTCTGATCCTCTCCCTCATCCCAGTGGGGCAGAGTGAGTGCAGATGGGTCGGGCTTAGATGCTGTTTGGGGTTAAACCAAGCAGATCTGAAGATATGGTTGTACCTTACTGCCTGCAGTGAGAATGTGTGTGGGGGGAGAAACTAGGATGAAAAAAAGAAAATGAAGCGACAGAGCACAGAGGGTCAAATGTCTTAGTCTGAGAGTTCTTGGGCTATCATGTTTCATCTTAGCAGCCTACTTGCATAGTTGCCATCCTGGTTACTTTAGCAGCGACTGTCCTTAGCCCACCCACATTGCTGAAGCAATGGTAACATATGCCCGAATCTCATTGCAACATATGATGTGTTGTGGCAGGAGGCATCTGGCTGGTCATAAGCATATCCTTCATACTTTCCTCTTCTCTACATGACAGCCACTCTTCACATCCAGCAGACTTCATTGTCTTCATCAGACATCAGAGGGTGTCTGATGCACAGCAGCTGCCAAAAGTTTCTAAAGAGGAGCATTCTTAGGAAGACCTGCTGTATCCCCCACAATGTATCCATCCAGCAAATGCTACGGCAATGCCATCCATTCTCCATCCCTTCATTACTCGGATATGAACAGAGATTAATATTTTGCCACTTGCCTCTTCATCAGGGCAGATGAGGAGAGCAGCTCCTTGTGTCCATTTAACTGCTGCACACCAGAACAGAAGTGTTAAGCACCTCACCACCAATGACCTAGCGCCCTGGAAAATGAACGTGGTCGCCTTCAAGTGCTGAAGCAAAGTGATCAAGATAACCTTGACTATTCACCCCTCCCGTCCATGTCACCCATACAGTCCTTTGCAGTGGGCTGCCTGTTTGGCTGACCTTCGTTCCTCTGGACCCATGTGAGATAAAGGAGGTTCAAAAATTTGGGGTGGAATACGCTAAAGCGATTTCGGCTTCTGCACCTACACTGCATCTGCTGCATTGGTCATTTGCATTACTGCTATTGTAATTGCTTTATTGAATATGCTGGCAGAATATACTCATTCCAGGTATATTGAAGACATGGGGTTGATGGCTTGACCTTGCAGCTCCTTGCTGGAATGTAACTCCAGCGTGGGGAAGGAAGGCAATGAGTTCCTCTCCTAAGAGGTGCATAATCAGTATCCAAAATGAGTCTCCCGTAGACATTTTGCTTAACAACAAATTTAATGGAAAGGCTCCTTGTAACACAAAGGGAGATGAGCCACACATTCTACAGCTTTGATAATCAAATCATTATTTTTGTAGCCTTAAGGGATATCTGCTTACAGCAAAATTCAACATATAGTTTAATTTACTTATCTGATCTTTCTCTGCACATGAATAGCTTCTATTTCTTGCCCTATTTCAAATTTCCTTACATAATTCAAATGGCATCACAAAGTATGTATGTGTGGTTTTGTACTGATGATATTGACAACTGACTAAAAGAAGGTTTTATTTCTCTGTTGTTCTTGTCCCTTTCCCATTCCCACTATTCAAGTTGCAGCTCAAAAGGATTTATTTTTGATGATCTTAATTCTGCGCCAGTGTGATTATTATTAGTGTTTTAAATTCTAACCTCTGATCCCTTTCATCTTTTTTTATTGTTGTGCTTTTACTAATCCCTAAGCCTTATAAAGGGCTTTTCATCTGTACATCTTAAAATGCTTCACAAAGGAGACTGGAAACACTATTCTTACTTGACATGCTGGGGTCTAAGGCATAGAGAAGCAAAGGGTCATATGCAAAAATAACCCGGGAAAACCAGTGTTGAAATAAATTCCAGATTTTCCAAGAATCTTCCCTCTCTAGTGTGCTGTATTGCTTTCCTTATAGAATTTGAACAAAAATATCTTAGTCATTAGAACTGAAATAGAAGTCAGCTTTTCTCCTTTACTGAATCCAACTCCTCTTTTCCCCCCCCCCTCTTTTTCTTGTTTTCCATGCTTTTCAATGGAAGAACCTGTTTCAAGATCTTTTAAGAAGTTATGAATGCAAAAGAAAAATTCTGATCCAATTAGTGTCTCTCATCATTAGTGGTTTTGCAAGTGCACGTAGGTTTAACACGCATGGACAGTCCTGCTAGGTAATGTCTGCTGCTCCAGAGAATCAGATTTTCTGCTGTTCCCAGGTTAAGAATGTAAAGAAATTGCACGAAACGAATCCCAAACATAAATGTGGCTAAGTGCAATAGCCTGGGTGACAAAAACTTGATAATGTAGAGCTCATAATGAGACACATATATATGGTCTTATCACCACAAACAGCTCTACCCTGCTGATTCAGGTAAAAAAACCCACATCAACAACAAGTAAAAAAAACTTTTCGACCATCTCAGCGCTCTATTGCTCATTACACCAACCTGTCAGAAATGACAACTTGGCCAAGCCCAGTTATTCCATACTGACAAGGTGCTGTATATGCTTTTCTGCAATAATGTCAGCTTTAAGGTGCAATGTACTTAAGGAAGCTCATTTCTATGATTGGTCCAAAAAGAACCATTTGCCCTGTTGGTGAGGTGAGCAATACTTTAGTTTCCTTTAAATTAGGAGTAATTTTCAAAAAGATTGTTCTTGGAAAACTAGCTCAAAATAGTGGAACTTTCATTTTTCATTTTTGTTAAGAGTCTGCTTACTGAACAATTGTCAGATGATTTTCTTTTAGCATCTAAAACAGCAATGATATTTTCTCTAATATCTGGCATATTTCAGAAATCTTCTAAATGCAACCAAATAAAATTGCATTCAGGGACATATGCTGGCAATCTACTATAAATAAGGAGATATAGTATAAACATGACAATCTAAAGGGCAATGATGCAATAAATGTACATTACAATACCAGGAGGACCAAAGAAAACAAATCCTTTGCTCCACTTGCAGGGCCACGACTATAGAATTTTAGGGAAATGGAATTGCATAAAGGACAGTGAACCCTGGAAAGGGAATAAGTAATGTTTGGAACAGGTGCAATGGGAAGTGGAAATGACAACCAACTGGTTATAAGCCTTAGCACTGGTTATGCACAAAGGCAAGGCATACACACCCACAGCCATATGAGTGCTGGGATGGCAGCAAGCCACTATGATCCTGGACTTACTGTAGTGCAGGGATTTTAAGAGTCTTGTACTTGCTGAAATGAAAGTTTTCATCAGCTGTTCTGATATCCCCTGAAGGGTTTGATTACTGACCTCAAGCACCTGGAGGCTGTGCTTATAGATAATAATGTGTATTTAATAATACTTAATTACCTAACCCTCTAGTTTGTTTATGCTGCATTAATATATTTCTGCTTGGATTGGGTATTATGTCAAACATCATTCCCTGTGCTAAAGTGTCCACACACCTACTCAGCAACAGACTCAGGTATATTTTACCCTGGTGCAAGACTAGACTTTACGTAATATAGAATACTCAGAATTAGTTTTTCTAATAGACAAATTATGTATTAGAGTGATGCACTGCCTGATGCCATATCTCCCTCTGCTGGTAAGGTTACTGACTGATAAATGTGCTAATCCTTCAGCAAAAGATTTTCAAGGTCTCAACTTTCAGACTGAAAGGTCATAGGTTTGATTCATGGCATGGTGCTATTATGTAGACTAACATCCCCTTCCTTCATCTTGAGCACAGAAATTGTCATTGGAACACTGACCTCTCAGCAAAAGGGAACAATGTGCCTCACACCTACAAGGTGAAACAAATGAAGGTCTAAGAGAAAAAAAATAAGAAAAAGAAAAAAAGGATTGAAATGCCAAGGGATTGTGCTGTTCAATGAGGGTGGCAATTCTTAGAGACTTGTGCATTACTATAGACTCAGAGCTAGTGTTTCATCGCTCAGTGGCTAAACCTTTGCTCATTACTGTTTGCAAACACTGCAAAATGTTTTAATAAATGCACGGTAAGGGTGTGCTAATGAGGCATTTACAGCCTTTTAGAATTAAACGCCTAAATAGGAAATTTGTCAAGTAGCAGCTTTGTTTGAGTTACTGGAATTTATTTAGGCCTGATGGAAATGTAGAAAAGAACTCATGACTTCTCATCTATCATTTTTTACTTTTATTTTCCATTAGAGCAAATATGTAATTAAATAAATAAATAGAAATAAAATATTCAGCTAGCTGTCCGTGCATCAAGACACTGTTGTCACTGGAAATAGATATGCCTGCTCCTTCATTGCAAATGCCAGTTCATGAAGACATGATGGGTTAGTAAGTCTTCAAACAGTATTGGAAGAAAAAAACTGAGAGGCATTTTTCCCATAAATGTGTGTTTCTCACGTGCATGCAATAGCAGCAAGATGGGTTCAAAATGGCTGTAAGAAGCACTTCTTACGCCCCAAGAATGTCCTTGGTAGGTGGACTAGATTTTCAAAACATCCTCTTTCTTTATGTTTCTCATGTTGGGGGTTGAGATGCTAAGATAGCAAAGGTTTTACTTTACTTTTAACACCTTGAGAGACACATTGAGTAGGTTTTGTCCTGACAATTAATCTTTCGTTCACTATTGCTCCAGCCATTAACATACAAACGAGAAAAATAACAAAGTGACTCCAAACTAGCCTAATGTATTTTTCTTACATTAACAACAACAATAATAATAACAAAACTCACAAATACCAAACAACTCACAAAATGATAGATTGCTAAAGTTGACAGATAAGCTCAGTGTTACACAGAGTTCTGATAGGTCATATAACATTTCAGTAATAAGACATGTTTTAGTACCTAAAACTTCCATTGTAGAATTGCCCCAGCTTTTGTTTGAACTCTTAATTAACAGTAGAAAGAAAGACAAAACCTTAGGCACATCAAGAGTCAACTACTATAATATTAATATTATTTCTCTGAATTGACATCAGACACTGGAATCTGTTTGGCAAGTTGCTGTCTGGTCTATAATACAAGAACTCACCTTAGAAAGCATGATGAAGGAACTCCTAAATGCTGAAATGTGGTCTGTGGGAGAAGAAGCCCCTTCTGCAAGGAGCAGATGTCCGAAAATTACCCTTCAGCTTCAGGCAAGCTCTGTCATGGCAGAGAGAGCACTTACTCACACAAATAGTCTCAACCCCTGTGGTGGGACTATTTCTGTAGATCAAAATCAATGGGTTTTGTAATGTAAGACCCATTCCTGCAAAGAGGAATCTGACTCAGACAGCAGCTCAGAGCCCTATAGGCCTTGGCGCAGGGATGTGCACACACAGCACAGATATGGGCATGCACAAGCAGGAAACTGAGCCACAGGACAAGTCATAAGACAAGCTGTCCCAGGAACAGAAAATGTCATCTCTCTTTCACTGACAAAATGGCTTGTCCTTCAACCAGCACATTAGTCCAGCCTTGCTTTCCCCCCTCTCCCCAACCTTTCCAAAATAGCTCCTTCACACTTCTGCCAACACTGTCCCTTGCACTAGCGGAAATAACTCTTTTAAAACACATGAAAATATATCTTGCTCTCCTTTTTCCCAAAGTTAAATCAGTTCCTTCCTCTACTGCTAAGCCTGCAAAACACTCAGTATTGTTCGGGAGGCAGGACATGGATGTCATTACCTATTTGGAGAAGGTAACAACCCCTATCTGGATCTAGGGACCATCATTTACATTTTCCTTAGGCTTCTTGGGAAAGGAGTGATGTCATTTTGCCTGTGTTCATACAGCATGTCACACTGCAGAGGGACTGAGGAGCAATTAAGAGTCGCGGTACTGTAGTAACAGTGACAGAGATCGCAGGGGTCAAAGAGTGGTTCAAGAAATCCCTGTTCAGCCAAGACTGCCCCGTGCGTCAGTGAGCAGGGAAGCAGTCCCAGCTGTTCCCCCCGCATTCCCTGATTCCCTCTGAATCTGCAGCTGCTCAGAGGATCAAGGGAGCCAAAATACTGCCATACAGGGCAACAGGGGAGCCCTTGCGCTGGGGAAGGTCTCACAGCAGTAGTGCCCTGTGATAAATGTTGCTAGTGCAGGGAAATGGGAACAAAATGCCATTTGCCCATCCCACACTGGATGCAAGGAGGGGAATAAATTGTTCTATTTGGGAACCACTTTACCTGGAGTGGAGCAAACACAGTTGAGGAAGGTACCCCACCCCGTTTAGCACATTTTAATGAGCTCTAAGTAATGAGGCGCTGTTGCAAACACCCTGCAATTGACTCCCCCACCCCTCCAACCAGAGTGTCTGAATTCAATCCTGAATGATACCTGGCTTTGTAAAAGCAAGTCAGTACTAGGCTCTGCTGTTTGGCTGGAAATCCTGCATATTCAGCGGGTGGAAAGACCCTGGGCATGACACTGGCTTACAGGCACTCAGGACTCGATTTATTGAGTCATATTTAGTAAGAAAACTGGACATTTCTCCCTCTACAAAATAAAAAAAAATAAAAATAATAATATTAAAAAAAATCATGTAACGTTCGTGACTAATTAAATTCTCTCTGTAGTCATGATTAATGTAACAAATAATTACAGCTTAGATCTAATATAGATACAACTAATTGTTCTGCCCACAGTGCATCGTGACTAACAATTAAACAGAGCTTCCAAAGCAACCGAGAGCAGATCTTAGGCTAACCTTTTGCCTTGTTGTGCTTTTGCTGCCGAAGGAATATACATGCCTACAGCTTTTGTATTCCCATTCACATCACTGGCAGTGACAGATTCTTCTCTTACTAGATGTTAGACAAGCTTATTCCTTTTAACTTCATGTGTTCCCATTTTGTGAGACTGTAGGGCAAATGAAAAAATAGGGAGACAGAGAAAAGAAAAAGACTGCATCACCTCCAGATCCCTTGAGAGATTCCAGCCTGGAAAGCTCTCTTTCTCTCTCTAGCTGTATCAGTACAGCTGGTTTGAAGGTTTTGAGTTGACTCCAACCTGGCAACTAAAGATGAGTCTTTTTTTTCTTTCTCTTTTTTTTTTTCCTAATACATTTCTTTTAGTTGTTTTAATTGAAGAAAGCTGCATTATGAAAACACACCTTCCACCCCTTTCAAACTTTACTTTTGTAGAAGCCTAGACTTTGTAGTTCTTAGAAGGAACATATTTGATTTACTCAATACCACACAGACATATTTTTGATCCTTGTGTATGGAGTTTGAATCTATACCAAACAGCTATGATGGATTCACTAAAGAATAGTTGCAAAGTTTCATAAAAAAAAGAAAGAAAAAAAATATGGAAAGAAAAAGTGGCTTTGAATTCTAACCACTTAAATCCAAAGGTTGAGCAACCATTAGCCTTAATAAGACCAGGACTTCACCTCTGCTTTTGTGTTTTAGGAAAAAAATTGTAACTATGTCCTCGTCCGGATAAAGCTCCCAGCTCCTCCTTGGATATCACCCTTGAATACGGGTGAGTCACTTAACAATGTAAGTAGTGATTTGGTTTTGTTTTACATTATATTTTTTCTATGTATGGTGTATTTGAAAGCTATGAATAATTGAGATAAAAAATTGTTAGGATTTTGTCCATTACCTATCTATAGACCCTAAATGTTGCAGTAATAGTGATAATAAGATGTTAATAGTAATAATGAAAGAAGTGAACCTAATAACCACAAAATATAGGAACAGAAGATAATGAGATATGAGTTGTCATTTGACTCAAATGGTGATGAGTATTGCACAGGAAGGAAGACTGTAGAGGTAAAACATTAAATCAGTCCAGTGACCTTTCTAGTTCTCAGATGTAGAGATAATCTGTAAGAATATGATGTCCTGGTGAATATTCACCGACTTTAAGACAAGAAATGCTGAAAATCCAAACCAACTAGGAATGAAAAGCAGTGTAACAAGAATTACTGGCTGGACCCAGTTCTGACAATCATCTCAGGAAAAGCTGATTATAGAAACATATCAGATCTGTGCCCTGAAAAGGCAAACCCTTAGCTTATACACAACATAACTTAATGAACTTACTGAAAACCTACTGATGTAAACCATCCTAATATCCAAATCAGGAATTTTTTCTTCAGTTTAGAATAATTACAAGGCACCTTTTTTTTTTTTTCCCTTGGCTACAGGAAAAGAGGCAATTACTTTTCTCAAAAAATATTAATTACTGGAAATGATTTGTTCATTTCTGGTAGAAAGAGACAAATGAGTTCTTTAGTGTGTGCATCTCTCACTCACTTCCAAGGGGCCACCTGGGTCAAATTTGTCCTTAAGTAACAAAATGACTTCCAACTTTAAGCTTTCCCTTCTACTTCTCAGGGTTCATTTGAAGGTGTGCACTGATGCATTGCAGTTTTGTAGCAAACTCTGAGGCACTCTCCATGGCACCAGAGTAATATCCTCAGTGGAAACTTACTGAAAGGATTGCTACTTGAAGGATGGCCATGAGGCTTTGGAACTAGGTTTTATGAAGTTGATGAACATTCACTGAGGATTAGGCTGTACTCATCAAACGATCTCACTTTTTCTTCAAATTAAAGAGAGTGCTGCCATTTCCTCCCTTCTAAATCTAAGTGTTCACGGCAAAAAAAATGTTGTAAATGTGCTGCCCTCCTCTCCTCCACTGCTCAAGCAACCTTATTTCATTTCTGATTTCAGATTTTTTCTTATTTATTTTCTAAATCTATATGCCAAACAACATCTTCCATTATATAAAAAGCTGGAAATAAATTTGTGGAAATGTTGGTGTTTCCTAGGGAATCTGTAGTACAATGGAATTGATCAAGCAGGGGAAAAAAAGGGACGGCTTTGCCATTTAGTTACAGAATGACTATGTCTGCAGTGTGGGTGATTTTGAGGCTCTGAAGCAATTCCCCTTTGGCAGTCCACGAGGCTGCCTGCCCTCCTCCTCTCCCTGGAAGATAGTGAAGAGCCTGGGTTAGATCCCAGCAAGCATAAATCAGCCTTCCTCCAAAACTCATTGGAACAAAGCCAGTTTCTAAAAGATAAGTACCTGATCCCAGTGACTATTATTTGACAATGAACCCCAGCCTGCGTGGAAAATTTCAGCTTAGTCAGTATGTGATAACCCGAATTACAGTAAGCAGGCTGTCAGATCTACTACCCTTTGTCTAATATCCACAAAGATTTATATCTCAAATGAGATACTACAACTTGGTGCACAAATGAAAATTGCTGCTGAAGCAATGCCTCAGGGTATGTAAGCTCTGTAACTATTTTACTTTGTCTTTAAAGCCAAAAAAACCCCAGTGTGTATCGAGTTTTTGGAGTGCCCAGAATTTCACCAAATGTCCCCTGATGTAGGCATCATCCATTCTTTACAGTTCATTTCCTATGAACTGAAAAGATTCCAGGAACATGAAAATGGGCATGAATTTGTAGACAGATGTAAGATAGATATGGAAGATAAATTTGCTTCCACACACTAGATTGTGACTGACAGTTTCTCTAGTCACTTATTTGCAGCAAGTCAATGGTTATAGCAAATCTTCCCGACAGGATCTGGCACCAGCTGCCTGTGGGTCTCAAACACATCATCACACAATAGCTCTGGCAGAACCCATGGCTGTAACATGCAGTCTGCAAGAGACTCTCTCCATCAACATTAGCCATGCATAGTTTCTTCTCCTAACTCTTTGTCCTCGAAAGAGCTATGACCTCCAAGCAAGAAATTCCCTGTGCTCCATTTATTTGAGTTCTCTTAGCTAATAATGGAGAATGTAGTGATCCATAGCCCTCAAAATGGACATAGAGAAACAAGCCAAAAAGATTGGACCTAGATTTCATACATTTATTTTTGCAGTGCATGGGGAATCTAAGTCACCTTTCATTAAAGTCAATGGAAATGTTTCCTTCGACTTTGGTGTGAACTGGAGCACATTTTTAGGGAGCAGGGAAAGCTCTGATTTCAGACTTTCCCATGCAAGAGAAAAAGGTGTTTGAGGTGGAGCAATGTGACCAGAGACTCATTGTAATTGACACAGAGATTAGATTTTGACCGCTTTGATTTTTCAAAAGCTGATATATATGATTCCTAGGCTGTAAGAATAAAAGCTGTTGCCCCTCACTTCAAATATCTAAAAAATTATGTTAATAATTATCTTAGGATCCCTTCATAATGCATGGAGAAAAACGGGTTCTATTAAAGACCTACCTTGTGAATTAATTGAGCACTGGATGTATTTGCTTCCCTCTACTGATATTAAAACCAGTGTAAATAACCAGTTTAGAATATACACAGATTTAGTCTGATGGTTTCCATTGTGTGATGTATCTGAAAGCACAAATTATGGGAGCACTAATGGTGGGAAGCTAAGCATCACCTTAGGACACTAAAAGCTATGTAACCAAAGCAATGGTAAATGAAAAGCAAAAAAAAAAAATCCATATATGTGTTCATATGAGTCTGATTGAGTCATTTCAGAGTATTCCAATTCATGGCTATAAAAATTTCAATATTCTCTGATTTTATAAATTGCTTCAAAACACCTACAAGCTTTTCACCCCTTTTGCTAGACCTTTGCCAAGATATGCCTCTCCTTCCTAAGCAATCTATTATCTCAGAGTTTTCTGTATAACTGCTCCTTTCTCATTTCCAGTACCCAAACTTCCCAATTTATCCACAGGACAGGTAGTATGTTGCTTCCAGCAGTTTCACCATGACTCTTTTCCTGAGAGACCACTTCTTGGTGCGATATTAGTCAGTTCAATCACCATTGCCTGTACCTTTGCTACTAAATCAGTAAAGAGCGTCAATCACTGCCAGTCATGATGCTTTCATCAGTGTTATGGAGAATTAACATTTTGACACTGAACTAAAAAGACAGAAACTCACTTCCCATAGGCTACTACACAGTCATCAGATGGGTGCTTGATTGCTTCCACATATGAAACTTTGGAAGCAAGTAGGATCCTAATAAATTTTTCAGGGCATTACACCCATTTCACTTTTTGACTTATTCATGAAGTACAAGTCTTAGCTTCCTAAATTTGAATTTTCCTGCCAAAGGTAAATATAATGAAGTTCTTTTGAAAAGAATGTTCTTTTCAAATTTCTTTTTCTGGAATAGCACATGTTCAAATGGTTGCTATTTAAAATTCAGAACACTGATAGCTTGTGTTGTTGCTAACTAGAAGCTTTGCACAGTTCAATTCTCATACATTATTGAATGAATTTGTGGTCTTTCTTGCCTTAAAATACGTGTTTATATGGACTGATAGACATAGATAGAGACACTAATGTTATCTATGTATCTAACACAGAAATGCAAAGCTTGTTATTGTATGTTTTATTTCCAAGGTCTTTTCTGATAAGCTTGCAGTTTATCAAAAGGATAGTGACTTCCATGGACCAGTGAGCCAAATTGTCTGCATATGATTTTAAGTTCTGACACACAATGTCCATCAGAAATTTTCTCTTACCAACATAAGCAAATTTAGGGACATATTTTTACAGAGTAGCTTAATTTTCAAATGTTATCTAATAAAAGATATAAACTTCTATTCCTGGTACCCCCCAGGTTGCACTGACAATTGCATGGAGTTATTAACTATCCCTGAAAACAAAGCTTTGCAGAGAGAGTGTACAGGTCTCCTCCTAGTTTTCTCTTCAGATGATAGTATTGAAAACCTAACACCAAATGCTCTCTCCAGCAGGAATTCTGGTATGGTTCACTTAACCCCACAACTTCTCCTAATTATATGATATTTTCCAGGGAAATATAACCAGGTTGAAAAGCTATGTTAGAAGAGCATCCTTTGATTTCTAGGATTGCATGTACCAGACATCACCTGGCAACGAGTAGCATGTCATGAGAAAGTCAATCCCACTGAAATTGCCTGGAAGAGGTTCCTGTGGGGAAGTTTCACTTGCACTTAGTGAGAAGAATGAAGGGGAGAAATGCAGAAGGATGGGACTGAGGAAAGGATAACTTATTGCAGTATGACAGAAGTACTGTACTTTTGTTACTTGTGTGGAAGCGAGTTTACATCTAAAAGGACAGGTAGTGATAGGACAAAGGGGGATAGTTTTAAACTAAAAGAGAAGAGACTTAGATTATGTTTTAGGAAGAAATTCTTTACTGTAGGGGTGGTGAGGAACTGGAACAGATTGTCCAGAGAAGTGGTGGATTTTCCATTGCAGGCTGGGTGGGGCTTTGGGCAACCTGGTCTAGTGGAAGATGTCCCTGCCCATGGTGAGGGAGTTGGAACTAGTTGACCTTTAAGGTCCCCTCCAAACCAAGCATTTCTATGATACTATGAGAAAAAGGAAACATATTGACAATAAGTTATTTTCGGAAGAAAATCTGAGGACTGGTCTTGGAGATGAAGATGGTGTGAGAGGGAAGACCTGTAGGAACCCAGACAAATCTCTGCCTATGGATTTTATTTTATTAAATAGGGATCTTTAAAATCTGTATTTAATGAAGGAAAACGTGAAAAGAAAGGAGAGAAGACTAACAGGAAAAGCCTTCAGGAGATAAAAGTCTGCTTAAGATATGTCCCATTAAGTATGCTCCTTCTCCTTCAGTAGCTGGGATGAATATTCCCTGTATATGGCCAACAAGAAACAGACGGGTAGTAGTGCTTGATCATTTCTGTTAGCTTTTAAAATGGAAATGGGGGACATCTGTACTATTGCATCAGGTTCGAACAAAGCTGTGTAGGAAGCACAGGAAAAAAAACCCCACACAGGGTATGTCATACCCAGTTTTCTCTTGTTTAAAGACTCACAGTCGTATAGCTCTGAAAAGCAAATATGATTCTCGTTAGGAACACACACAATGCAGAAGGGGAAAAAAGAGCCCACAAATCCTAAGTGTAGCTTATTCATCCAAGGAGCTGTTGTTGGCAAAGGGTCAGAGTAGCATGAACCACAGAGCTTGCAGATTTATGAGAAGAAAAAAAAAAAAAAAGAAGTCTATTTGTTTCTGGAAACCTGGTTAGACAAGTTAGAAGAGCCTCCAGGGAGTTCTAGCTTGCCTGTCCGGCACCTACAGAACAAACAACTGACATTTTTCCCTGACCTTGCCAGTAATACAGGTTATTTTAACAAGGCTAAACCTGGGAAAAATAAATAAAAAAAAAAGTCTCTAATGTATTAAGCACGAACACGGTAAATTCAACATCAGGAATGCAGGTCTGTTTACAATGTGCCTGGGAGACTCTAGGAACATCAAAATGAACATGAATATGTAGATTATTTTGGCTTTGAGCAAGCCGTGGCCAACATATTAAAAAAAAAATCCCATTTGCCATTAATATTTACATTATTCTATACATTCTCTAGAGGTAAAACAGAATTGAGTAAGGAAAAAAAGAAAAAGGGATGTAAAGCTTTGGCAGGGGAAAAGACACTTGTGAAGATATCAAAGTGCTTACATAGCAATACAACTTTTGAAAAATAATGAAAACAATAACAGCAATGAAATGTGAACAGTGTGAAGCTCACATCTAACATTTGAAGTCAGATGTAAAAGGACAAAGACTGTTGGTAGTATGAAGATGCATGAAAGAACCCATGCATGACAATAAGTACAAAGATGACAAGAGCAAATTATGAAGAACAATGTTGAGCTTCCTAAAAGAACAGGGAATAAAAATTAAGTTTTATGCTATCTATTGTTAGAATGAAGGGCAGAAGAAAGGAAATAATATTTAATCATGGAAAAATAAAACAGCTGAAAGCAGAATTAGCTAAACTAGTATTGACTGGTAAAAGAGATGGAAGAATTCATTGTATTCTTTATTTGTTGCTGTGATTTTCAAAGGCACTCTGTAAATAATTAAACTTTATTAAAACAATTAGGTGGATAACTCCTTTGTACTCTTTTCAAACTATCATTTCATGTGTTTAACTACACAAAAAAACCCCAAAATATTTAAATTAATCTTCTCCAAAAAAGGTATTTCAGGAATCAAAAATTAGAAACTACCAGAGTTTCTAACCAGAGTTCAGGTAATCCTTCCACCTGTAATTTTAACTTTGCATCCTGATATGTTATTAACCTTGTGTGTTATGACACAGCCTTCGGTTAAATAATCATACACATTGTTTTTGCCATACTTCCTCCCCTCAGGAACCCCATTCCTTTTAGTTAATTGCATAAACAATATATATTCAACGAGACATTTCACATCTAACCAGCTGATTCTGAAGCATCGTCTATATACACAACTTAATGCTTTTGCTGTGGTTAAATTTACAAAAATTCACAAATTTTAGATGTTATTTTGAATTTCCTAGGTCAAGTTTTGAATTTTTATTTTTACTCTATATAAAAGCTATTTTTATTTCCAGGCAATTTTGTTTTCAAATTGAAATGACACCTCCTTCAAATATTTTCTACAGCCTTGATCTTCCCTGGCTTATTAGTTCTCAATCACAGTCTGTGAGTAAAGTTGCCCTGTGGCTGGGAGGTGTGGACAGGCACAGAGCTCTGTGTCACAAACAGAAATACACGGCTCCCATCACTTAAGCATCCTTTTCTAGCCTGTCCATCTGATACTTTGCATGCAAGCTGCATATTCTTTAGTAAATATAGAGCTGGGAAGGCTGCATCTTGTAATGTCCTTTCTTCTGAGTAGCACCTGGCAGTGTCATCTCAAGATGATGCTTGTTACCTGTTTGTATTTGGTCTACTACTTTTTCCTTCTCTTCATAGCATATCGCGGGATCTGTGCCTATCATTCCGTGCTGATTTTCCACATTCCTTTCAGATGCTGTATATTGGGCTTACATGGCATGGTTTGGTAGCAGGGAGGCTACAGGGGTGGCTCTTGTGAGAAGCTGTCAGAAGCTTCCCACGTCTGACAGAGCCAATGCCAGACAGACCCAGGACAGACCCGCAACTGGCCAAGGCCGACAGCGATGGTGTCAGTGCCTCTGGGATGTGATATTTAGAATGGGGAGTTCGGGGGGGGAAGTTCAAGTGCAGCCAGAGACAGAAGAGTAGGGCCATGTGAGAACAACAGTCCTGCAGACACCCAGGTCAGTGCAGGAGGAGCAGGAGGTGATCCAGGTTCTCCAGGAGCAGAGATTCCCCTGCAGCCCATGGTGCAGCCCATGCTGGAACAGGGGAACGCCCAAAGGAGATTATGACCCTGTGGAAAGCTGTGCTGGAACAGGCTCCTGGCAGGACCTGTGGCCCCATGGAGAGAGGGGCCCACCCTGGAGCAGGTTTGCTGGCAAGACTTGTGACCCCACGAGGGAACCACACTGAAGCAGTGTGGGAAGGACTGAAGTTGTGGAAAGGACTCACTTTGGGGTCTGCTGAAGGAGAGGAGGTAGGGAATTTGGGAGTGAAGTTAAGCCTGGGAAGAAGGAAGGGATGGTTTTATTTCTCATTATCCTACTCTGATTTGCTAGGTAAGAAATTAAACTAATTTCCCCAAACTTAGTGCATTTTGCGTGTGTCAGTAACCGGTCAGTGATCCCTCCCTGTCCTTACCTCAACCCAGTAGCCTTTCATTATGTTTTATTCCCCCTTTTTGGCTGAGGAGGAAAGCTTGTTGGCATCTGGCATCCAGAAAGGCTGAATTCACCACAGATGCCTAAATCCTGGCTTTTCAAACAGTTGATCTAAAATCACTCTAGGACTTCAGCTAAAAGACACAGAAACCAAAGTGAGTAGACCAAAGAAGAAAGATGAATTAAACAAAGAAGGGAGTAATATAAAAGGAAGAAGAAGTATATATTTTTTTCTTTACAAGAACATTCTCTGCTATTTTCCATAGTTTAGCAAAAAAAAAAAAAAAAGAAAATTTTAGTAAAGCTATGGACCCTGGAAAACAGGGCAATGGTTCCACATAAAAAAAAAAAAGAAAGAAAGGAAAAAAAAAGGTGCATTTCATCTAATCTTGTCTGCAGAACTTTCTCAGTATATTAAAAATATTCAGACATCATCAACATTATCAGAGTATCAACTGGACAAGATTCTCTAGGGCTAGAAAATATCTCAAATCTGGAAGCTACAACATAAATGCCCTTTGACACCAGATAATGACCAGGTTAACATTCTCATCTCTTACTCTGTTATCAAAGTAAATTAACCATTTACTGAAAGAGAAGGAAAGAGAAAGTTTTGATTCTAAGTTTTTCTTCTTCTCACATGAGGAATATTAATGAAGTAACTCTGTAGGGAAGCATTTAAATTGTCAGATATTTTCAGTCCTGAGTTTGCTCCTTGTTCCTTAATTATTCTCATGTTAGTTTGTAAACAGATTCTTTCTTCAGGACTAAGCCAATAGTTTTCCTTTGAGGTGAAATCCTGATACAGTTCTGGGGACAGCTTATGCCTGCAGGCAGGAGGTGTGAGGCTATGCCACGCTTCCTGTTCCTCATTTGCACAAGTGTTGCAGTCTTTTTTTTCCGTCATGCCTTGCTCCAGTAGGAGTTCCTCGTGTCCTCCATGAGTCGGAAACGCAATACAGACCCTTGACCTTATCATGTCAGATACTCATATCAGTCACTCACATGAGTCACAGCACAGAATTTGTGTTATTTCAGGCACTTTAAGTCTTTAAATGCAATTAAATAAAAAAAAGGGACCCCTGGTGGCCTAGTGGTTAGCATGCGGGACTCTCACCGCTGCGACCCAGGTTCGATTCCCAGGCCCCGGGCAGATGGAGCCCTGTGAGGCCATCCATCTATGAGAAGGTCACTCTAAACAAACCTACGTCCTGAGGACCTCACTGCCATTGTCCAAGCTTGCTTGGCCCTGGCAGATGAACCTTAGGATTAAAGGGTGGGCTCAGTTCAACGCAGGCTGTGTCTCACCTAAAAAATCCATTGCGCAGGCTTGGAAGGTAAAAGACCTTTCCCAAAAATCTTCGTTCCCGAAGACTGGCCATTATCCCAAATAAAAAAAAAAAAAAGGTTAAAAAAAAAGAGGGAAAAAAATGGCAAAGAAAAACATTCTTAGGATCAGCAGAGTGCTGAATAAACCTTAAGAATCCAAACCAGATCCTAAGAAGCATGAAAACTGTAGAAGAGGACAACTGTAGAGAGAGACGTATGTGCAATCCCTTCTTTGGTCTGCACATTTGGGTTCATGTATTGCAGCTATAGCCTTGAATCTTTCACACTGCCTTTCTCATACTGAATTCTCTGAGCAGTTGGACTGTGCTAAGTCCTCAGAATAAACAAGATCAGGCTCACTTGGTAAATGTCGAAAGTATGACTGCTCTTAGTTTTCTATTTCCATGTATTTGAAGATTATGTGATTTTTTTCACAGCAAGAAAACAAAACAAAACGAAACAAAACACAATAATTTTTATAGCTTAAAACTGGACCACCTGACAAACCAAATGTTCTTTTGTCATTTAAAGTAGACTATCTAGATGAGCTACAATCCTTGAGTAAAACCGTAAGGGAATAGAGTCGTAAGGGAACAGAGTATGGCAGCACTTCTTATAGGTGAGTAAAGCTTGACGTTCTTGAACCCAATATAGGAAACCCAGAGAAGGGGCAAGGACAATATCCTGCCTCTGGGAAACATCAGCAAGGACATCCTCATTGATTTTCCTTGATGTCTGGGACTCACACTGCATAGGGCTTTCTGAAGTCTCTAAGAACTGATCAGCTACAGGTGAGAGCCACTCTTGGCACCAGAACATTGAACAAACTGCCAACACACACAGGGAACAGAAAAACAGGTTTAAAAATTGTGTTGCTGTGGTCCACAGTCTTAAGAAACTAAAATTTAAGTAGCACTGATACAATAAATATTAACTGGGATGTATATAGGAGTATGGCTCAAATACTGAGAATCCTGTTATTCCTTTTGGGTGGCTAGAGGGTAGCCAACACCTGTGCTGGATGAATATCCCTGTGGAGATATCCAAATCTTAGCACTAATCTCCAGAAGTCTAGAACAAGTAAGCTCCGTGACTCAACTAAGCAACTTAAACTACAAAGACTAATCTGTTCCTACATTTCTGTATTGTTAGATGTGGACACTAATCATGGATCAGACCTTACTAAAATTATAAAAGCCTCAGTTAAAGAATTTTAATAAAAGAGTGTTGTGGGTTTTTTTTCCCCATTAAGATACAGGATCTGAAGTTCTTCCTAACTGTAGCAGCTTAGAACATTTTTTCTTTTTTTTTTTTTCATTTGTTTGTTTTAGTTACAATTGAATTTGCATATCATCAAATCACTCTATGAGTCTTTAAAAATGTAAACATAACCAACGAAATCTCATTACTTATATCATCACAAAATGAAGAATTGGCAGCATAGTAGCAAACATGAGATAGATATGTATATTCAGAATTCTCACTAGGTGCACAAGTACATACAAACTAGCTTTTAAGAGTATAATTTATGTGTGAAAGCACCCATTTGTCATACATAACCACCAGGCAGGAGGAATATGGAAATACCTTTTTGTGAGATGCATATTTCATATTTCAAAACGACTTTATGGTCTTTTGTTTGTTTGTTTGTTTTACCTTTGTTGACAATATCAGCTCTGTTTGAAGGACTTCCCTCGTACAAACTCTTCAGTGCAAAGTGATGTTCCAACCTGTATTGTATTTAAGGAAGTCAGAAAGAAAGAGAGAGAGAGAGAGACGGAGAGAGAGAGAGAGAGAGAGAGAGAGAGAGAGAGAGAGAGAGAGAGGTGTTGGGACCAGTTTTCTAAGCAGTTATAACTCAAAACTGTCACTGAAATTAAAAATTACTACAATTACCATCTCCTGAAGAACAAAAAGCAGAAGACTACTGAAGAAGAAAGAAGAAAAACTGGTTCATAAAACAAGCTCATGAGAAAGGTTTTATGGATTAGGCACAACGGTGAGAGGAACAGAGTTACTTGGTAAACAGATAGTAGACTTTGTTGTGCTCTTATAAATCAGTTAGCACTTTGAAATAATTTAATGAATAATGGATAGCTGAGGCACTGAAAGTCAGATCCTAGGAGCTTTTCAGTATGTCCTTAATTGTATATCTCAGAGTAAACTATTGGATTCAATAAGAGGGCTCACTGTGTACATACAGGACATGGTGATGCAGCCCTGAATCTCAGTTCTACTTTCTGTTAGATGCTTTCAATAAACTTTGTGTCTCTTTTAGTCCTGGCCAAATAATTACTTGCTGTATCTCTGTCTCATGATTCCTTCAGAGTGCTAGGGAATAGGGATGAGATGAATAGTCACCAATAGCACTGCTTATGAAATAGCAGCTCAAGATATCGTTGTCCAAAGTGCAAGTCATTTCCTGTTTTCCTGTCTTTCAGGAGCAGTCCTTTGGCAGATAGGAAAGACAGTCTATATTTGAATATCAGACATTCAAGCCAAAATATTTGTTCATGAAGTAATTGAATGACTGGAAGACAAAGATAATTTTCTTATTATTAATACTAACAGCTTGGCTCAGAGTACTTGCACATCTCCAGTACGCATTCAGTTTATTGAATTTTTTTCCTTCTTTCTGACATGTGGTTATTTAATCTTCTGCCAACACCATCTCCCAAACAGATTTTTCCCTGCTATGCCCATGAAGCTTTTGTACTATTGATGTTTTCACAGTGAACAGTGTATGTGTGTCAAATTATAGCTATTGATCTTTGTTTGTTTCTTAATGTGTATAGTTGTTTAGATAGCATTTTAGTTTGTCTGATTGTGGTTATATAAATAAAAGGAGGAAAGTAAAGAAAAAACTTGCCACTTTTATTTTTTTCATGAATTTCACTGTTGAAGGTAGACTGTTTATTTGAATTGAAAATATACTGAAATAGATATTCCTTTAGATAGGAGTTATCTTTTTTCTTCTTCTTCTTAGTAACATGTGGAAGTAATAGGGCACACAATCATAGCAGAAAAAAATAAAACTAAGCCAAACAAAAACAACCTTCTTTATTTTTCTGTGAATCTTTTTATAACTGTTTAGTGTCACAATTACTTTTATCTTAGATGTTGCTGTTCAAGGCATCTCAATAAAATTACACCTCTTAAATGGATATTGTCAACCAGTTAACAAATAAAATAAAATAAAATAAAAACCCTATTTCTCATGAGTGATGTTGCTATTAATAGAGTGAAAAGCAAATATTTTTCTACCACTTTAGTTTTTCTCTCTCCCTTTTTGCAGCTATTAATTTTTTCTTTAACTTATGGTTAGAAAGAAATTAATGTAGGCAACTCAATTCAATAATTAGAACAGTGGACTGGGTACTAGAGGATATAACATTTTTTTTCCACTTTTGCAACCATCTAATATCCCAGCTTCAACAAGGTTTGTCAGCTTGCTGTATATGTATTATATTCTGGTTTTGTATTTACCTTACATGTTTCAAATGGTAGAGGCTAGGCTTACTTTTGATAAAGCACATGAGACATCATGTAAGGCAAAGAAATAACAACTGTAATAATATTGCTTAATAAATCCCAGGAATATCTTAGTAACTTACAGCATTAAAAATTAGTTTCTGTAACCACCTGGAAATCAAATAGTGCTGCTTAAAGGGTTAATCTTGTCCCTTTTCCTAACTTAATGCCTTTTTCTTACTCTTTCTCAAAGCCAAGCAACTAAACAAACACTGAGACATTACCTAATTTTATTTTTGATAACTTCATTTAAAAAAAAAAAAGTTTTTTGACTGCTGGTACAGAAGGTTTTTTTTCCCCAGATTATAAATCTTCCAAGAGACTCATGATCTTTATGACCCTTACACTGCTAAACTATGGCAAGGGAGCCAATTAATAACAATTGTGTTGATGGCTTGAGTGATTTTAATTGTCTTCTAGGAGCTGTGCTGAGATTATTTTCAAACTAACTTTTATTTTTCAAGAGCTCAAAACCAACCAACTTTACTAATGGAAAAGTTCTGCAGAAAGAGACCTTAGGAACAAAACCTGAGTTTGTGAATAAAATCTGATTTATAAAGTCTGATAAGCTGGTTTTCATGGAGAGAAACTATCGAAGCTTGTGTGAAAACAGAAACCCATGCATGTTTTGTGATATTGCAGAGAACATTTCCAAAACCTCATCATTCTGCTTCCTGTCCAAAATTCGTGATGGAAATTATTAAACTTTGTTCAAGAAAGAGGTCCGTTTCATTTTGCCAGGAGCGACTGGGATGATCACTTCTAAGCTGACATCGTATGACAAGATCTTTTCAGCAAATAAATATGCATTGCTCAGATAGCATTTTGAATACCTTCCTGATGAAAGCAAAATGATGAAACCAAAGGACTATGTAGATATAAAAGACCTGCAGAACAGAGAGAGCGGGTTTGCACTCAAACAATAAAAAACAACCTTAATGGCAAGGAGTAACAGCACATGTCCAATATTCTCTAACACAAAACCTCAAGTACAGCACAATTCAATCTAGGCCTAAACCCACAAAGAGAGGAGAAATAATAACTTTTGCTTGAAGCTGTTTCCCCTCTGACTCTGCTTTTGCCACTTACCTTTTCTACAGGCTCTTAAAGGAGCTCTGCCCGAGGATTTTCTTTTTGTAGGTAAAAGGAAGTTGAACTCTTCAGTCTGAAAATAAATTTTTTTTTTAATGCAATGATAAAGACTCTTTTTCCATTTTCCTTGGGTTTTTTGAAGTTATTTAGGCGTCTCTACAATTTGTTATGAATTATGATTGCCTCAGTGTTTGTAGGAACCTGATTCCTGTACACCTATTACTTCAATCCATCATGGATGTGGGTGCAAATAATCTCTCCAATAAACGTATTCCATTAAACAAACAAACAAACAAAAACCAAACAGAAACAATCAAAAAAACCCCACAACAAAACCACCCTAAAACAAACAGAGAAAAGAAATTCCTCCTCTCAATTTAGAGAGAATTATTATTAAGCAGTGAGAATGCAAATTCCTTTCCACCAGTAGACTTGCCTTTATTTCTAAGCAATAAAACAGGCACATTTTCTAATCAGAATTATCTAGTATAGACTTCATTGAGTTTATCTAGACACAACATAAATTCTTAGCTGTTGTTTTAAAGAAAATCTTTCGGATTTACCAGTGGTGAAGTTATGCTGTCAGCTTCTCACCTTCTGCCCACACAGAAAAATCTGTGTACCTGAAAAAATGTGAGAAATGGCTCCTGAAAATACCAAACCTGAAAAAAAAATCTTGAAATGCAATGATTAAACCTTGTTTCGATCCTTCTCCATGACTTGTACTATTCCTGTTCAAATCAGACAACATTTTCTGGAGGACTGAGATCTGACCTCACCTTTTCCCCTTTGTAGTGTTTCTCTTGGTCCTTTTGCATTTTTTCCTTTTTTTTTCCTTTTTCCTTTTTCACTTCCTCCTCTTCATATCCCAGCCTGAAGCAAGGTCACAATGAGAAAAAAAATTGTGTAGGAGCCAAATATCTGCCACCAGGTGAAAAGAACTGTTTGGAGAGATTGATGGTGTATAGGAGAGGTACATAAGTCATGATTGTGATGAAAATAAACATGATAGAAGTTAGAGAAGGAAAAAAATTATAAGTGTTGAAAGAAAAAACAAAGGTCCTACTGTAATCAAATATGATGGTTTCATTATTTCAAGCTTTTTTAGTGCTCTTGGTTATGCATCCCTTCCTTTAGAGCTGAAAATCAAGTATAAGTATCAAGTGACTAAGCACTAAAACAGATTGCCCAGAGAGGATGTAGATTCTCCCTCATTGGAGTTATTCAAGAACTTTCTGGATACAATCCTGTGCCATGTGGTCTGGGGTGATCCTGCTTGAGCAGGGAGGTTGGAACAGATGACCCGCTGTGGTCCCTTCCAACCTTAACAATTCTGTGCTTCTGTGTAATGTTGACAAAATCTGTGATAATCTTCTGCTATGTTGATAGTGAAAGGGTGGCTTAAGCCAACAAAATGCACAGTTTTTTTGAATAAATACTCAGAAAGTGAACTGGGTCTCCATTGCCACAAATAAGAAAATTTTTTTCTTTTTTATGAAAAAAAAACAAATTAAATTAAAATTTCCCATGGTTTTAATATTTTAAGATGCACACTCCAATTTATCTACATTATTTCAGTGTTGCAGCACAGGAAACTGGTTTTAAGAGGGTTTCCTGAAAAGTCTGGAAAACTTGACAAGTGTGGAAACATACGAACATTGTTAGTCAAAGAAAAAGAAGGATGAGTGAAAGATAGGGATTTTTTCAGCCATTCTGAAGGCAGTGCCACAGAGGAAGAGAATTCTGCATTATGGATAAGGGCAATTGCATTTGACAACTGAAAGAAGATGTAGCAAAAGCAACAAGAATGAGTTTCTAGTGGTAAAGATAGGGAAACACTAGCAAAGCCTGCCTGGAAGCTTTTATAAAGAGAGTGGACAATGTGTCATAAGCAACAGAAGGAAAATTTCTCCCATCTCAAGGTGATTAGATAGACTTTCTCAGTCACTTTCACAGTGAATTTTGGATGTCTTTTTATAATTTTTTTTTAAATTAATATAGTTATTATTGCTACAGTTTCCATCGTTGTCTCAAGACTTGCATATAGAGATGATGTATCATATCATAAGCAGTTCCATGCTGCTCAAATGCATTAAGATATGCATTAAAGTATAGGAACATCTTTCCAGAAAGATTTGGACATTCCATTTGTCATGCCACCTAATAAAAGGGCATGTGGTAAGCATTGGTTTGGATATTTAAATTTGAATTTATAGATGATTTGAAATACCCTTTTCAGTACTGCATTAACTATAAAATTATTCAATCAGCTCAGGGGACCCCTGGTGGCCTAGTGGTTAGCATGCAGGACTCTCACCTCTGCGACCCAGGTTCGAATCCCAGCCAGTCCCCCGGGCAGATGGAGCCCGTTAGCCCTGTGAGGCCATCCATCTATGAGAAGGTCACTCTAAACAAACCTACGTCCTGAGGACCTCACTGCCATTGTTCAAGCTTGCTTGGCCCCGGCAGATGAACCTTAGGATTAAAGGGTGGGCTCAGTTCAGCGCAGGCTGTGTCTCACCTAAAAAATCCATTGCGCAGGCTGGAAAGGTAAAAAGACCTTTCCCCAAATCTTCGTTCACGAAGACTGGCCATTATTATATTTATTCAATCAGCTCAAAGTAATGAGGGAGGAATATATATATTCACAGGCATTATTTTTACTGATAAACACATGGTTGAATATATATCTTGTGAAAGTGTCAAATCAAAAATAATGATGAAAAGATTTCTTCATGGGCCCCAGAAAACTACTGTATAAAATTAGCAACAGATTTAAGACCAGGACTCTGTATCTGAAACACTGAGAATTTGAAATCCAAATCAAGGTCCAAGTTCTTTTGAGTCCCTCTCTAGTAAAACATTCAGAAACAAGGATGATTTATTGTATGGCAGAAGCCATTTCCTTGAGAGACATATAATCATATCCCTTTACAAGGAAGTCCTTCCCTCCACCCAAGTCCAGCTTCAGAGGGGACTCTTTCATATGCCCCCTCAGATGAAGAGTTAGCCACATCCCTTACTGTGGTTTAAAAATCTTAAAAGAAATTGTGTAAACATTTTCCAGCCCCATGCAGCTGGAGCCCTGAAGCACTGAGCTACAAGCAGTGGTGGAGTGCTGTGCTGTGTTTTTGCAAGTACAAGACAGAAAATCTATGTAATTACCTCTGAAGCAGAAGAAGCTGTGCAGCCTGACAGAACAGCATGTGTAGGAAGCACTTTGTCAGGTCTCTGCTGACTAATTTCCCACTCTACACAGGTTTTTTTTTTCCCCTTGTAGTCTTTCAGGATTAACCCTCTCTATGCCCATATTTTCTCTGTCTACCCTAGAGTGAAAGTACACAAGTGGATTCAGTGTAGAAATTGAGGATGATGTACCTAGTCCAACGAGTTCTTGCCATGTAAATAAAGGACCATGAAGACAGCTAATTGGAAAGAGAGGGAGGAAAGGGTGCACAGTGACTGAAAGTGGGATTTTCTGTTTCAAATAACCCATGGGGCTTTATGTCTTTCATCTTGAGTTTTCATATGAATGTGTTAAGGCATTGCTTGTTCATACAATTCACCTCACCTCAGAAACAGAAAAGTTTCCTGTGTCTCAGTCATTAAGTGACACTGGAAAATCTATACGGTCATTTGCAAAGATTTAGAGACATAAGCAAAAAAAACTTGACTAAAGCTTCCCAACTGCTTAGTCCAATTCTCTGTTATTGCAGACCATAATTTTTTTTAGTCTTGTACATGAACATATGAAGTTTCATCCTTAAATGCACTCCTGTAACTTTTTTTTTTGAAGGTTGATCCAGAAACTGTATCCCCCAGTAGTTTTAAAATCTTTCCTCGTTTCCAACCTGGAGGTACTTGTGGTTATGTATACCTGTTGCTCCTTTGTCTGTAAAAGTTTTGAATGTCACAAGTGAGAAAGTTGTTTTGTGTGAGTAATGTGGTGGGGGACTCCATGGAAATAAAGAAGTAAAACCATCCGTCAGCCGTAGGTTAGCTTACTCCAAAGACTCTATATCGTCACTTAGTTTCCACTGGGACTCTGGATTCAGAACTGGATTCATAGAATTTGAGGCTAGAAAAGGTCACTTTAATCTCCATTCTGACCTCCTGCAGAACACAGGCTGTAGATCACTCGCTAGGTCCTGAATGAACCCTGTGTCGTGTAATCACTTACTGAATTCAGTGACACTAAGAACAGCCTCTTTTCCTTCCACTCAGTCTAGTCTTTTCTCTTTCTGAGTTGTTTGTGTTTTCTTTTTCCCTTCTAGCATTTGTCTAAAGACATTTCTCTGTATAATATCCTTCCTTAGATGTAGCCCTCCTTTTTCATTCTTACTGAACATCTGAGCCAGATCACAATCAAAATCAGAAATCTTTCCTATGCAAAAATACAGTGTGTATATTTTTCTCATTCACTTATTTAGGCATTTCTAAGGGTTGAGAAAAGGAATAACCTTAGAAACCTGAATCAACTGGAGGAAGGATTGTTTTTTGTTAATCCTTCTATGATTCCTAGATACCTTTATTATTATAAGCCTGCCTGCAGTAAATGACTCCATACACTGAATTGTGTCTAATAAAACAGATGGTCCAATAATCAACTTCTACTGGTTTTTTTGTCTTCCTTCCTTCCTTCCTTCCTCCTTCCTCCCTCCCTCCTTTCTCTCTCCAATCCCCTGCCTGACATTTCCCACCCCTCCCTTCTTTTCTTCCCCTTTCCCTTCAAATGAAACAAACAGATACTTGAGTCCAGGAACTTCACCTACAGAACATAAATACAATTTTTCCAACACTAACCAAAACAAGATGTCCAATTTCCTGACTTTCACAGAACTTTGGTGGGCCCTGGAGGGAATACCAAGTTGTTAAAAATACATCTGTTAGAAAGAAACAAAAGTTGAAGTCTTCTGAAAAAACAGATTTTCTATGCTATCTGTAATTACATTTAACCCTTTTTTTTGTTGTGCTACTGGCTATGTTGAAGTAATAAGATGTATTTGCAGTTAGGGTATTTCAAACCTTAATTGTCATTAGTTATCTTTGAAATACCCTAGGTAACAACTACATTCTGATTTTCTCGACAAAAGCTGATGTTTCTTATTACCAGTATGGTCTTGACCAATGAACACTTTGCAGCAAGGAATTTAACAAAGCATAAGTGAAAATTAAATTTCACCATTTTAGAGAGTTTAAATTTGTGGTGAGAGAAATGGGATGGTTCTAGGCAATCTAGAGACATATTCCTCATTGGATTCATCATACAAACTCATTTCAAGAAAGGACCACCAGCAATATTAGATAACTTTATTTAAATTTTGCACTAGCTTGTGCCTTTCAATTTAGCTAAAGCTGTGTTTTGTTTCTAGGGCCAGTAACACCAGATAAATTGAAAAGATGTGAGGAAATCTGATCAGAGGAAAAGGAAAGATCTCTGACTCATACTTGCAATGTGAGCCTAATTCCCTAAGGAAATAAAGCATTTAAAATCATGTTTCTATGTCTGTGTATCTACATCTGTATGTCTTTCTCCCTACTACTCGTCTCCAGTATCATTGAATCCGTGTTTGAATTTAGCTAAATTTAACAGAAGAGCAGTGGTCTCATATGTTTTGTACACATGATTTTTATTTGACATAAAAAAATATCCATTGCAAGAAAGTTTAGAAGTAAACATGAAATAACAAAAATTATCAGTCATAATTTGCACATATTAGACAATTTAATCAAAAACAGAACAAACACAGCAGATGAGGTGTCACTTATTCTACTATTCAGGGGACAGCCTGTTTTTCCCAAAGCCCAAAAGGACACAGAATACTGTGGTTTTAATGTACTCTATGCAGTTAGTAAGTAAGGTACAATTTCTTTGTAGATTTTACCCTCTCAAGCTACATTAATACATTTGCTTTAATCTCCCATTTTTCCTTTTAACATGGCTCCATATTTTTTCCTTCGTTTTCTTAGCAAGAAAGCTAAGCTGTACCCACCCTTTCTCCCACCTCTGGGGTGGGGGACAGACGAGGAATCTGGAATGTGGACTATTAGGAATCCATGGGACAGTTGGGCTGATGACATCTTTTAGTATCTGCCTAATAACAATTGATGACAAACACATATATTACTAAAGAATAAAACTTTTTCCCTTGTCTTGAATATTTTCTTATGTGGGCATGTCAGGGAAAAAAAAAACCAACCACATAAAATCGTAGAATGATTTTGCTTGAAAGAAGATCTTGAAGATCATCTGGTTCTACTCCCCCTGATGTGGACAGGGATACCTTCCACTAGACCAGGTTGCTCAGCCCCCCATCCAACCTGGCTTGAGCACCTGCAGGGATGGGGCAGCCACAACTTCTCTGGGCAACCTGTGCCAGGACCTCACCACCTGAGAGGGAAGAATTTTTTTCCTAATATCTAATCTAAACCCACTCTTAGACTAAACTCATTTTACTGTGTCCTATCACTCTCTGCCCTTGTAAACAGTCTGGCCACATCTTTTCTGTGAGTTCCCTCCAGGCAATGAAAGGTCTCAATTAGGTTACCCTAAAACCTTCTATTTCCCAGGTTAAACAATGCCAATTCTCACAGCCTTTCTTCATAGGGGAGGTGCTCCAGCCTTCTGGTCAACCTGGTGGCCTCCTCTGGACTCACTCCAATAGATCCATGTCCTTCCTGTGTTGGAGATCCCAGAGCTGCAGGCAACACTGCAGGTGAGGTCTCATCAGAGCAGAGTGGAGGGGCAGAATCCCCTCTCTTGTCCTGCTGCCCACTCTGCCTTGGTCGCAGTCATATTGACCAGTCTATTATCATGGTTGGGAGGGATAAGTGATGTACCTGTACTATACATAAACTGTCAGTGCTAGTAAACTGTGCTTTAGCAAGCATTTGTCTGCACAGAAGGAGTGCACGTTGGCTATCAAAATTCATTGAATATGTAGCCATGAGTGATTCTGATGGTCAGCTTGAAGAGGGCAAACATATAAGACACCTTGTCTTAATATCACCCTACAATAGCAGTGGGATTCATAGATATCTACATCACAGGGATCTAGAAAAAGGTGATGAGTTTCATTTCTGGTGTCCTCACTATAAATGTCACGGGATGTTTGTAGGGAACTCAAAGGGCATTTCAGCATGCTGTAGCCCTATGTCAGCAAATAAATTGCAAAACCAATGAAGGCTCTGCAGTTTGGACAAGTTCCCTCACGCAGGTCACCAGTGGAGTTCTCTTAATCTGGAGCTGAATCCTACCCAAAATGTCCACACAGAAAACTGCTTTTACAGTCATGGGTGTATATGGATTTGTTAAACACTGCTCATACAAACCAGCTACATGGAAGGTTAGATTATAGCCAGCTCTCCTCTGGAGCTCTATGGCCATGAATTTGTATTTTTGTGCAAGAACTAATGAGCCCTGTTGAACATGGATGGAGGAACTCCAGTCTTCCCTCAAGCAGTTACAACAGTAAATTTAATAGTGCAACAGAACAGAGCCCAAAATCTGCATCTTCTCTGCTATTACCTCATACACTTTGCCATAGCAATTTTCATCAGTTAATTTTCTCCCCAAAAAACCTTTGCTTCTGTTCATTTAACTGCAAACTGCCAAGCCTCAAATTTGAATGTAGATTCTTTTTTCTTAAAGCAGAGAGGCTACTAAAAAAACAAACCCAGAGAATCATCAGGGATGGGTTTTTTTTGTTTAACTTTTATCTTAGAGCCTCGATTACAATTTTCAACCACGCCACCCTAAAGGCCTTGGTAAGAAGGATTTTTAGTTATAAACAGGTATGTCATGCAACAGTGATGCAGCGATGGCAGAGGAACAGGAAATTGGGTGTGCACAATTAATTTTTAAAGTATATAATTGGGACAAGGAACTTATTGTTAAATGCAGCCACTAAAGAGTAACTCATACTTGCAAAATGGGTGTAATCTTTACTTCCCTCTATTACCAAGGACAGTTACTAATTTTACTGAGGGTTTTTTATCAGTCCATAGCTTTTTTTCTTCAGCTACCTGCACTTTATTTATATGCTCTCCTTTTATCACTGTATATGCTCCAGTATTTGTGGCCTTGTTCTTTCCAATAATGCCTGTCTTGTGCAGTAAATCTCCAAAAAAGTAGTGTCTTACCTTTCTCCCATGGAAGGAACTTTCGCCTTCCTCCAAAAAGAATAGGAGTTTTTTGCAAAGCAAAGAGAATCCTGCACCAGGAGTCCTGGTTCTTCCTCTTTTCAGTCCAAAGAGTGGTAAAGCTCTTCCTAAAATCAGTTTTATTGTCTTCACTTAAAAGCTCTTGATTTCTATCTTCTACATCAAGGTTCAATAATCATGTTTTCATAGCAGGGAATAAAATTCTGTTTACCGATAACAGATTAATGGGGTTGCAGACATCCTTTGGAGCGTGATATCCTTTCAGAGATATTGATAAGTATTTGATGCTGAAAGGTTTCAAATTCATGATAACATATTCAATTTGGATAAGTATGCAAAAGTTTAAAAGATTACTCCTTCATCAACTTCAGGGTTAGAATGGAGTGTGAATCAACACTGTGTTGCTTATCAGCCAAGAATTTAAGATTTGGTCTATTAAATATAACTGGAAAGTTTCTATCCACTCTACACCTCTACATTCTCAAGGGTTGGTTCACTCTTATTTTCATCCAATTAGGAAATATTTTTTTGTTGTGTTTGGAATCAAGAAAAAGAGTGTAGTGGGTTGACCCTGGCTGGATATTTTTAATTTTTCATATTATTTTCCTTATAATCCTACTAACCATGTCTAGATATTACAGTTAAATAAGCTTCTCTTTCTTCCTGTGCTGTGGAACATGAAATTCTTTCTCACCTTTTCATCTACACGTGTTTATCACAGGATATGCTTTTTTTTGTGGTCAGTTTTCCAATTAATACTTTTTTACAGTATTTTGTTAATTTCATAACACAATCCCTCAGTATAAAGAGCATCATGTGACTTTCTTGCTCATGCAGAATTCAAGGCATTGGCTTAATCTAACCCAAAGAGTTCCCTCAGAATTAGAAATTTAAGTTTGACTCCCTAATTTTAAGAGGAGCAAAAGGTAAGCATTTCCAAAGGCTGCTCACTGCATCCTACAACCTGTCCTGAAGGTGTGCAGGATGACAACCTCCTGGAGGGATTTCCCTCGCCTTACTGGGTAAGGACAATTACATTTCTAACTCTGGCAGTTCAGTTAGACATAGCATCTGATAACTAAAAAGAAAGGTAAGTATCTAAACTTTGATGTCTGCTTTCACATGCCAGCTTAGCAGTGTTAGGAAGGAACTTGCTCCTGTTTGAAGGCTGATGGTACAAGGAAGAACTGCAGATTGATTAGCAAGATGATAACTCTGCAAAAAAAAGGCAGAAGAGGCAGACCTGCCTCTGGGACACCAGATCTGCTATGCCAAGCCTGGCTCAGATCTCTTTCTCGATGGCCCAGTCTATGAAAAGTGAGGGGTTGGGGCACTGTACAATATCATTTTCAGTTTTTGGGGGGGTGTTTTTTTCTTTCTTTCTGCTAATACTCTCCCCTCCAAAGCTCAAAGGACCAGAGTGCCAAAATATTAAGATTATTCAAAGCAGTACATTCTCTTTACCTATGAGATTAAATGGCTTTGCTATCCACCACAACCTAAATATACAAAATGTCACAAGAATACGTGAAAGAAAAGCGCAAATTTAACACACTGGCACAAAGGAATTAAGCCCATTAACCAGTAATGAGGATGTGGGGAGGTGAAGAGTGACTTTGGTTGTTTTTTTTTCCCTTCCTCTTTTAATAAATTTCTGCTCCTATAGCCAGGGAGAAATGCATGTGTAAGTGTTGGAAGAGATTACTATTCAGTAGTAATAGCAAATCATACTGTATGTTCTGTAGGCTTGGCATTTTTATAGCTGAATATAAAGACTAAAAGCCCAGTTTAATTCTCATTCACTTTGATTCAAATACGGGGTATTTCTATTGTATCCCAAACACTGATGGACTTACAAATATCTTGGGGTTTTTGTATTGCTAAAGTGGGAATCATATGTGAGGAAAAAATCCTGCAGCCATGTGTACTTTCTCATCATAATTCCTTTGTCCTCCTGTTAAGATTTTAAGGAGAAGAGTTCTCTGTCTATAATATCTAGCAAAGTACTCAGGACACAGATTGATTAGAGAAAGAAACAAATATTGATTACCTGCATGATTGCTCTGCTCAAAGTGATATTCAGAAAATAAGTAATTATTTTTTCAGCATCAAATTTTTGTTAGATAAGTAGCTCACTGAAGACTGTGTTTTACAGATAGAGCAAGTTGAGTTATTTTTAAAGAAATCATTTTATTTAATTATTAATCATGATTCTTTTCAGAAGAAATTGGTTTCTTACTTTCTTGAGACTTTTATTCTCAGGGCTTATTGGAGGAAATGGAACTGAAACTGCAAGAAGAACATATTTCAACATATTTTCTAAAGTGAAATGTACAACATTTTTATGTAAACATATTCCTTTGATTAGGAGTAAGTATGCATTTATCATTTGTTAAATATAAAAAAGACCTTAACAAAAGATATCAGAAAATCTGCTTCAGTTGGCTTGCTTTTTTTTTTTCCCTCCCACTTTTTTTTTCTTCTTTTTCTATTTTAGGTTTTGATTTTCACTTGATGAAAATTTCTCATTTAAAATGTTGAAAGTTCTTACTGCCTGGGTAAACTGTTTTTCTTCAGGTTTACTTACAGACCCCACTCCCCAGCAACCTACAAAGGACTTGCCTTGTTCTGTCCCCAGTGGTGCCACTGCAGGTCACCAAGTAACTAATCAGGTGTTCAGGTTTGGCTGCCCCTGGTTAAATCTCTGCTGTACCAACCAAGAGGGCGGCCACCACACACTGTTCACAGGAGGCTTGTTGAATGAATTAACATAGTCCTTGGAATAATGATCTTACAACAAACATGGCATCATCTCATTAGCATGATCACCTTCATGCTAAGTGTGATACCCATTACTGCATTTCCTTGAGGAAAAAAAAGCACAGTGTGTTTGGCAGCAGAGCTAAAACATATCTATTTCTGCTTTTTTCTAGAAGTTTCTTCACAAATCACACTGATTGGAATATTTTGTGAGGAAAAGGTAGTTCAAATTGTCTTTATTAATAAATGACAGCGAGCAAGTAATAGAGTTTGATGAAATATTTGACACATAACATTTTGATGATTTTTCATATTCTCTTCATTCATCTCTGTATTTAATCTATATAGTCATAGACAATCTGCATACTTGAGTGTCTGTATTATGATTTAAAGATTTTGTGTATGTGAACAAGTCACAAATCAATCATGCATCCAAGTCAGTCTTATAATTATAATTATTACAATGAGTAATTAGATGTTTTTTTTTTCATTTAGGCTTTGCGTATGAACAGCTCACTTCAATAATTTGCTATTCATATTGTGTAGTATTCATCTAAGTCATGTGGTGAAATATTGTTCATTAATTTGACAACAGAACCACTGTTATTAAAAAAAGGAATGAAAGTATGAATAGTAAGCTAGCAATGTCTGTAAAAAATGTCAGACATGCTAAAACTTGTTCTAAAATTCATGTTAGTTTGTGAAATTTGGAGCTTTCTGGGAGTTTTTCAATAAGACACAGGCAACAATTATTAGAATCCTAAAGAAATTTGACTAATTATTTTGGATTTTTTGTTTTAATGGATGCTTGAAAGTAACCTTCTAAACCAATGCATTTAGAATTCTAAATGACTGATTTACCAAAGGCAGGCAAAGAGCTGTCATTAATTTGAGTTAACAATACACTATTCTCAGGACTTCAGAAACTCAGATCACTTATTTTAGGATGTGAGATGTGTCTGTGAGTCAGGAGCATGTATTTCATAGGAGGCAAGCAGTACATGTTTCTGAATTCACATAAGGATGGTTCTTAAAATGGTCCAGGCATTGCTTCAGTGAAACCTCCACTACTACGACATACCCAACATTCTGTTTCTCAAGCCTTAGAGTTGTGCACACAGAATTTCCACATCACCAAATACATAAAAAGAGTGTCCTCATAAATATCTAACCTACCCAGCAGAAGCTGACATTAGATTTGGAGCCAAGAAACTTCTCCCGGTAATAATCACATCCTACAGTATCCCAGGAAATGGGTTGTTCTCCCGAGGACAGGGTTTACACTTATTGCAACCCATACCATGCTGATAGGATGTTGAAAAAGTTTTCCAGAAAAGTGTCTGAGCTACTCTTCTTGTACCTTCATTCACTTCAGCTGACTGCTTGTACACCCAGTGGAATTTATGCAGTACATGTACACACAACAAAACGCAACTCAGTGCAGATATTATGGTTTAGTGAGCCTTGAACCAGTAAATCCACACAATCTGGGTCCAAATTCTGTCTGTGGTATAACTATACCAGTGTTCCCAGACCTGAGCTGCTCCTGTGAGGCTGGGAAATGGGACTGCTACACCTGCAACCTGGTCTCCAACCCCCTCTCTGTACTTCCAGTACACAGGATACATTTAGGTGCAAGCAAACCCTGAAGAAATCTCAAAATTATAACCAGCAACTTAAATTAAATTAGTCCAGTGCATGTATTCACAAGTAGGAATGAATCTTCCATAGTTTGATCTGTTTTATTCACGAATGAAGCAGCATATTATCTTTCTCACTAAGCCACCTCTTTTATTCCAGCCATTGATCATTCTCTGCCTGATAATTGAAATTTCCTCATAAAGATGCTAAGATCACCTTATAGAAGCTAGGCTTACCTTTTGACAAACATAACTGGGGAGAGACGCTTTAGATGGAGCAAAATGTATTTTTTTCTTTTGCTTTATTGCAGGAGTTATTTGGAGCTATACACAGCAGTTCTATCAATACAGCTGATGGTAAAGTGCAAAGAAAATGAAATCAATGGAAATCTTCTTGATGGATCTGTGTTTCAAAGGGACAACATAAAACAAATCTCAGCTTAACTTTTCTACACAGAACCAAACCCAGCAATACTGATCTTTAAATGTCTTCTTAGTGGTTATAATATATGTAACTATTTTCAGGTCCTAATTTTCTTCTCACTTCCTGCTTCTTTCCAAATAACACTTAGTAACACATACAAAAGAACACAAACGTCTAAAGACACACTTTTATAAAGAGTTTCACAGTTCACTTATCACAAAGAAAAGAAGTTCTAAATGTTTTTCAAAGAAATTTGGGATCACTTTTTATTACTTAAAATATTTAGTAAAAATAGTAAGTTCATTTTACTCCAACAAGGATTAGAGTAAGATATTTCTTCATAAAATTAGAAACAAAATCCATAAAGGAAGGAAAAAGTAAAAGATACTTGCCAGGTCCTTCTGGAAACTGATCCAATTCCTGTCAAATTCCATATATTTTCTTCTCTCCTCAAGGTCTGGGTTGAGAGGTGATACAGACTCCCTTTTAATACTCCTTCTGAAAACTGACCTGAATCTGTGGAAAAAGACCAGACCTTTAACTTTTCTTTAGTGACAAAAATATACAATTATACCCATCAGGTATTAACTGATGTTGCAATATTTTCCTGATACTTAATTGAATACTTTCAACACATGCCTATCTGGCATGTGGTATTATATAAGTTTGCCTGAAAAAGGGATGTTTTTGAAGGAAAATGCCATTGCTGGATGTTCATATTGATGCTGTTTGGGTGTTATTTAGTGTTAGATTTAGCACCACTGAAAAGCTATTTGCACAGTCAGCCCTGATGGAACTGTGATTTCTTACTCTTATGGAACTTCTGGTGAAGACACTCACCACATCTCAGCATTCCTTGGACCCTGCACCTGAAAAAGAAACAGTATTCTTAAACCTTGTCAACATTACAGTAAATGTCTCATTATTGCAAAAGGTTTCCTAATCTCTTGCATTAGCCTAAAGACTCACCTTTTCCTCCGTCAACTAATATCTCTTATGCAGCTAAATGTTTGCTTTTGTGCTGCCCAGAGTCACACAAATCTAATTCATCATCTAGCCCACATTAAAGACCTATAAGAGGCATAAAAGTCTGGGTTCTTTTTGACTTAATAGTCTAATGATTAAAATGTATGCACAGGACATTGTTAAACTAAGCTCAAAACCTTGTTTTTCCAAAAAAGTTGTGTCCCTATATCTTCCATATTTCAGAGAAGTGCAGTACAATAGGCTAAAATGAGTTTTTGATGAAAGGCAAGGGTCTGCTATTTAAGCTGCTGTAGAAATTTGGAAATCATTGCAACAAGGTAGTCTATACTCTGGTGCCCAGGGAACACTTTTGATTTTATCACCATATAAAAGGTTGTTTCTAAACTGTGAAGCCTGGAAAAAGCCAGTGTGCAACCATCTCCTGTCTTAAGGAAAGCATCTTAAATCACCAAACCAATTTGAGGTAAATTTCATTTCTCGTCTGCACAAAATTCTGAATAAGGAAAAAGGTATAAAAGTGAAGAGTCAAAAAACATAGCATAGATTTCCTGAAAGTTCCCATTTTTAACTTTTTTTTCTCTTTGCCACACAACTTTTCATTTTGACAGATGATCCCTTGTGTCATAAGAAATACAAGGTAATATATGTCTTTTCTTTGAAATTTGGTAAGATTTCTGCATCAAGTTTGAAATGATGATCCAATTTTTCAAAGAAAATTTGTAGAAAGATCAAAATGTTACAACTGATTGGCTGAAATATTGTTACCTAAAAAGAGCCCAAGCAAACAAGCAAAAAAACCTCTTGGATACTTTCACAAAACTATCCTAAAATTGTTGATTTACTGCAATTGAATCAATAAAGAACTGCACATAAATGTGTTTAAATCCCTTAGGAGGCTGCAATGGGATTTAAATATATGCCAATTTTAAGCATTAAATGCATAGAAGCATTAAAGGGAGCGCATATAAATATCTATCTATATATAGAGAGATATATGTTTGCCTAAACTTAAACATCTCCAAGCTAAATTAAATTAGTTGTCTAAGAAACTTGAGTGGGCATTTGAGAGTGATTTGTTTAAGAACATGGTCTTATGACATACCGTAAGAGCACAGCTTTGAAGGTGGTGAAATCCTCCATGGAAGGCGGAAAAAGACATGAGGCTACGAACACAAAGAATGTCCCCAACTTGCAGATGTCTAAAGTTAGATACATCCTGGTTTATTTTATTCAGCACTTGAAAGTTATTTTTATTTACACCACCAAACCCCCTCCCCTCCCTTCCAAACCAAAACTTGAATCATGTGCATAAATACGCTTTTAAGACACTAACCAGGAACCCACCAGTGAAACATTTAGAACTATTGATCTATATAGTCTCCACCAAGCCCAAGCTCAGAGTCTGTCAAAATTTAGCGACCATATCATTTGAATTATTCACTCTTTAAATTAGTTTTCTTAAAAATCATTAATGTCTCAGATAGACATAGATTTGTTCTTTGTGATTCCTTTTATATGGAGACCTTGTTCTTTTTTTTTTTAGAAAATCCTCTTTTTTTTTTTTTAACTGATAGATTTCTTCATATTTTTGGGGAAAGAGCAGAAGTTGGTTACTTCCCCCCCCCTTTCTTTTTTTACTCTTAAATACACAGGTGGCATAAAGCCTCAGAAATCATAAGCAAGAGAAAATATCCTCTTGTTCTGTCTCAGGAGTGGGGAGAGGAGGGCATATAAGAACTGATCAAGAATCTAATAAATCACAGCAGATTAACAGCTCTCTTTATGTTTTGGCACATAATATATATCTATATTCCTTCTTCCCACCCATAACTGACAAATGAATATCTTATGCTTCTAGGGCAGAATATGAAAATAGCACCTGAACGTAATTATGAAAACCACAGTGTTTTTCAAAATGTCTATTGTCTAACATATGGTCTTTAATCTAAAAATAATCTATGCCTTATTATTTTTGACTACAATTTAAGTAGAAACTTGTAAAGGTTTTTCTTGTACTGTATCAAGCTGCTTTTGAAAACTGTAGTTTATTACTTCGCCCATAAAACCAAGACAGCAAAACATATTTTATTAGACAAACTGCACCACTAACTTAACAGCAGTGGAAACATACTTTATTAATTTTATTAAGATTAACACAGACCAAAAAGGCACTGACCATATTTTAAAATCATTATACAAAACATGTTGTTGACATTGTGGAGTTAAGGTCCTCACTAACAAACAGCAGTAGACTTCTTCTGACTACTAATAACTTTTCTGATTAATCTGTGGTCTGAACAGTGGGTGGGATTAGATCAGCAGCAATGTGAATGTCACAGCCTGCCAATGTGATAGTTACAACACAAACATTTAAAGAGAATTTACAGGCAGTCGTTTTCCTTTAGTACTGAGGTCCTGAATGCCCACACATGAACCTCAAACATTCCTTGATCATCCTGGTGGCTCCCTTCCATCTCAGACTATTCTATGATTCTGTGAATCTACTGAAGGATCCAGACTCTTTTCAAGGCAAATGTTCACTGATCCGAAAAACAACATCAGCAAAGTTGGAGCGTGGAACCAGAAAGTGTCTACTCCTGAGCTGGCAAAAATTAATTACAAGATAAATTATATGAAAAGGCTGAAACTGCCATAGTTCTTATTTAAACTGGTTCCATCTCAACTTGAGAAGGTTCTGAAGGAGGTATGATATTCTGAGGTTTCTGATTGTATCTTTGAGGGAAAGAGACAGTTTGCTCAGTTGGAAAACGGAAGGGTCAAGAGGAGTCTGCATGACTGTGAAGGTCATTGATCTCACATGCTTGTAGTTGTGGCATAATCCTTTCCACTGTAGATACTTTAAATTATTTTCTTTTATTTTAATTGTTTTTTTCTTCTGAATTTTCATTTATTGCCCCACTTCACAACTTTTCTGGTGAAGACATAAGTAAGATTTGAAAAAGAGATGAAAAATCTGATTTTTTTATTTTTTCCAGAAGGTGGTAAAGAAAAGGGTAGTAACTTGTGGTTTGGAATGTTCAGAGTGTGTATTAGGAAAATATTTCTCATCAGACCAGGGGTGAACTACTGGAACATGTCACCTAGGGATGCTCTGGAGTCTTTATCCTTGCAAACTTTCCAGCTGTGACTATTCATACCCTCATCTGCTCTGACCTGGTGCTGTGAGTAGAGCCTGCCTTGAATCCTGGACTAGCTGACCTTCAGATGTTCTCTTCGACCAATGACTCTATGAGTCTGTGACAATGTTTATCCTGTGAGATCATCTGATACAGAAACTCTGGGGAAGAAGATAAGGGACCTAAATTTGGAATATATAAATATATATAATATAAGACCATTATTTACTACTTAGAATTCAGCCATGGTGAATACTCCTGTAGTCTGAGTCATAGAAGAGTCCATAAAATTTAGGAGATTCATATTTACTTACTTAAAAAAAAATAAAATTGGTGCAAGCATTTGCTCTTGCACCATACTGTCTATTTTAGGGCAACCAGACAAGAGAAAAAATGAAATTGTAGGTGGGATAGTTCTAAGAAATTTGCATCTATATTTCCAATGCTGTGACCTAAAGTTTTTCCCTAAAAATAGAAAATAAAACACAGATTGACAAACTTTCTACTGTGCCTACACTGGTACTGTTGTTCATTACACTCCCTGGGGTGAAAGGCTTTTACTAGAAGTGTGTTAAGTAGCTTGAGAAATTAATTTTCCTATAATAGAGACATCTTTAAAAGCATGATCTTGCTGTGCAGTAAATCAATTCATGCGACAGATTTGTTCTTTTATTGGGAATTTTCTCAAGGGATTTTAAGAAAGAAAAAAACAGTTGAGATAAATTAAGAACTGGCTGAAACACCAGAAGCAAACAAACAAACAAACAAAAAATCTCCTTCAAGAAAACCCAAGCAAACAAAGCAAAAGAACCAACCAAACAAAACCACCCCAATTCTGAAGCTACTCTGGAAGATCAAAAAGCTTGTTAAACTTCTTGGCAGAGTAATTAATTTATCTTCACTGTCAGTTGAGCTGACAATATCAACCTTATTTCTATCTTTGTCTTTTTTTAACTTGTGGATGATTCCTGATTTCAGAAAGACAGTAAAAAAAGGATGGAATACATCAGAACAAAAGGTATTTTAGATATTTTCAAGATGTCTCTAATCCACTAGAGCTTAGGAAACCTGGAGATCTCTTCATCAAGTTTCAGCTATGTGTGACCAGTCAGTGAGAATTTTACATGAATCATTGTTATGAGAACTTGATATTTAGAAGCCCAAGTCTTTTTTCTCCACTTCTGCTACATCTTTTCCATATAATGTCACGCAGGTTATTTAATTTATCTTTGCTTTTGCTTCTTCATTCTTCATTCCCTCCTAAGCTCTCATCTTAGATGTCTGGCCTCATCTCAGATAAGAAGGAAGGTGTGCCTTTCATTAACATTGACTCTGGGTTTTGTGCATATGTTTGTGGGTATCTTGAAGGAAGGATTTTTTTTACACAGAGAACACCTTTATTTCATGCAGAAATACTCCAGAAGAGAGAAAACTCTCTGAATAACCCTGTGGATAAAGTGGAATGAGAAAAGCAAGCAATAGAACCATGGTTGGTAGCATAGAAATGCAATGCCTAGAATATATTGAAAGTCTTAAAGTTTGACATAAAAATATTTTTGCAAAAAGAAACAACCTAAGTCTTTTCATATCCATTGAAGGCAGGATGCAAACTATTGGCAGAGCAGGAGATTAAGTTCAATTTTTAGAAAGGAAAGCACTGAAATAAATGAATACAATGGTAAATGAATTTTCCTGCTTCTAAAAGGAGATGGTTGAGTTTTAGTTATTCTCACTTTGATTGCTGGTTAAAAGATATCTCCATATTGTTTTTCATTTTAGGACTTCATCATTATCAAAATTGGGCATTTAGCTTTGTTTTGGAAAGACAGTAAAACACAGTGTATTTTAGGTAAAAATTGAACCAATACAGATCCCATTCAGAACAAGAGACTGGTTTTCTGAATGCATTTTGGAGGATGCATTTTTTTATAACTAAATATTTGCACTTCAAAACCAAGCTTTGGAGTTGCACCATAGCTACTTAACAAAACAGACTCACTAGATTGGAGTTTTTCTTGGCACAGAGCTGCATGCAATTAAGAGTTCCACTAGCTGGGTTGTTCCTGCCTGCAAAAATGAATAGTTTCTGTATGAGTTTAAAAAAAAAAAAAAAGTAAAATAGAAAAAAAAGAACTTACTCAGCAGTTGAAATATACAATAAAAATGTCACTGCTATCTTTGCTTTAATTATGGAGTTCACATTGTGATTATATTCTATACCAGTTTGTCAGAAAATGAGACTGTAACCATTATTGTTAAGCACTGTAACATCTCTTCTCTTCACTGAGTTTGTGTGCCCTCATTTTTATTCAGTCATATTCAAACCACATCCTTTTCTCACAGGTTTGCAATAACTAGGACATTTTTCTAGCTCATTCTGCCTGTTATAAATGAATAGCCTGGAAAATTTCCTTCTCACTCCCATGTTTAAAGGCACAGATGAAGGACAAAAAAATTCTCTTCTGCCATTGTGCAGGAGGCCTTCCACTGTCACAGGGGATCTCAATGGCAACTTCTGTGCTTGAGCATGAACCTGTTCTGGGAGAGAATAGTGGCACATCACCACAAAGACATGCAAAGTGAGGAGAGACATGAAACGTGCCTTGGAGAAAGCAATGCTGCCCCTGGGTGTTCTAGTGATAAGGGAGCCAGAAACACGTAGTCATCATGGTTTGAAAGAACTCCTCTTCTGGTCTAAGAATCTGAGATCTCAACTGGGCAATCAAGATAGATCTATAAACTGAGTTCTACTGGTAAGACCATCCCAGGAAGAACCAAAGTTCTGAATACCTCACCTGAAATAAAAAGGTACATTTTTAATGTAAGTTTTAAGTTTGGTTGTTTTTTTTTCTTCAGAACCCATGTAGAATTTCACCTTTTTTTACTGTTGATGTCAAACAACTTTTGCTTTAGCAGGTGGGATTTCTATCTGACTATATATATCTCTATATCTATCTATCTATCTATCTTTATATATATACAAAAAGAGCAACACCAGTGAATGCTTTCTAGAAGGGTAATCCATTCCACATCCAACTCTTACCTGGATCACAGGCAGCTGCTTCTGAAAATGTCACAAGACTTCAATCCACCTGATCTTGTCAGCAGAGAGCAGATAACACAGGTCGTGTCTTGCTTTTGCCATGCTTGGTGTTACTGCTGAGAAATGCTTTCTAAACAGCAACAGTTAGAAAATATTTCTACCGATTTCTCCTGTTTTTCTGCCAGACAATGGAGCTAAGACAAGGCCTAAATACTTCTCAAAATCATACCTGTTTTGTTGATTTTGTTTTTCAAAAAAAAGTGGAATTAATCCCTAAATTTTAATAGACTTGAAACATCATGTTTTGACAATTTAAAAAATGTGATTTATTTCTCATTTCTCAAGTGCTTTGTTTTGACTGTTTATGTATGACATACTAAAATACAATATATCAAAACAAATAGAAACATTTCAGCCCAACAAAAGCAAAACTGTTGTCCTCCCCTGAACATTTTGTTGGTAGAAATATGAAAGCGTGTTGCTTTGTTTCAATTCAGATGAAGTCAGACTTGGAAATGATGAAATTCTCTGTAAATATATATACTCATAGCCTGGCCATTTATATTTGTTATCACAAACTGGCAAATACTTCTGATGGTGTATATTAGTTTTATTTCTATTAAATTGTGAAAAAAATTTCATATTTTTCAAGTTGAAATAAATATGAAGTCATAATTAATAGTCGTTAATTAAACAAACAAACAAACAACAAACAAAACCCCCCCCAAACCCTGTTATTTTTCCAAGTACTTCAAAGAACTCTAAAAAGACATTTAAAGGTTTTCAGTACTTACAATAAACCAAATTACAAATTGACTTCTTCTTTCATAAAGGGAGTTACAAAAAATTTAGAAATATTTGATCGTAAAAATTTTGGACAGGTATTTCCTCTTCCAGAATGATAATAAAGGCATCAATGTGAGTATCATATTTCTAGATATCTTACCTAAAGTCCTTTGAATAATAATCACGCTTTTTTGATTATGCAATAGCTGTCTATTTATCTTGACATTGAAAGAAACCAATTTTAGAATATACAGTCCTCAGCTGATGGGCTTTTCCCTGCAGATGAAGGATATGCAAGTTTGAATCCAATATGAGTCAGAAAAAGCATTAAATCCAAGAAAACACGTGTGATTTAAATATTATTAGGTTATAAAATGCAGGATGCCACCTTATTTTTCTGATATTTATAGCTGGTGGTTGTGATGTCTTGTGATTCTGCCTTGAAAAGTAGGAAAATATTTGAAATTTTCATATCTCCTGACTGCCTTCAAAATTTCCTAGCTTTAACTTCAATTTAGAATAATTACTATGCTTAATGAGAGTAGGTTTAGATTAGATACTAGGAAGAAACTCTTCCCTGTGGAGGCAGTGAGGCACTAGAACAGGTTGCCCAGAGATGCTGTGGATACCCCATCCCTGGAAGTGTTCAAAGTCTGAACAATCTGGTCTAGTGGAAAGCATCCCTGCCCATGACAGGTAGGTGGAACTACAGGGTGTTTAAGGTCCCTTCCAACACAAAGCACTCTCTGAGTCTATGGTTCTATGACGTTCTTTGTATTGCAATCAATGTAATATAAAGACATTTCTATTGCTGTTACTTTCTTTTCTTTCTAGCTTTGTTAACCTACTGCTGATGCCAGTCTTCAAGTTACATGAAGTAGGTATAAATATATATGTGCTTTCTAGTTGTCACTCCAGGAAACTGAGTTGCATCCTCTTGGGTCCATCTCACCTATCTGTACCTGGGATACATCTACAGCATCCTCTCCCTTCAGACACATCATCCTGGCTTCACTTTTACTCCACAGAGGGTGTTAGGAGCTGTCAGGATGCAATTTATACAGTCTGTTTTACATATCCATTTTAGAGTGGAAAGAATCATCCTCTTGATGATAAAGAGACTCCCAGGTAACTAGATCAGAGGTATCTCCATGGTGGATATCTGTACTCATTCAAATCAATGTTTCTCATAGGGTCTGACTGGAGTTCAGGTGTAGGTACATATTATCCATATTAAGAGGCCAGTTCCTCCTCTTCCGACCACTAGACATTCATTAATGCCCCTTTTCCCAACAAAACTTCTCATCTGTGCTCCCCAGCCCGTTCAATCCAAAACGAAATAGTTTAGCTTAAACAATATAAACAGCAGGTCTATGTTAAGGTGTTTCTTTTTGACTGAAGTGTGTCATAGAGCAGTCATGAAAATACCTCAGTCATCAAAACTCCCATCTAGATGGTAAATGGAACTTTCAACTAAATAGAAAATTTCAAAGAAACATTTTATCTTTTGATTATACTTTCATCCAAAAATATTTCTTTTAATGACTTTTTCAACAAAACACAACTTTCTCTAGAGAAAACTGTACTGTACATTGTATTTTCTGTCTTCACTCTCCTTTTCTGCTAATTGTCCTAATAAGATTTAAATAATCCAAGCAAAAGATCTCAAAATACTTCCGTGGCCAATCTTCTAGGACTCTCTGAATAATTCTTCCAGAAAAACACTCAGAACATACCTTTCCTTGGTTTCTTCAAACTACTGCTATTTCTCATAGTTTGTATCATCCTATGAAGTTTCTGCTTTCTCTTTATATTAGCTTCTCTTAGATACAGTGGGAAAAAAAACCAAAGTAACAACTCCCATTCAAAGTTGGGTTGGGTATTTTGTTTGCTCATTTTTTGGTTTTGGGGTTGGTTGGTTGGTTCGTTTTTAATTATTGTTTCTTTCTACTTTGGTTTTGTTATTATGTTTTTTTTTTTTGTTTTCTATTTTGTGGGGTTTTGTGATTTTTTTTTTCTGAAGAGTACAAATATATGGTTTTCTATTTGAAAAATGTGCTGCCAAGTTGAAGAGTTTCTGTTTAAATAAGGAATTTATTCAATTTTTTCCTGACTATTCTATATATATAAGAATTACCTCAATTTATCCTCTGAGACTTTTGGGAGCTTCTATATGTTGAAACGATGAAGAGGTAAATACTGGGATTTGTACCTTACTTTAAGGTACCCTAAATCCAATGACTACTGTACAGTTATTTGCCATCTCTGTTGTCTTTAAGGTCTTAGACCAAAAATGCAGAAAGTGGAGACACAATACTCACAACTAAGGCAAGTTAGCTTTGATTGGCCCCAATCCATCCAGAACTAGCAGATGAAGAGAATGAATGAAACAGGAGGCAACCCAGTCTTGTCTCCTGGAGCTCCCAAGGAATTTCTCTAAGCTAGATTAAGGAAACAAGGGTCTGGATTTTTCAATCTAACAGCTGCTCCTTCTCAAAGCATCTCAGACATCCAATAGCACCTTTAGTTACAGTGTAAACCTGTATTAGAGTAGCTGGATTATCCCTTGATTCACCTCACTCTAAGATACACATATAAAATTGATCACCTCCATTTTCCTGTGCAGTTACATCTTTTTATGTCCGTTTGGCTCTTGGGCAAACTGTGAGTCAGTAGCAGAGAACTAGGAACATACGTTTTACATTTCCAAAGCTGGGAATGTAGCTCTGGCTTCTCTCCTCTACTTTGGGAAAGTTTTTTCTAGCAAGACTATGTAACTTTGCAAGGTACAGACTCACAATTAATATGGGCTTGTAAAAGGGGGTCAGAGGAAAGATAAGCCTTCCAGGTGTGCTGTAAAGGCCAAGGGGACACAGGGTTTTGCTGCTTGGCCAAGCCAAGAAGAGATGAGGAGCATCAGGGCAGGGGAAGTTAAGCACAGTAGAGAGGAGACTGTTGCTGTTCTCCTGGCCTCTGATATCTCTGGAGCTGGGGTGAGGAATTGCTGTGGGTTTAAGATAGGCCCGAGGGGAAAAAAGAGGTGCAGCAGAATGATGTCACCTGTGACTCTATAAGTGCAAGTTGATTTGTACTGAATGGGTTTCTGTCTCTTGTTACACAGGGCTCAGGAATCAGTATTCTGACTCAGAATCAAGAATTTTTTCTCAGACTCCTTGATTTGGAGAATTTACTAACTGTATTATAGATGCAGCTTTGTGTTTGTGAGCTCAACATTGAAATCAAACTAAATCTAAATATCTGCCATAGACTTTTATTTGACATCACAAACCTCTGATTGGCTTTTCTTTATGAAATTTCAGGTGCATTCAAACAGAAAGTAAAGAATCTCAAAAGGTTTTATCACTCCCCCTGAAATCACAGGAGTTGGTACTGATGTAAAAGTTGCGGCTTTTCTCCCAAAATGTCCCAAGAAATTTGTATGTAAGGGTCGAGTTTCAATCCAGCTCTCTTTTTGACCCTGAAGTTAGTGCTGACATGTATGGCAGTGTTTATTAATAAAACAGTAGTCCAATGGTAAACAAGTTTAATACCAGGCATGAATGTTTGATATTCTGTCTAAAATGAAAAAATATGTATTCTATAATGAATACTTAATTAGGACAGTGATCTGAATACAAGGACCAGAGACCCTACCGCTGTGCAGACAAACCAGAGTGAAATGAATTACTGTCATGCAGGGGGTGATATTAATGGTGTCCAGCTTTATAAATGAATCCAATTTTAAGCCACTTTAGTTGCTATCATACTGAGAGAGAGTGCAACACGCCTAACATATCATTTTTGTACCGGCAAATGCTAAGATTTAAGCCTTAAACACTTTTAACTTGCAGATGTCTTCCTGCATTTAATATTTCTAATTAGCTGTTGCTACAGCCAGACAACATTAAAAATAAATAAAATTAAAATCTTTGCTTCTTATTTTTACTTTTTTTAAGCCCTATATCAATAGATGGGTATTTATCTGAACTCTGATTTTCCAAACAGCTGAAATTCTGACCAAAGCTTGGCAAAAACACTGGCTATTTGACTACTTGTAATTTATCACAGTGCAGTTTTGTTTAACTGATGGTGTGTGCTGTGCAGGTTGTATCACACAATTGGTTTTTCAGCTGACAGTTAGTGACCCTCAGTAAGAATCTGCGCTTACTACTTTCCTTGTAGAAATTGTAATATTCCCATTTGAGGGAGCAGTCATGCAAAGTGTCATCTCTGTGAAAAGTTAAGTCATGTGAGCATTTCTTCAGTGATCATCAAAGGATTACATGAATGTGCAAGCATTTGCTGGATTAAAATATATCATCAGGGTTTGGGGTTTAAATGTGTATCCTAACGTCTGACTCATTTAAATCTTCCAGATTGTAGACATTATTTTCACTTGTAAAGCAGGTTTTCTCACTTACATAACTGGCATTTCTCTCTACCCTTGCCAGCAAACACCCAGATAAATATATTAAAAAAAGGCAATGTCAGTTTGCAGCCAGCTTGAAAGCAAAATTCTTTGGGAATGGTGAGCAGCTCAGATGGCTGGTAGCAATGCAGCTGAAACCATTCCCATTACAGCACAGATCAAACAGGAGAATCAAGCAAGGGCATGTATTTTAAAGACTTGAGATGAGCTATTTAGGGGTACACAGTGTAGGTGTTCCTCTGTTCCCCATGGGGTCAGTGTGAATTTCACTGCTGACTCCCAAAAAAAGCAGTTTTAATAGAAAACCAATAGTTTCTAAAATCTGGTCTTAAGACTGTCTCAGTCTCTGGCTGCCTTTTTTATTGCAAATGCTGATGTTTAAGTAGTCACACATAACAAGGAGGAGTGGAAGCTTTTTCAACCGGGTTGAAGGACAAACCCTGAGCTCACAGGCTTACCACCAAAAAAAATTACATTGCTTATTTTTCTTTTGGCAGAAATATTCCATTTTAAAAGGTAAATGACAGAGTAAACAGAAAGAGAATAAGGCTTTCTAGTATTTTCTTTTCCAATATAAATATTTTTTTTACGTGAATGAAAATTTCTTAAGAATTTTAGAACTATGACTAAAATAATTCTGATTTCTAACACTTTCCAGCCTTTTATCTCTCCACAAAAGTTTTGACAATTAAAAAGAAGTGGAGAGGTTTTTTACCATCAGTTCTGCCTGTGAAAAAATATCACACAGACTGAAAAGAACCTAATTTGTCTCAGTGAAACAAATGAAAAAAAGTCATTTCTATGAGCACTTGGTGTTTCTCTCATCTGATTAGTAATAGGAAAGGGAGTTTAATACTTCTAGGTCAAGGATTTGAATTGAGGTTAGTTAAGTAGTGTATGTTAGACAGAAGTTCATTATTATTTTTTGTTATTAATTATGGGTTTTGGTTGACTTATCTGAAATGATTAAGAGCTATATTCAGAGTCTAAATTCCACCTTTGGTCCTGTGCATAACTTCTTCCAGCTGCCTCTTTCAGATGTTCCCTGTCACTGAGGCTTGAGTGAAATTTTGTATACCACGATATAATTCTTTCAAAGGAGACTACAGGAGTTCAGTGCCTAAATTCCACTGGAGTTTAAAGAGAAGAATGATTGAAGGTTAAGATTTCATGAGTCTCATATTTCTGCCTCAAAGAAATTCTGTATAAATTCTCATAAATCACTCAGGTTACCCTTATACATTAGAATAACTGCATGTCCTAATACTGAATAAATGTGAGTTTAAATACATTAACAATATTGAAATATTTAATTATCATTGTATGAGTAAACTGAAGACAGGAATAACATTTTTTTTATCAGGATATTGTTACATAACTCTTAAAAAACAAATAGAAGTAAGATTCATTTCATACAATTGTAGCCACCAAGAATATGGACACCTAAATTGAGCAGTTTGCCTTGGCTCACTCAATGCTGAGTGGAGAGAGACAGACGTCTCCAGGGAGTGATTCATCCTGTCTGCCTTATGTCCTATTCTTAGGATTAGTGTCTACATCTCCATATTAACTACAGAAAATGTGTATCAGAAATAAGAAAACTTTTAGAATGTTAAAATTAGTTAAGCTCACTATGCCCATTCCCATAATCTCTTGCTTCAAGAATTTCTGAGGACTAGAAAGAAAAGAAATAGTTCCACTCCATAATCTTTATCACTCTTCAAAAAGTGAACTCTGATGTGCTAGATAAACAGGGAAAATTAGCACTTTCACTTGTTTATTTTGTACCAGTGTGACTGATAAAGAAGAAGCATCTTCCGAAAGAAGAAAATGCATTTTTCTCGAAGCCATAATAAAAAATACAGGACTATCACACGGTATCTGGGAAAATCACACAGAGCATAGCTGTGGAACAATGACTATTTAATCCACATTTAATTTGTGTCACCATTGTATATTGATTATCCATTATCCTCATGCAAATGGCATGACTTATCCATTGAAACAGCTGTGAATTGTTTTTAATTTTAAGTGAATTCTTTTAGTGCTCCATGAAAGGTGTCAGATTAGCAGCCCCAGGGACTGAAGGCCTCTGTTTATCCACAGAGCATATTCGAGCGATAATGATGGATCCACTCAAGCAGCTGCCTCAGACATTACTTATCTTGAGGGTTTGTTCCACTGCTTATAGGGCCAAAACACTCCCTGTGCAGATGAATAACAAGCAGACTCTGGGCCCATAGATGGAGAACAAGTGTGTTTAAATCCCAGTCTTCTATAATAGTAAGTTCCTGTGAACTTAGGGAAACTGGAGACACAGAGGTGTAATGTAGCTGCCTTGGAAAGAGTATAAGGCACACCCATGATTAAATATTCCTTGCAGTTCTTACAGATTCTAAAAGGTGATATATCAGACTCAGGAAAACAAATGTAAGAAAATGTAGCAAATAATGATCTATGTTTGTGGATGGGTATTGTACAGAAAAGGACTCAATAGTCAAACACTGAAGCTTGAGAAAATGTTGATTGTGTCAGGTACCTCACAGAGGCCTGTAAAGTCAGGTATAGGATGAAAAAAGGAAAGGAATCACTCTATCCCTAGTCCTTAAAACCCAGAAATCAGGGTGTATCCAAGAGTTTCTTGGACAAAACAATCTGAAAAAAATGAAGGAAATTTTCATGCAACACACAATTAAATGGAGTTTCTCATCACCACAGGATGTTTCTGAGGCTTCAAGAGGATTTAAAAAGGCAGTAGAAAAGTCCAGAGGGAACTTGGCCATGGAAAGTTATTCAATACTGTGGAATGGACGGTAGTTTCCCCTAAGAAGTGCTAGCATCAAGAGCTACCAGGGCTTGGGAGGATGTACCTGCAAGAAATCACTCGGTGGTAGTTTCATCCATCTTATTATTTCACTAAATGTCTTCTGCTCTCTTTAGGAGAGAGGATATTCCTTTGGAGGATTCTGCTGTAAAGAACCTTTGATCTCAGAAATCACTGCCTCATTTGTGGTGAAATCACTTTTTTATCCAGGTACGAAATTATAGATTTTATTTCCATGTCCTGACTTTTCTTCTAGATTTTCCTTCTTCATATAAATGAATTTAATCATTGGAGTAAAATGACTTCACGGTCATTACAGTCCATTAAAAAGATACTGAAAAGGAGATGGAAAGAGACAAAACTCTATTTTGTGCATCAGCACTATTTTGGGAATGATAAAGTAAGATGTAGGAAGAAATTGTTCTGGGAGGTTGCTTACTCCTCTGCTCCATAGTCACATGTCAGCATATGTTCACTTCCCATTCTGTTTTTGCTGGGATTCACAGCTTTTGGTGGGGTTGGTGAGATAAGTCACCTTCAAATTTCTGTAATTACCTTTGGAAAAACATTTCTGATTGCAGCATAAGTTATATTAGTCAATGCATTGAGAATGCAGGTTTGAAAGAAAGGGTGGATCAGGAGTTTGACCCCAAAGTAGGTGCTGAGAAGAAGACTGTGGTGATATTTGGAGAAAGCAGCTACAGACATTGTGTTTAGTGTGACAGATTTCCTGTTTAAAGAAATCAGTGTGTATATGTAACTATGTATTTGGTTTGAGGGGGGAAATAAAAATAAGAAACAGATGTAATAAGGAAAGCATATGAGGGACTTTTGCATCATCAGCCCACTTATGTTTAATCTCAAGTCCTTTCCAAACTAAGGGCTTGCCTAAGGAGACAATAGGTTCTCCTTTTCAGGCAATGAGAACAACAAGAGAGGGAATAGACTGTCTCCATAACTCTGCACATAATCAGCAGCATTCCTGACATGTTTCCAGGACACCAGAAGCAACAGAATTCCAGGCGGGCTGCCTGAAGAGACCCTTGATATTTTCTCCTGTTTTGTACCCTATATACATCAATACCTTTTTGATTACAAATTATGTTTTCCAGCCCCACAAAATCCCCATCTTAATTATTGACTTTCTGTCCTTATTAAGTGGTTTTCTTGAGTGGTTAAAAAAAAAAAGGAGGATTAAAGGACATTAATATGGGATAATCATGCATTCTGCTGTGTTTGGGTCACTGACCATTTAGCTACAGTTCACGTCTAAAGATATGAACGGTATAGAAGGCATAGCATATTATACTGTAGAATTCTAGAATACATACATGTAATACATCATCCCACTATAGAGCAATATTTCCTATTCATGTCAGGAACTATCTTTTGTGTTGCAAAACAGAACAGGGAACTTTAACTGCAAGCAAAGCAGGTAGGTGAGAAAAGCAGCAGATTGATAAAGGCAACAAGCTCATGGCCTTGAACAAGACAAACACAGACAGAGATAAAGAATATTCTTTTACTGACTTAGTGACCTATGTCAAGGAGTTAGCTCTGGTCCCTGGCCAGCTGAGGTGGACTAACTTATGTTTTCACTGTCTCTGGACACTGGACTATAAAGTAAATTGTCCCCACTTTTTGTTTGTGCAGGTTTCGGTTTTGTTGGTTTTTAGAGTTTTGTTTTGTTGTTTGTTATTTTTTTTACTAGACAGCAGAGCTAGGTACCTCACTGTTCACTGAACTCTTGAAAAAAAGTAGTGTATGCAAGGGGCAGGAGCCCTGGAGAAAAATATGTATCAAAGTGTAGTTGTCTGTTTGAGATCCATTTAAACTCTGTGGTCAGCAGTAGAGCTTCTTCAACGCATGTCCTGATGAAGGTACACATGATATCTTGTCTGAATGAGCTACCTAGCCCTAGGACATTGCTTTTTGCAAATACATATATCCTATTTCTGGAGGACAGATAATGGAGACAGCATCATCACTGTATGTTGAGGTTGCTGAATCTGCCCTTCATTTACCCTCCTTTTCATCAAAAGCACTGTACTGTCATGCATTAGCAAGAATAGAGGCTAAAGTGGAGGTAGAGTGGGACTGGAAATTAAAATAGCACCTCTAAGGAAAGATGTGACTCTACATGGGAAGTTCCCTCAGCCCTGGAGACTTACCTGCCTGAGAGAGACTGTCCTTGGGGAAAGGAAAAAAAAAAATCCCATGGGGGATGTGGGCTCCCTCCATCCCATCCTCTCACCTACACTCTGTTCAGGAGGCAGGAAATGAAGGACATAATTCTCCTCCCTCTGCCTTCCTGCCCTGCAGTTCTTCCTCACACTGCCTCCAGAAACCCACTCTTCCTTCACACAGAGACCTCAGGCTGCTCTGTCCCAATTCATCATGGTTCACACTGTTGGAACTGTTTACACACTTTTTTTTCTGCTAGCATAGACCAGACAGGGGCATTTGACCCACTCTGCTTTGGTCAACTAATGGTAAGAATTAAGTATCTACTAAGGTTATATCTGAAGGACACATTACTCTGTCTAGCCATTACTTGTGCTCTTTCAAATAAATTACAGCTATTGTTAAGCAAGGGAGTAAAAGCAAGGGAATGGTGTCTTAGCATTTGTCTCTTTATGCACTTATGATGTCTGGACACAGAAAAAGCAGAAGTTTGTCAGGACACTTCTTGACAAGACCCCCTTACCTAGGATGTAGGTAACTCGGTAATTTAGATAACTAAATGTTATCTTTCCCAGCAGATTTTAAAAAATCATCCCTCTCAACTCACATTTTAATCTTCAATTAAAAAAAAAAAAAAAGAAAAAAAAGAAAAAAAGGAAAAAAAGAAAAATCACAACAGCAAACCCAAACTGAAAACCTCAAATGCTTTCTGAAAATTAATGAACCATTGCAAATGACCTTGTTTACCTTTAAAATATGCTAAGGTATTTTTGAGATTGTTGGTTATAACCCTTTTTCTGTTGAATGGATAGTCAGATAAGACATTCTTGACTGAAGCATACTGGAATCTGGGAAGGTCACCTTCCATGTACTTGCCATTGCTGTTATAGATTCATAGATTTTAAGTCCAAAAGGGACCTTGTGTAACTCCTCCTGCATAACACAGGTCAGATAACTTTGCTTGATAATTCTGCATCAAATCAAATTTAAAGCATACCAAGGAATGCAGATATTACTTTAGTTTGCACTCTAATCTCCCTCAACACTACACACATACGTGTGTGTCTCTCTCCCTTTCGCAAGACTTCCTTAGATCATACAGGTTTCAGAATAACTACCTATTATAACTCTGAGCAAAAAAGTGGTAAAGAGAAAAAATATGATAGTTAACAGCAGCTGGTCTGAGAGTAAAACAGAGGAACAGAGGCTGTAGGTCACAGAATAGATGTGACAGAGAACAGAAAGTAATGAGCAAGCTCCTGTATTTCCAAGACCTCCATTCAAATTAACGCTTACTATACCAGTAGGTCATAGATGAAAATGAGTTGGGTGGTTCCCCCTCGTCCTCGACTACAGTGAGCATTTGTCAATATCACCAGATATTCCCGAATATCAGGACACATTTAGTCCATCAAGTCCTTTAGGTGCACTTGAGTAGCAGGAAAGCTTTTGGAGTCAGAAATTATATAAGCAACAAGTTCATGCTGTGGGATAGATCAATTTTTGGTGAGGCTGTCCCATCTTTTCTATGTTGGATTAATAGAGTTGCCCCAGATTCTGTATTTTGTTGTTGTTAATCTAAGCATCGATGAATTTTTGACAGAAAACTTCCTCACTTTTTCACATTTTTCACAATCATCTGGTGAAAGCTGACACCCTACATATATATTTATTAATTTATTTCTTTATTTGACTAAATAGGACAAATAAAACCCGCAGCTGTTCTCATTTAATTTGCTAAGAATTGCACCACAGACATATGCACATGCAATACAGTAATTTCAGGAGGGAGAGAGGGATTCTGTTTTCCTCATTCCAAACTTTTCCTTTACTCCTCTAAGATCTCAAAGATGAACTTTTTGTGTGGCTAATGAGCTTGTCAAAACAGAATATCTAAGTACAGAGCCTTACTACTGCCTGACTGCTGCACTGGTATGCCCTGAGGTTAAACATTTTTCTCTATTGGCCCCAGGGCATTTTTCGGCCCCTAATTTTAACTAGAAATGGTATGAAATTTTCTTTCTCCCTAACAAATAACTAACTCAAAATCACATAAGAAATTAACTAACCATAGTCACTGAAGTGCCTTTCTGATCAAGTCTCTTTTGAATATTCTAACCCAGGTTATTTACTGAAGCATGCTATGGAAAAGACTTATTCAGTCCCTTGGAAATTGTCCATGGTTCATTTTTATGCAAAGAAGACCTCATCTTCTTTAAATAAGAAAATTAATTACTAATGAGCATTAAAAAAACTGAGAAAAATCATTCAGCTTTAGTAACACATCACTGCATCAACTTTGTCTGAGAATTACAAGTAATTTTCATCAAAGCTTATCCCAACTTTTGGTGCTCTTTCTTGATGGTGGGATAGAGCTGTGGTGTTACTGCAGAATAATAATAACAATAATAATAATTTGTGTTGTACCACATTTTGTTAATGCCTTTAAAAACATTATTTAAGTCTTACAATATTCCAGAAGTTAAGTAATCATTGTGGTTTATATATTTTTTCTTTAGAACTGAAACTGATTTATTGCTTTGAGAAAGCACAAGTTTCTCAAGCCCTTTTTCAGTTTCACTACTAGAAGTTCTGCCATTTCTGTTAGGAAACTACTATGAAGAGAAAATTATTTACACTGACTATTGTATGTAGCTAATTTAAAAATGGGTCTATACCTGATAATTTTAAGTACTTTTGAAGGAAAATTGAAGATAATTTAGTCATCATAGCTCTTTCTCTAATTTCTCCAGGTAAGTCTGGTGAATACTGTTCTCTCTACTCACACCAGTAAATTAGAAAATTTGCCTGGACACTAGAAAAGCATCATGTGTACTTCTCAAGAGTTGGACTCATCCATGTAGGACATTGCCTGAGGTCTACTGTCATTCTTTCATGAATCTCTCCCTAAATATATTTTGATACAACAACTGCAGTGACAGAGATCAGTGTTGGAGATCATTTAATTTACTGGTGTGGATGGACCTGTGGAGTCCTAGCTTATATTGTATGAATATAATGCCAATTCACTAAAAATTGGCAACCTCATCCATAGAAAATATGGTCTTAAACACAGAGAATTTAAATAAAATTTGGAGTAGATGTGATCTAAAACCTCTTTGGTGGTGAGGAACTTGGACTGTGTCAGCTGAAGCTGACTCCTATATATTTTCTTCTTTACCATCTCTGACAGCAGTAGCAGAGGAAGTGTTTTAGCATTGTGCTGGTTCTTGAGGATGAGATCCTAAAACATGCAGCTGGAGATGAGATCAAAGATTGATGGAGTCCTGGTGGCAGCGGGAGAGACTGTGAACAGCTGGGACCACGCTGCCAGGCATAGGAATATGTGCATTTTATGGAGCAGTCTTTAGCTCCCTGAAGAATCTGTTCATAAAGATTTTGGAAGTGAATGGAGTCATTGCACTGTACTTCATGACTTCCCTTTGGATAGGCTCGGACCTTGTGGGAAATTACTGTGTTCTTGCTGCCTGACTTTGTCTATTAAATCTGTGAAAGGACCAGTCTAATAAAGCTAATATGGGTCACCTGAGTAGTCTCTCATTTGATTAATATGTAACTTAAAAGAGGGTGACTTTCATCAGTATTATCTGGCCTACTGGACCAGATAATAATGATGGAAGTAACCCACATTTTCAAATCTGAATGGAAATAAAATTAGTGTTACACAAGAATTCCATTCTGAATGAGAGTTAACTAGTTATTCTTAGATTTTGGCAGGTTCCATGTGGACTCTCAGACTTAGAGTTGACTTTAGTCAACTCCCTGGTTTTTAAAGCTGTGCTCAGATAATACTGACTGAGACGGACTTACTCTATGTTTCAAAAATGAGTTGTTTCTGCTTTACATTCTCCTTATATCATCTCATTCCTTCCATTCTCTTTGTGTCATCTGTAGTGCTTACTTAACTATCTATTCAATTACCAAGTTCAGAATACTAATTCTACAGAAAATCACCCAACTATCAATAGCAATTCCAACATGAGAAATTGAACTGGCTAACCAATGGGTCAGAAACAGTACATCTGATATTACCCAGAGAAACACTGTGTGGAAGGAGAAGGAAGTGCAATATGATCCCCTTTGGAGGTCTCAGATCTTTCATTCAATAGCACCTGAATAACCTACAGTTTACAGCTGGCCCAGAATTTCCAGCTTGAGCGTGTTAGGAGACAAAATCATTTTCCCATTGTTCTTGCCTGTGCTTAGAACTTCTGTGCGAAGACACATCTTCAGTGTTCTGACCTCCACGTACTTGCTCGGGTTCTATCTCCTCCTGCTGTGGCTGTCCCATATGCTAACCTTTTATTATGAGCTTCTCTGATCCCTAAATTCCATTTAATCATATTCATGTCCACTTCCTTGGATCAGTGCTTCTTCATTTCTTGAATCCACATCTAACAGGACATTCATAAGGAAAAATGAAGTCACAGGAGAATGGTTCATATTTATTGTCTTCTGAGAAAGACTCCTGAAGTGTCCACAACAGCAGTTTAAAATAAAATGTTACTATCAGACTAGTCAATGTTGTAATTCAGATTTCTCCATAACTTTCAGAGGTCTGTTTTGACCAAAATCATGTATTTCTGATAAGAACTTGAGAATGACACTGCCATCTTAACAGAGGTGGTAAAGGAATACCTTAATCTACTAACAGAGTAAAAAAAAAGTGTCAATGTGGCCTCAGGACTGGTAGAAATGTGCAATAACTGGTGGACTTTATTTATTCCTTAGAAGGCATCTAGATAGACAGTTTTGTGGGGTGGGATTTCCTCAGTTTAAATGATTATCATTTCCTGCACTTGAGCCAAGTAACTGATTAGATATACTACCTTATCCCTCCTGTTGTAATTGAGATTTTTATGTTATTCCCACTCATTTGTAAAGAATTTAATCACTATGTCCCCCCGCTGATAATACTATGCAAAGCAGGATGAAAAAAAAGTGAAAATATAAAAGAAAGAAAAAAATAGGAAGGCTTTTTTTTTTTCCCCACAACTCACAACCTTCTAGTCAAGAAAAGCAAAAAGGAAAGCATTTGTATTTTGGTGGGTGAAAATCTGAGAGTAATTGGAAAAAAAAAGTGATGCTAAGTGCTGGCAGAGCAAAGTGATAGAAAAAGTGAAAGGGGGGTTGGAAAGAATAGGCTCAGCAACAGGAAAATTTTAGACCACCTGTTTAAAAATTCCAGTTGAATTATGAGCTCTGGGTGTCCCCGTTCCTTCACTGAAGTTATTGCAGTCAGGAACATTGTGCTTTAAAATTAAACATTGGTAAATCTAATTGTGTCTTGTGAAGTGGAACCCAGAATTACTGTATCTTAAAGCTGTGAAGCAAAGCAGGAGGAGAGGGAAGAATTGGATCGGTAGCCTATAAACAATGCTCTTTTGAGACTCTGGAGGAGCCTTTAAGACATGTCTTCTCTCAACAACCTTCTCTGTCTTGTGACTGGTGAGGACAGTCAGAATTATGGTTCATTCTGTGTATAGCACTTTTTTCTCCTAAGTGATCCCTACACATATTGAAGATATTTCTATCACACACACTCTTCAGCAGCCCATCTTCTAAATTTTCATCTTCTGGGTTTGTTTCAAAGAGTGCACCACCAGACCCCTGTGCTTCAGTCCATGCCTCAGACACTCGAAGTGAGGAGAGGATGCTGAGACTTCATGTTACAGAAGTAAAGGTCTACACGCCTGAATTATAGGATAAATACAAATCAGGGTTTTTTTTTGTTTTGGTTTGTTGTCTTTTTTATCTCAGACTAGCCTCGCTAACTAATTTTGGCTTGGTTTGGTGTCTGTTCAGAATCCTCCATGTCCATTTTGTCCTATTAGCTCTATACAGTATTCAGATGGAAGTATGTTCATGGTGAATTCCACAATATTTAATTATTGTAGTGCTAAAGTGCCATGACATCCATTTTGGGAGAACATCTTGATTTCATCTGTAACTTGCTCTCTATTGGTATTTAGGAGCCAAAGGGCTTTTTAAAATTTGGCTTTGAATCTACAAAAGAATGTGGATATTTGCTTTCTCAGTGTGGCAATATTTGCCTTTCAGACCCCTTGCCACCAAATGGAATGTGCAGTTCCAGCCTAGAGTCTGGGCTTTGTAAAATTATGAAGGAGGAACAAGATACCGAGAGAGTACATAGAGAAATCATCAAAGACAACTTTATGTGCTGAGATCCACCAAAACCAGGAGAAAGGGCAAAAGGGAGAATTATTTAGTTTTGCTCTGAATTGTTTCCAAGCAACTTCTCCAGAGTCAAGGGAACCCGTACCCTCCACTGCCCATCCTGCCAAGAAAAAAAAAAAAGGCTGTTTCCAACAGAAAAGAGGAAATAACATATTTACATGAGATTACAAAGTGTTTCTGAAGTTCATAGTAAATTTGAGGCTGTGGAGGGGGGAGCCCAGGGGAAAACCTGTTACTTTATGCCCTTCCTGAAGCATAAAATTCAGCAAAAATTCAATACTGCTGTCAAATGCCAAATAGGCAGGTCGATATGTTAAACAGGAAGTAGTGACACTTCTAAAGAAATAGGCCAAAGCTTACAGCCAGGCTGAGATATAAACTCTAATGATTTCACACCTTCATTCTTAGTCCACATGTTTTCTGACCAAGAAATGTAAAGTGCAGAATTTACAGCCCTCTCTGACAGGATATTCAAGGGTACAATTTGATACTGCGGTTCTTTCACTCCAATACAATGCTTGTTATGTTCATTTCATTCTTATTACAGATGAATGAAAAGCTAAAACACTCACTGACACTACATCAAATATGTGAATGGGCAAAACAATCAAGTTTCCTGAATTTTGAAATGAGATAAATACATGACGAGTTCTACCTGTTCTTTCTGCTAAACCAGATACTAAATACATCCCAGTTTTTATGACATTCTTAAATTAATCTTTTCTGGCCCAAATCCGGAACTCACAAAACATCCATGACCTTGTCAGATTTCTTTTTGTTCAGGAAGAATTCAGTAGTTCTGAAAAGTTTGCTATCTGCCGAATTAATTGAGTACTCGAAGTACAATGAAATCTGAAAGATTAAGGCAAGAATGCTCCTTCTCCTTTTTTTGTTCATGTGAGGCCTATATTTTATTTATATGGTTATATCTACCAGAATAGTGCTTCTTACTGAGTTCATACAGCAACTAGCATAGTGCTGCGGATTTAAATAGAAATTAACAACTCTTTCAAAGTCCTGTACCATAAAATGAGAGCCTCCTGTATTCTTTTAAAAGACCTTCCCAATGTACTATTGAGCCTTGATATATACAAATAATATCAAAAAAAGGTCCATCCCTGTCTCAAAACCTCAAGATGAGGAAGCAATCGTGTGCATGAAACCAGTTTAAGAGTAGGCATGGCTTGAAAACACGGAATTGTGTTCTGGGGTATTACTCCTTAGCTTATCAGCTGTTGTTTGCAATAAAATAGAAAGTATATGACCCCTTCTCCTGTGTGCCATGTAGGAGGCTAATTTTTTCAAGTGTGTAAAATGCTGCACTAGTCCCTTTCTTGAAATGATGCTGCTAGACTGGATTGTATCATTGCAAACGTTTGCTACACTAATAGGCCTCATAATACACTGGGAGTAGAGTGCATTGATGCAGATTAACAATATAAAAAGTTAAGCTATGTTTTATATTAGCATTATTCTTAACATTAATGTAATGCCGAACCACTAAGGCAGCATTGTTAGAGTGTTAGTACTGTAGATTGTAATGACAAAAGGAATTAGATGGGTTTTCTATGTTAAATCAATCATTAAGTGGTGGTATAATTATTTGCTGTTAGTAAAGCTCTTTTTTCCCCCTATTGTAAAATTGACAGTGTACGAAAGTAATTGCACTGTTTTCATTGCAGCAGGGCTCCTTTAGATTAGAGTTTGGGAGGAAAGATGTGGCACTCCTAATCCTTTTGACATTTCAGGAGGAATGCATGAGTAATATTGCATAGCCATGTAATTAATCAGCCTGGGTATTTGTGGTCTACAAAGCATGTATTTCTACTTGCATTAGGATGGGAAGGGTGAATGGTGGGTGGGAGAGTTTCTACATTCAGCCTTTCCACTGTTTTAATTACAGTGGGACATTGTCTTCAATAATTTCCTTTGTCAACATTGTGTGTGCCTTGAATGTTAAGATCATGGCTAGAATATTCTCAATTGAAATATTTTGAATTGGGATAGAAGAGCTTGCTTGTTAGTAAACCTGGGTTTTATCCTGAATATATCAGCCATCTCAAAGGGTTTATGGAAACTAGATTTGGGGGTTCTGCCTAGGGTGCACGAATTTTCTCTGCTTGGTGGTGTCTATATTCAGTAACAACAGAAACCTGACAGTAGAGAAATACTGTGGTTTCTTTGAAGAATTAGGGGTGTTAGCTGGATGTTTTGTTTCTTTCTTTTGAATTAAGATAAAACTAATTTTTGTAAGGTTACACAAGGATATGAACATGTCCCTCTCTTCCTCCCTCCCTCCCCCCTCCCTCCTTCCCTTCTTTCCTTCCCCATCTCATCCCTCTCTCTATACTCCATCCCATCATCTTCTCTTCCCTCCTTACCCCTCTTTTTTCCTCTCTCTTTTCTTTCTTTTCCTCTTCTCTTTCATCACATTTTAAAACGAAAGTAAAATCCAAACTTTATTTTATCTCACAAATTAATGCTTATATTTGCTATACAGAGCAGAAACTGGATCTATTTAAATCACATTTTAGAATAATACTAACGCTTCCTGTAATGGTAGCAGCAAACAGCACATATTTGTTTGTTTGAAGGGGCACACAACAGTTTTCTAAGACAGTGATAGGACAGAAGAGAAAGTTGGGAATGAATAAAAACTTGTGTTCATTATAGTGGGAATAAGAGAGCAACTCACATAGAGAAAAAAAAAAACAATAAAAAACAAACAACTTACTTTATAACCTTCTACTTTGAAGAGACCTGATATAAGGTATGTTCTTAAAAATACATAAGGTACCATTCTGCAGAGAGAGATGTTGCCTTCCACTAAGAGAAGGCCTTGAAAACCACCCAGAGTCCTACCACATTTCAAATCTGCAAGATGTGTTCTCTCTCACATGTTGAGAGAATGTCAATAATATCATCTGACTTGCTTCTTTACTGGGTTTCCATGGAATGAAGGCTACAATATAAGGATTGAGTCCTTATAAACCTCATCAAGAGAGAACAGAATATACTACTTTTTGTGCAGCACTAGGCACTACACAGGTTTTGACCTATTTCCAGTGTCTGGAAATCACAGCTATCATGAACATCAATTAAAAAGTCATAGATAAGTGAATGATTTGTGATATGCTCCAGATGCGAAAAATGCTGGAAAGCTCCATTTTACATCATGGTCACTAATTAATTGAGGGATAGGGAAAAAAATAGAGAATGATCTCTTAACCAATCCTATATCTTTATAACCTGGTATATTTTAACCACTGACATATTTTCAGGGGAATATTTTAAAATGTGTGCATGAAGGTCCTTTCTGTGACATATTAAGCTCTGAACTGGACTTCCAAAACTCACATCAAGAGACTTATTAAACTTCATATAACCTTTGGTTCTGTTATATAAATACAAAGTCTTTCTTCCTTGTACTAAGCTTAGATGGTTTTCTCTTGCTTTTATGTTTCTGTTTTCAAAATTGTTAAATGGATGCCAGTAATACTAATTTGTGTGTCTGGTACATGTTGATATTTTTTGGTACATTTGCTCTAAAGATAAGCAGATGGGGGTTTATTAAATTCTATAAAACTATATGTTTTAAAGAAATAGAATACCAAGGCAGCTTGAAAAGTCGTGCTGAGCTGGCCTGCTTTTTAACTGGTTCAGAACCACAATAGACAAGTTGTTGGTAACATATTTTATGTTGTTAATTGGTTGTGGTCTCTTATGGTCCTAATCAATAAATTAATTGAGCTGTATTAGATGCTTTTCCTCATTTTTATTTACTTCAAAAACAAATACAAGCCAACCTATCTATCTTCGATTCAAGTTAAGCAGCTAAATAATAGTAAAACCTGGCAGAAATTCCTTCTTACGCTGACAACAACAGAGACATTCCCCCTGGATTGATGTTAATCTTTAATTTCACAAATCAAGCCCGTTAGCATGGCAGTCAAATTTGGACTGCCTCTTCATCTGTCTGTCTGTCTGTGAATTCCTTTGTTCGTGTTACAAGTGCAGCAGCTGATAGAGAATTGCAGTCATACTCTTTAGAAGGTGCCTCTGTTCTCTCACCTTGAGTACAACAGCGCTTCTAAAGAAGCACTTCAAGGCTCTGTGAGCTTAGGAGGAGAGGGACTGAAGGGCACGCTGGGCAAGTAGCAACAAAAACATGCTGAAAAACAGCAGAACCCATTGTGGTGGTTCCTTGCTTTAACACCTCTGAGTGAGTGTTGAGGGTGTTTTGTTTCGCGCACACGGCCATGGCTGAGGTCGTTGTAGGGGGTCTCAGCACACTGTTCATCCATTTTGTTGCTGTCGCTGCACAGAATACTCCCAGTAAGAAGGTAGAAGTCATTGTCAGGGGAGGTGGCAGGGAGAGAGCTAAGATATGCATCAGGTGTTGGACATGATTATTCTAGTCCTAAATATGTACATAAATCTTTGACCTGGGACTCCCACAGGGAGAGGATGGAGGAATAAAAAAGAGATAATCTAGTGATTTTCCAGTCAGATGTCATTGAGTAAGGTGAGAGTGACTCTTTGAGTAAAATTCTGGCTTAAAATATCTGTAAAATCTTGAAAAGTAAATCTAAACTCCCACAGCTCGAACTGGACAAGGCATTGATTTTGGAATTGCAGTGTAGTAGGAGGATGGGCAAACTTCCTGACATTTTAGAGAAACCTGCCAGATAGTCCTACGGAAAAGATATTTTAAATATTATTTAAGTCCAATTCAAGATTTCTAATTACAGAAGTGCAAAGACTCCTGTAAAAAAAAAGCTTTATTGTATTGCCATAAATTTGGATTTTCTGAAGGGTCCTGGAAAGATCTGCTTGTGTTACAGTACTTATACAACCAACGAGCTATAGTAAAGAAGGGAGTTGTTTGTTTTGTTTTGTTTTGTTTTTCCCATGGCAAGCATACATTAGTATAAACAAATGGATAAATAAAAACCTGAAAATATATAAATATAAATGAAAAGGTAACTAAGAATACACTTCATACTTCCAAGACTCTTTTCACAAAAACTGTGATCTGTATCCCAAATACTAACCTACTTCATTCTGAATTGAACTGAATACATCTATGCTTCAGTCTCTGCAGTTTAAACACAATAACTAAAATAAGGTATATGTTTTTATGGAATATCTGTTGCTCCTGGAAATACTTGTTCATTGTCTGAATTTGGAAGAGTTTTACCAGTCAAAAGGGTGCTAGAAGACCAGCCAAGTTCAGAGAACAAGCAGAACTGTGTTGCAAGAGGGAATGGTCAGCAAACAATTAAGGAATTCTGAAAATAAAACATCTGGAAATATATTTATTCCATTGAGGAAAAAGTGTACTCATTGCATCCATCAGTAGAGCAATTCTGCTCTAGCCTGTCTTGTTCTTGAGGATAATTCTTGTTTCATCCAGACAAAACTCTCATTCCTGAAATATAGTTATGTGGGTGAAATATTTTCAGTGTGAGGCAACACATAAGATAAAATAATTATTTAAAAAATCATTAAACTATCTAACTATTATAATAGTATATATAATGATTATAATATTTATAAAGATATTATAACATTACAATATTTTTGTATTGTATATAATAGACATAAAGTTATTATACAAAATGCCAGAAAAAGCCCACAGTTTTTATCAATCAACTTAAACAAATTGGAATGTATTAATCCACCTTACTACATAAACTACATTATCAAATGTTCCATCACTGAATAACATAGGAAGAATATTGTAGATACTTAAATACAGATAGTTCTTTTTTTATATTACAGTTACTAAATACTTTCAAATTCCTAGCTAAAATTAAAGGTTATATTCTAATTGTGGACACTATGTTTTAAGACCATTTTGTGTTTAGATCTCCCTGTATTTGGCCAATGTTATCTCAAAAATTTGTTTGAAGATCTAAAACATTTTCTGCCTCAGATTCTACGTTTGTCAAAGGAATGTCATAGTCTTTTTGTATATGACAAGAGAAAATGATAATATTAAAGTTCTTTATAAATACTTCTAATATCTGTTGATAAAATAAACGCATATATATCAGTATTTTATAGTTGTTGAAAATCAAATAGTATTAAGAGATAATTTTTCTGTCCTGTGAATGGATGAGAGGACACAGATAATGATTTGCCAATCTAGACAAAAAAAGAACGAAATAGCCCATTATCTGCATTTTCATTTGATAATACGATGTCCAGAGAGAGCAAAGAAAATGTAATCAAGTAGGGGACATGAACCTTTATTTTCATGAATTTTGCTCTAAAACAAAATGGAAGCATTCATCTTATTTTGTTGGTATCAGCTCTTCTCAATGTTACTAAGAATAGTTGAATATCGTAACTTAACAGGATAATATCAATATCACAACAAGATAAATGTTTCCTTTTCATAATGTAAACCAACACCACAGGTTCTCCAGTATTCAGAGACGGTAGGTACAAGCTGAATTAACCTGCAACAAAACAACTCAATAAATCAAATATTTAAAGCTCTATGAAACTTTTCAAGATTTGCATTGCTTGCAAAAAATCGTATTTAAAAGATGTGCCACTCAGTCAGAGTCAGGAAAGATACACTGTGTTGGAGGAGGAGTCTTCTGAACTTGTATTATTAATTATTCTAATTGTCAGAGAAACAATTCAGGTTATCTTTATTATAATTAAATTTTGGGTACTGACCTATTTTAAGTGAAAGGCAAGGGAAAAAAATTCTATCCTCCCACATCTGCTGTTTCCTGGATACAAGCCAGTCTTTCAGAATAACAGTAACTCACAATGCAACAGAGAAAGGACAAACATGCCCCCTCTCTTTGCTGATTAGAGGATGTCTCATAAATGCATTCCCTGGACAAGCTTTATAATAGACTCATCCACTCTGTGTTCAATTGTAAATTCAATACCTAGTACTATTAGCTGTTCAATCTGTTGAATTTCATCCTGTTAAACATTTGGTGATAAACAGACTGGGCACAAACAATAAAAATAATTGTATATATTTCTTTAAAGGGGCGCCCCCCGAGCACGCCGCGTGGTCGGGGCCGTCCCCGGGCGCCCCCCGAGCACGCCGCGTGGTCGGGGCCGTCCCCGGGCGCCCCCCGAGCACGCCGTGTGGTCGGGGCCGGCGCCGCGCGCGCTCCGCGCGCGCGGGTCAGTCCCCAGGGCATGGCTGCAGCAGGCGGCAGGGGCAGCAGGGGCAGCAGGGGGTGGTGGAAGGAGGGGGAACCTTGCCGTCGGATGCTGGACACAGTGGAGGTGGAGAGGGCAGCCTCGGAACACACAGGTTTGCCGTTCCAGGTTTTGGAGGGGAGCGGGGGGGAGGGGGAGGG
>NW_020925669.1:2264512-2542613 GCF_003984885.1 Neopelma chrysocephalum
AAAACTGCTTCTGTGCCCAGTTACATGAGAGGAATTGAGATATACGAAAAAGCCAGAGCTACAGCCATAAATAAATAAGTAAATAAATAAAAAGGCCTAAACCATCATTTGTGGCGCTTATGTCCCAACCACAAAGGCCCTGCTCAGTTACCACTCAACCCCAAAAGCATCTATTCCATCAGCATAAATATGCCTTCTCTAACATATCCATATTTTGGAACAGGGCCCAGACCTGAGGTCTCCTCTGAGTCGCATAAATGCCCTTACCAGAGCATCGGTTTCTCAAATCTCTGGTCCAGAATTAAGACACAAGAAGCAGCAAAACATCTTTATCTCCTGCTAATGCAGCATCCAAAGCGCCATCTTGGTTCTTCTTGGTGTGCAGTGTTTGTCTTGGGAACAGCAGTAGCTGTCACATCAAATCACCGCCACGAACTTGGTGGGACACTCACTCACCCGTGCTGGTCCAGGGAGCCACCTCCTGCATCAGCATCCCCCAGCTGTGCTCAGCACATGCAGGTCAGCTGTCTGCCCTACTCTATTCCTGAGATCCCCAACCAAAACCACTCTCTCTCCACACACACACACACACACACACGAGACAAATGTTTATCCGAAACATTTAGGGCATTGGCTTTTCTGAGAATTTTCTGTTAAAATCTCCTTGGCACTAAAAACCAGCCTAGGTCATGGAAACACAAAGCTTGTAGTTTCTCTAACAGTTGACAGAAAAAAAACCAAAATTGCTTCTTTGCAGAGAAAAACAGGCTGGGGCCAAGGACAAAGAATCAAGTTGCTGTTTTCTAAAACATTGATTTGAACCTGCCTTACACTTAAAGCAAAACAGAAAGACAATAAATCCTAAGACAGAATCAGCAGAAAACACAAGATATCTTAAAACTTACGGAGTTTTATAGTAAATCTAAACCATTCGCATTAATGTCTTCCTGCTGAAACAACCTAGGAGGATTTTTCTCCTCAAGCGGATGCCAGAGTCACCAAGGTTAGCTTATCCCCCCCCCGGCAAACATCTCTGGAAAGTGTCACAGCTGGAAGGTTGACGTAGATTTGAGACAGACACACACGCTGGACTGCTCATGCAAGAGACCCCACGCCGTTACAGTGACAGTCACACCTGCTCCATCCTTGCATGTGCAAGTCCCAGACTGCTTCTGAACCACGTGGAACTGCTTCCATGTTCTGCTGCCCTGTTTGGCTGCACAGCCACAGCCCAGAGCCACAAGGCTGGGCAGAGCAGTACATATGCTGTCTGGAAAACAAAGTAACAAAAACACAATGTCATCAGTGAAAAGCGGAATGTTCTTCAGCACTGCTGAAAGGTGAGTGACAAAAGAGTCTTCTTCTTCCTTCCCTGTGTGCCAGAACAACACTGGTTCTCTCAACACACAACTAGTAGAAAAAAATATCTGTTTTGTGCAGTCACAGAACAAACATGAGGTTTAGGAAACACTGTCCACATGCTGTCAACAGATATTTCATGTCCATGCTCCTAAACACTAAATGCTTGCATACTCTAAACACTATCTATTAGATAATTCCTCCAGACCAGGTCTCCTCAGCCTTTGGAGTCAACCCCTTTCCTTTCTTCTTGCTGTCTTAGGACTTTCTACCGTTTCCCCTAAAGCCCACCAAGTCAGTTCCCAAAAATTGCTCTTCTCCCTGTCACGATTATCTAGAGAAGGAGCAACAACACAGGGTTAGGAGAAAAAGGGGTTCTTTAATGTAGTTAGAAGAGGGGATACACCTATTTTGCTCAGAAATAAGGTGGACTTTGGCAGGCTCCTCTGCAAAATTCTACTGCAGTTCCTGACAGCTCTCCAGGCTAAAGTGGTTTCACTTGGGGGGTTATTGCAAGATCAGACCTGGTTCCCATTCACTGCATTTGTCATGCAGGTTCTCAGCTGGTGTGAATTGGCATTGCTTTACCAAAGCCAATAAGGCTACAGCTGAAATGTTAGTTGTAAAACCATTTTGATTTTCCTGAACTTTGTCCTTTTTGGAGGTATTCTACATGAATTGATGAACTATACACAAGTGAAGGTGCTGTAGAGTTGCATCTAAAAAATTATTTAGATATCAAACCTGCTGTTGAAATCCCTTTGAAGATATATACCTGACCATGGTTTTGAATTTGGCTCTTAGTCATTAAAGAGTAAATACCTCCTGTTTCTTAATCTGTGAACAGAAGTTTATATGCTACCTAGAAGATAGTAGTCTAACTTTTTTCTTTCAGGAAGAATAGGAACTTTCCTCTGTGAGTTAGAGCTATTGGGTAGTAATTCCTTAACTGCTAAGGGAGGTATAAGCTCTGAAATTTACTTTCAACAGAAGCAAACACCACAACAGAAAGGTTAGCAAGTGGAAGAAGAAGGTGTTATTTTACTCACAGTTGTGTTTAAAAAGGCTTGGTTCCTGGAGTAGCCCCTTCCTGTCCACAACCCTTTAACACTCTCTATGTAGAAAGTAGCAGAGATTTTAGAAAACTGTACCAAAAAAGTTGCCTCAGTAAGCCCTACTTATAAGCTTAACAGATGTGCTTTCTTTGTGAGTCTTTCTTAGCTTTGTCACTACTGAAGTATCTATTTTTATATCTTGGGGGGGGGATAATCAAAACCCACTTAGAAAAAAAAACCAAACCACACCAATACCAAGACAACAAACCTCAAACCCTTTTCCTTCATTTATTTTATTAGAAATAATAGCAATCTTAGCAAATGCCTCCTGAGCACACTTAAAAATAATCTTTCCAATACTTATTAATTGTTTATATTTAATTTCCCCTGAAGACACTTGGAAAAGCAATTTACTCAAAAAGCAGGAGCACACAAGTTCAGGACAACACCAGAAGCATCACATAATAGCATCTACACAAGCCCCAGTGTCCTCTCTTTTTATCATTTCTTTCCCCCAGGCTGTATCTTGTTAAGGTTTCCCCTCAATGAGAGTTCTTTCTAGTCTGCCTTTTTGGGGGGATAATCCCTTAACCCAAGGAGTAGAAGCATTGCAAAGGACCAAGAGTCCATTTTGCAGTAGGTAATAGACTGCTAAATTTCTTTGTTTCAGATTGTGAGTATCCTTAATTCTTGTTTGTAAGCCTTGAGTTGGATTGTGTGTTCTCAAACAAAGCTAGTTATGCCTTCCCCCCCCTTCTTTAAAGCTTAGTAGTTATGTTTTTCTTTCCTAGTTGATTTTTTTTCTCCTGAAAATTGTTCCAACCAGCTTCCCTAACAAATCATCTGGAAGCTGACTTCAAATATGGAAGGTTTTTGTTTCCAGAAAGCTATAGATAGACCTGCTCTTGCACAATTGCTTGAAAGTAATTCTCATTAATACAATATGTTAAATCCTGATCTCAAGAAGACTTTGATGTGTAGGCTTAGGAGATGTTCAGGATGGGATCTATCCATTAAGAAGGGCTTGCTTGGGACAAGGAGTTTGTGTATTAGGGCCCAGAGCTGTTAGTTTAAACACAGGTAATAAGATGAGGTTATTCCTGGGTGTAAGGCTATATATAGTACCACCTTTGCAGGCTTATGCTTTCGTCTGTGCAACTGTCTTACTCCTAAATCCCTATGCCCCATTCCTGCATAGTTCTGGGGCATGGTTCTATCCCTCTAGGATGTTAATAAGCCTCACTGGCAAGGAAGAGAGCATTAGTCTTTGATGGGTAGGTAGATTAAATATGCACGCATAATAGTAAATATTTATTTAGGTACCTGAGCTATTCTGATTAATGGCTGCATTTTTCTTTTAAACGATTTGAGTACTTTTTAATGGCAATTAATTAGTATTTATGGCATGATTATTTAATTTATTTCACTCTTCTGCTGCTACTACTGTCAGGGAGGCTGGAAACTCCAGGTTTTTACAGTTTTTTCAGGTTGGTAAATATTAGAGTTTGCTTCTGTCTTCTGTGTGCCTGGGGATGCACAAACCAGCATGTCTCTGCTCTATTTCCTGGCACTTATTTACCAGCAGCAGAACTACCATCCAGGGAAATAGGACTCTGATCCTGCAAGCACTTCATGAAGTTTTTTAACTTTAAGTACACAAATAAACTTGTTGTGGTCAGCAGTGGCATAAGGATTACATGCATAAGTTTCCAGAATTGGGACCTCTAGGTCTCTCTAGTGACCTGCTTAGCTTGCAGTAATAGCAGGGCAGCTCTCAAAGGACCATGCATAGAGATATCCAATGCCATAATCTGGCTCGGTAGGTCCGATGTAAGTAGTGGCAATGTGATTTATTTTTGGTCCTGATTATTGAAGTGCCAGGAAAATAAACAAAGGCTTCATGAAAAAGGACACAAAACCTCCTTTTATATCAGGGGTATCCACTGCAGAAGCTGTGAGCAAAGAGTGTATAGCAATGTGCATCTCCTCTCTTTGGACTGTCAGGTCAGCTGCAAAGATGAATCTCTTGGTCCTGCCATCACCGTGCAGGGACCTTGTCTTGGCTGAACCCAGGAATCTCTATGTTATCCTTACAGAAACCTACTGACTTGAAAAACCATTATAACTTCTACTTTGGGTAAAGTCCTAGAAGTTGTATGGGCTTTGCTGTTGGTCACATAAGCAGTTTGAGTTCTCCCTTGGCTTGATGCACGCTTTGGCATCTTGATTTTTTTTTCTCCTGAGGCATGTGGGTTTGTAAATGAAACTAATACTGTAGTAAATCAAACTTTGGAGCTTCCAGTCCTATTCCAGATTTGTCTGAGACAATTTCAGAGATGTAGGGCTCCTGAGCTGATCTGGGTGCAGAAACCGCTGGCAGTGATAAGAAAACTTTGTCGCCTCAGAAAGATTAAGGAGGGGCTTAGCACCTTTTCTGAATCAGGCAGAGTTGGAAGCTATCAACAGAGAATCAGTTGATGGGAGAGGTCCTAATGAAGCAGTGGGTGAGACAATTAGTGGCAAGGGATAAATCTTACACAGACGGTTCTCTTATTCGCTCATCCCCTACACTCTCCTCCCTCGACAGCCCTGAGTCAAAGCAAAGCAAACAGATGGGGAAAAGTACGATTAGTTGCAGAGCCACCAGAAATCCAAACAATATTCCATCACAGGTTCTAGGCCAGCACACTAATTTATCGAGTGCACGGTGCTATTGGAAGTGGCCCGGTGTGCTAACTCGGCAATAGATCATGATAAAAAATGTAAGTGATCCGTTATCGCCAGGTTAATGCGCTTTACTATGCAATTCTGCTAGCTCGACAGAAACATCATTACATAATGATAATGATGCTCTGCAAACAGAAGCTGGAGGAGGGGGAGGAGGGAAAAGAGACCTCAGGTTCCAGGATATTGCAGAAATTCCTGGGCAAAAAAAGGGCTGGGTTTCCAATTCATTTAAAAATAAAAATAGGAAACTGAAGTGAGTCAAACCTCGAAAAGCAAAGATGTTAAGGAATCATTAGTTCAAAGTAATGAATGCTTTTTTTTCCAGTTCATCTGCCTGATTAGGAGTGTTGATAACCATGAAATTCACCAGATATTTGCTATTGTTTCATTTCTCAAGAGCTGACAGGGCTGTTCAGATCTGGATGCACTTTGCTGATAATGTGGATGAATCAAAAAACTCTCTTCCCGCCTGGCACATGGGCTCTTGCAAGCTTGAAAGAGAGTCTGATGGCGGCAAGCAGGAGGGAAGGAGGGAGACGAAGTGCAAGTTGCATACAGCGCCTGGGACATGGATGCAGGGAGAGCACATCAGTGTGCACAAGCACGAGAGGCAGAGCTGGGCAGGATGTTGGACACCAAGATAGCGAGAGGAATGGGGAGAGAGGCAAAAATAAAGCACAAGGAGCATGGTACCGATGGAGGATGTGTGAGTCAAGGGTGAGGAGTACACACAGGCACTGCCCTGGGTGAGGAGTCCCTGAGGGTGGGGAGGAATGTGTGTGTGATGGAAAGCGAGCACACTGCCTGCTGTGAAGGCGTGGTGTAGTGAGTGACATGGGTGATGCTCGTGACACAGCTGTGATGACAGGGGATGGGAGGGTGAGAAGTCATTGCACTGGCAGGGCCTAAGAGAGAAATTTCCCTGCTCCTTGAGGCCTCCTTCACTGGGCCCTGTGTGTGGGACACAGACCTGGTCTCTCACAACCTGCACTGTTTTACCCCCATCTTGCTCTGCTTCTGAATGTGACATGTTTGTCTCTGGTGCTGTGGAAAGCTCTTGCAGTTGGTGTGCTTGCAAGGGTATTTTTAGCAGGTGCTTTGCATTATAAATCCTGCCAGCTTTAACATTGCTGGGTAGACTTGGTATAATTTACCTTTGGTTTAGCAAGAAATAGGAGCTGACTCAGGGATTAAGGCGTGTCAAGTCAACACAAATAAAAAATAAAGCAGGGGAGGATTAGTCAGAGATGAATGCAACACGGGAGCTGCGTGTTAATTGTGGGAACAGTGCAGGGAAAGAAGAAATAAAACCTCCTTTATTTACCCCCTGCTTCTCTGAAGACACAGCCTGTCTTGGGGTCAGTATTGACAGCACATCCTGTTGACATGAATCTCTGTAGCTTGCAGGGGTTACAGCCCTTCCTGTGGAACATTTTCATTATAGCCCATGTTTTGGAGTGGCATCTCTTAGATTAGGAAGTTCCTGCTTTACTTCCTACACAGCAGGCAGGGTGGCAGCCCTCAGCTACATCTCGTGGCTTGCAGCTGCTCTGTGATGTGGCTGTGAGCAGAGGCTGGCTGCTGACAGGATGAATTGGGAGATGCCTGATTTGACACAGATTTCATTCTCTGGTTGTAGGATTTCTCTTACAGGCTACAAACAACTTAACCATACTGGGAAGTGGAATTTCTGAAGCATTCAAACTCTTCATGCAAACCTGTCGTGAAAGGCAGGATGCTCTTAAGTAAACCTAGATGTTATTAAATATAGGTTCCTGTGACTTTAGTGAAAGGTGAGCAGTGACTTGGCAGGATTGAAAAATCTGTGGAAAACAGTATTGGTCTTTCCTGGCCAATCCCTATTCCTTTTGTGAAAGTAAAAAAGACCCCAAAGGTTTCAGCACCTGAACAAATTATAAAACTTCTGTCTTCTCTGAGAGCAAAGTGAGTTATTCTGCTCAAACTGCTGGGGTTTGTGCTTTTGTCTATGGTAAAGGCTCAGCGTAGAATCCTTCAATAACTTAAGGGTAAGCTATCTTACATTGTTATTCCCATTCAGCACCGCCTATATACACACATGGACTCTACAGTGAAGCCGCTATCACACACTTTTTGTGTTGCCCTGTTCATATCCCACAGTTCATGGCCAGCATCAGACAGCAGAAGTAAAGATGGCTCAGTGGTTTTTTGACACATGACATGCACATATGGACAGGGACACGTTCTCTCTCAAGGTAGTGTAAAATTTGTGATAAATTGTTTCGATTAGTTATGCTTCAAATTTCCAATCAAAATTAGATGGGTTTTGTTCTAGTCACAGCAATTTCACACACACAAAAAGAATACCCCACTGTTCCTGACACTGTAGTCTGGCAGCAGACCCTGACAAGGATTGACTGGAGGCAGGAAGGGGCTGAGGTGTGCAAAATGCATAAAAGTCAGCACAGGACAGTTGATTTGGATCTCCTCACTGCCAGTGTGGTAGCCCAGGAATGACATTGCCTCACACTGCACAAGCAGAATCCCAGCAAGCAACAGGCTGGAAATTAGATCTTGCTGCCAGACTTCTGAATTTCTGTGAACAAAGATATAATCTGTACCAGATTATATCATGGAGTGGGTATCTGTGAATTGTGATTGTGTGAATATTGGGCCAGAACACGCAGGGTACTGCTTCAAAATACTACTGCCATCAGCTCTGGGCTTCTAAATTCTGTATGGGAGTGTGGTGGCACTGTACGGGTTTGAGGTAGACACATAGTGTTAAGGGCAGCTGGAATCCCTTCTATTAAGTCATTTAATCCCTCTCCTAGGTTAAATACAACCCTCCTGTGTTGAGTAATCACCTCTCTGGTAGTATGTGTGACTCTAAGGGAAGGCATTGCTATGATTCCATAAGAGAGTACATTTTTAAAATTCATCTTCTTTAAAAAGAGCAAAGAAAGAGTGGAAACACTTGACATTTTTCCCCACCGTGATGTCATGAAGAGGAGACAGGAAGGAGGGACAATGATGGTGCCAATGGAATATGAAGCCCCTATCATTATACTTGAAGACTAAACCAATGAAAATCTCAGTCATACAAAATGCTTTATATCTGATTTTTCACTGCAAATGTCATATAAAGAAAGGATCTCTCTGATATTTCAAGGAGCAGCAAAGTCTGTGATGACATGCTGGTATCAAGATTTGCATATTTATTATAGATAAGCTGTCAAAATGTATGTTGTCAATTTCACCTTATACTCAGAATTTAATGATGCACATAAAGGACAGAAAATCTTTAATATTAATATTAATATGATTTTAGATTATAAGACTTCATTGTGGATATCAATCACCTAACCCTTAAGGACGTGTCACTCAAGTTGATAGAGTTTATAGAAAATTAATGTGATCCATTCTATAAGATCTATTGCAGAATGGGGGGCTCAGGAGGTGGTACAGGGAGTAGGGTTGGCCATTCTTAGTTTGCATTATTTTCTTAGGTATGTTCATCTCTTTGAGGAGATTAACTCTCCCTGACCTGGGGCTTGATTGTTGTCTTTCATGTAAGTGTTGAGGCGTTGTGCAACCTGTAACCTGTCAGGAGAATTTGCTGATGGCCCTGTGTCAGGTCAGTGCCTGCATAAGGAGATCGTATTTCATCAACAAGAGGTGCTCTTGGAGAAATATTCTACTTCCACTTGCTATTTAGCTACTTACACTAGCTTTAAAAGGGGTGGGTATTACAGCTTCCAAGAATCTAAATGGTAAGGGAACACAGGAAAGTAGTTGAGAGCTGTAAGATACTCCTGTGATTGATATTGCTGGATAGGACCTGTAAAAAGAGGGTTGAGGCTGTCAAGTTTCTTAAATTTGATTGTTCTGATATTCTGCTAAAATTACACTGATATTTAGAGAAAAAATTTAAAAAATAGTCATAGGCCTTGATTGGGGTTATTTTCGGTATTTTCTTCCTCATATTAAAAAGGGTAATTCGTTCAAGGCAGTACCAAATCAGTATTCTTACACCTTCTTTGCATGGGCTGAAGCTTCCAGACAGAATTCAGAGAGAAATATGGAGGTTTAGATGTAGAATATCTGTTGCTGCAGTCCATTACCTACATCATCTGACACCAGCAGCTCCAATGGAGTTCACATACAGGACCTTCAGGAGCAGATAACAACTCGATCAGACTAAATCTGTTAACAACTAAATCTGTTTTTCTTTGAGCAGGGGGGCTGAACAGGACCATTGCCAGCTCTCTCTAGCAACTCTTGTATGACAGGAAGAAATAATTTGTGGGTGAACAGATTCAGGATCAGTTTCAAGCACTGTCACAGCTTGGGTAAAATCTAAATACCCTAACAATGGTGACCCTTCATGTGTGCAGCTCTGCCATCCTTCTCTTCCTTTACAAGCCTTATGTTCAGATTGCAGCTGTGCTGGGACACAGCTATCTTTCATCACAAGTGTACACAACTCCTGGGTGTAGCCACACAATCTTATTTCAAGTTGCCAGTGACTCTGTAGCACATCTGATCATCTCCCCAGCCCTCACCTCCCTTGACCTTGGTTCCCAAGGAGGAAAGTGTTAAGCCTGCTGGTGAAACCATGTCTTCAGCTTGCTGTAGTGTTTCTGGGTCAAGAAGAAGACATCCAACTTTAGAAATTATGTGTTTTGTTTGGATCCCTGTAACTGACGCTACCTCTGTTTGGGACTTTGGGAAGCAAAACACCTGATACCTACCTTTTGCATTGTCTTGCAGGCTGTGAATTTTTAGGGACACCTAAATTTATAGGAAGCTGTGTCTGGGCTCTGATATCATGGGGTGGGATTGGTTAGAAAGAAATGGAAACAATCATCCTAATATTCTCACCAGCGGAGAATCGTAATGTGAAAGTTCGAGTATGAGATGAAGATGATGTGAATGTCTTTCCTCTATCCACTTCATAATACCTCCAGAAAACAGGTAGGGGAGCTCTTATATTTAGCACATGAAAGTACCAGGAAACCCTGGCAACATGGACTGGGTCGATGCAGTTAGTTACTGAAGTTTATACACATACATACTCCTTTTATCTCTGAAAAAGACAGTATGCACAGGCTCAATAAATAAATAAAAAAAAGCATATGGGAATGAGGAGGAGGGCAAAAGAGGCCTAAAATATCTGTAGCAGCAGTGCTTTAAAAACACCATCCTTCCACCATGGATTTTAACGGAGATGAGTTCCTCCAGATCTTGTGCTGGCAGCTTGGTTTCTATCCCATGTTGGGGTGGGGATGGAGAGATTGCATTGCTTCTTGATTGTATAAATTAATGGGCAAACACCCTGAGCATGTTTTCTTATCTTAAATAATACCAACAATTCACTAGTACAACTTTCTCTGCACGTTGGCAAAATGCTGACTTGGGAGATCTTTCTCAACATGTTTATGCCTCTAGAGCAACTGTGAAAATGATAAATTCCAAAATCTGTTCTATTTTGATTGCTGTTTACCGCTTTTTTTTTTCTCTCCTTCTCTTCACCCTCCCTACCTCTCTTCTCCTGCTTGCATATTTAGGACACTTACTCATCTGTGTAACTGTCTCATCAATTTCCTGTAGGCCTCCTGCATAGTAGTAGAAGCAATGAAATAACCTAATCAGCCAAACACGTGTGCTCTTTCTTGCCTTGTGCATTTTCTCCTAGTTGTATCTGTTTATCTCCTTGTCTCCAATATCTGCTTTTATCTATTAGTATGTCTTCTTTCCCATGTTTTATCCGTTAATACCTCTTGTTCAGCTGAGGATAAACTCAGTAATAATTGCACTATAAAATGAAGAGTACACTACATGTCTCTTATTGCTCAGGGGTCTGTTAATTGGAATTTATAAAGTTCAATAAACAGTAATCCAATAAGACCTAAACTCTTATTCATTTATCTTAGAGGTAATATCCAGGCTGCCAGCAGCAAGCTGGAAGTGGCTGAGCCACAAGCCTTGGTCACACATGCAGAATGGATTTGTCTTTTTAGCTCTCTGTAGTAGGTACCTGCAACTGTGAGTATCCCAGCAACCATGTCACCTTGGTGGAGTCTTAATGGTGGGAGATGTTTTTGCCCCTCTATGGGAAGCTTTGAAGAAATGTGGCAATAAGCAAATCGTACAAACCAGAAGGTAATAATGTTTTCCCTCATGCCTGGGCCTGTCTAGCAGATCCATGTGGAGGTAGTCAATCGTGTGACTTCCAGGCATTTTCCCTTTTCTTTTTTTTCCAGCTGGACACTGCTGATCTAAAATACCATTCTACCCTGCTCCTTTGAATTCTAGCTTTTAACCTTTAGCCAGCTACTAGTGGTGTCTGCTCCACTCTCCTCCTTTACTCTGGCCTAAAGCACTGTTTATGAGTCACACTGGACATCACTGGCTCATTTTCAACTCAGCCTGTGCTTTAAGGGAGGGTGAGAGCATGAAGCAGCTCTGTGACATTTCTTGGTACTGTGCAGAGAGCTCTGTGACTACAAGTACTAAGTTTTCTGCAGTTCACTGTAGTGGAGTCCAGAAGATGCAGATCAGGTCCTGTCCCTAAAGAAGTCTGGGAAAGCAATGCGGATGTGGGGTGAGACAGGGTCATGTTTCGGGCCCTCTTGTTGACTAACATGAGGCTGATTGAATAGCCCTGCGTTTGGGTAGCAAACAATTAAGTGTTCCGTAATACAATCCCTGCAGATTGTTGTACCAAATATATCTCAGTGATAATGCAACTTAAATAGCAATGTATTGACTGGACAGACTAAACAGATAACATGATACCTGATTACTGGATCAGTTTGGGAGCAAAAAGCAGTAGGACCTGAAAGTGATTTACACGGCCTTTTGAGGAGCAGTAGCACTGTGTGTTTGCTGCTAGCTGAAAGAAAGACTGTGTAAAAACAATTTGTGAAAAAATAGACTTTCAGCCGATTTTCAGGCTCTTTTTTTTTTTCTTTTAACCCTATAATAAGTTTGGGCTTTTAAGCTAAGTTCAGTAAAACTAAATGTATTGGTTCGAAACCATCTCTGAAAATAACATTTCAGTATTTCAGTGTTTCCCAGGAAGCCCCACAGAAACCTTTCCAGGATGCAGCAGTGTCTTTACTCCTGTTAAATAGTTGCTGTAGTTCTGACAGAAGATGTCTCATTGTTTCTTAACTCTTCTGCACCCTATCAGCCCCTTCATGAACAGAACGAGACTAATACTATTGGCTCCTCTTATCAGAAATGCCCACACTGCTTCTGCATTTTACCTGGATGCTCAAAAAGTAGTTTGATCTTGGTTCTGTGGCATTTTTACCTTTGCTTCCAGAGGCTGAAGTTTCTCTGGAGGTTTTTTACTGATACCTATTTGTATCTTGCCATATGATACGAGCATCCTTCTAAGATTTTGAAGCAATGATATTATGGCAGTGGTTTCTACATCATTGACTATGCACTAGTTTCTACATCATTGCCTATCTGCAGCATGATGGGGTTGGCAGACATTTCCCATCTCAAAGTGACTAGGCAAATGTTCAGATAACTCCACTCAAGGAATTTTTTTAAAGTCTAAGGTTGCTATTTTAGAGTCAGCAAATCTTTGATATGTGGATAGCAGAGGTTAAGAGAGTATACTAGGAAAAGAACATACATATTTGTTCTGTTCTTGTGCTTTTTCACTTAATAGCCATTACTGACCACTGCCAGAGACAGGATACTGGGATAAATAGATGCTGGGCCCAACCCAGCAGGCTGTGGTTACAAACAGCCCTCCTGAGACCCCTCTCTCTGCATTCACGGGCTGCATAAATAACTTTGGACCATCACAGTCTGTTCTGAGAGCCTCAGCCATGTATCTAAAGTGACGCGGAAGGAATCTCTGTCTCTGGATCTATTCTAGTTGATTAAAACCTAAAACCATAATGGTGAACGGCAAATGCTCTCCAAACCCCATAAGTGATGTTAGGCAGGGCAGGATATTTGCTTTGTCCCCTTTTGTTGATGAAAAACTATTTACTGAGGAAGACTAGACACGTATAACCCTTAGTTCATCAGTGGGCAACTGCAACAATATATTTGATCCTTTCATACTTCACTGTTGTAACAGCTTAATATTAGGTGTTAGAACAACATATGTCCCTGATTTAAGAGTATTCACCTTTTTTAAGGCTGTGGGAAAAAAAAACACAGGCTCTGTGATAAGGAGAGAAAAGGGACCTCAATTTTAGCAGTTTTAGTACAGAAATAGACAAAAAACCTACCCTTGATTCAAAGCTTCAAAAGTGTAAAGTGAAGGCTCGTTATGACCTGTTCTGTCAAATGAAGAACAGTGGTTGCTCAGAGGTAATATCCTCATATATTATCATGCTTAAAAACAGGCAATGTCATAAACTTTTTGAAGCACCTAACATACTACAGAAGCTGTTCAGGCTGGTAAAGTCACTAGTTAACATCCCTAAATCACGTAAAGCTGGAAGTGCTATATTCTTTCCTGATGGGCTCAAGGTGACCTGCCATTCTAACTATAAAGTGGATTTTTAATTTATTTTTTATTTAGGAGGGGAAATACATCTACTCTGGGGTGCTGCATAGCAGCTTTTTAACTATTTTGGGACACTATTCCTTAGCTGGTAAATAAGGACATATGGTCTGACCAGAATAAAGAACTGAAGAATTTGTTGGTAACCATGATTGCAATATTGACATTCATTTTCAGTAATAGAGGCACGTGCCTTTGTTTCCTCATTCCCTCATAACCAGGATGCATTGGCTTAGCCCAAACACAGGTAAGCCCCATGGTACCTTCCTGTAGATTGTACAGGTGCAGCAACAGAATGAATGCTATTCTTTTGAGGAGGGCAATAAGATTTGAAAAGCCAGGGGCAATACTGGCCCTCTGTGGGCTCCAAATATTTTCTCAAAGACAGTACTTCCAGGAATAGACATTGAAATCTCTGTAGCTTATTTTTAAATAGGTGTTTAAAGTTAAATTTTTAATGTCCTATGTAGGAACCTAAGTGTGTGGCCAGGCTTTCAGAGATACCAAACACACATCAGATCCCACTGAAATCAATGATGGCATCTTTGTGCTCAGCAGTTCTGAAATACCATGACAGTTTCAGAGGAAGCGTTGATTTCTCGTTCCCAGAACACGTCATGGAAAAATATACCTAGACCAGGATCATATGGAGCTCAATGTTTTGAACAGGAGCTTCTTTCCTGTTTGATCTACTCCGGCCACACTGTGGTTTGTGCCAGTCCACCCCTCAAACCCTCCTCCCTCTCTGAATCTCAGTGCCGCTTCACTGACCACATCAAGGGTTCACTTTACTCCTATAGAAGTCTTTTCCAGCCTGGTTAATGTCACTTAGCGTTTGGCTACAGTGTTTATTTTGAATCAGATTAATTAGGTTTTCCATGACTGGTGTGTTAAGAGCTTCTTGATTCATGTGTTCTGAATATCGTCTCTGGACGTGTTTTGTGGACAGTCTTTAGAAATGCTTGTTCTGTGGTGGTGTTTGTTGCTAATTGCTGTGATTTGTTGAAACATGGGACAGTTGACTGATATCACTGTTAGCTAGGGCAGGCAGAAAAATAATAATTTTATTTGGAGGTCAGAAAAAAACAGGAAACAAATGCGTTGGAAATTCTAACGAGATTTTATCTGTGTATCAAATAATTACTTTGGAAGGTGTTTAAACAAAAGGAACTTTTTGAAAACCAAACAAAAAATTTGTTTATGTTTTAGAAATAATAAACGAACTTACCAAAGAAACATGGCTGTTTCCTGCAGCTATTTAATGATGAAAGGTGTCTTTAAGCACCTCCTTAAAGGTGCTTTAGGGGTGTCCGATATCTGACAATGTGATTGTTTTTCAAACTCCCTTAGTAAAAATGAATTGTCAACAAGTTTAAGTACAACATCATTTCTAAAAGCTCCAATGACTCCCAATGACTTCTAAAACAGTGTAGACAAAACTATAGATCATGGCAGCCCTGTTGCTCTCCTAAACTTAAATGAATACATAAGAAGTCTCCTATTCCCCCTCCCATTAAGAATGCCTTCCCTTGAAGATACAGACTGTTTCTAGTGGCAATTTTTCCTTGTACTGATCAGATTGTCAAAACTGTGTCTAAAGATGAGGTTTGTGTCCAAAAATGTGTTCATCTCCGTCACTGAGAGGGATCTACTTCTCTGGCATGTTTTGTCTCCATAGATCAGTTGTGTCCTTAATATCTGAAAACTGATGGCTTCTGATTGAAGGTTTTGGATTATAATCTGGATTATAGTGAGAGAAATTGGTGGGAAAAGTGCTGTTTATGGAGCACTGGGTTAAAGAGTGGGGCTTTCTTCCAAATACTAAGGAAAGCAAACCTTATATTTTCCAGCTGCTGACAGTCATAGAGGTTATGTTCATTATATAATAGATACAGACATGGAGTTGGATATCTGAAGAGTCCAGAATTTCAACTTGGCAGATTGCTATGTATTAGTAGCTTTTTAATTTTGGTCATATTGTTGTCTGCTTGATGTATGTAAATTTGATAGTGTGCATCTTTCACACTCTCTGCTAGCTCACGGCTGCTGCCAGTGTGGTCAGGGTGACAGACTGTGATGATGTTCTGGGATAGATGCTATTGTGGAGTTGGTGTTTCTCTAGCCTGTCAGCAATTCTTGGGGTTCCTGGTCTTGGCATCTTGCCCAGGCTCAGTCTTTTTTTACTGTTGAAATATCATCTTTGTTCAGAGATGTGTGCATACACCAGCCGTTGTTTGGAGACTGTTTTGTCTGAATTGTGTTGTGTGAGGGCTGCTCAAATTTGAGCAAGCCTGAAATCTTTTATAAGTGCTGCTTCTCACAACAGGAAAAAGCCTTTTCTTCTCCCTTTGGTAGCCAGAACAAAAAACGTTTAATGGTTCAGGACTTTCACACCAGCAGATACAGAGTAAGAGAAAGAATCATAGAATTGTGGAGTGGTTTGAGGGAGGTTTTAAGGGAAGGACCCTTAAAATTCATATATTCTAACCACCCTGCAATAAGGAGGGACATCTTCAACTGTATCAGTTTGTGCAGAGCCCTGTCCAATCCCATCATGGATGTTTCCAGGGATGCGGCATCCACCACCTCTTTGGGCAACCTACCCCAGTGCTTTACGACCATCATTTTAAAAAACGTTTTCCTTATGCCTCATCTAAATCTACCTTCTTTTGGTTTAAAACCATCAGCCTTTGTCCTATCACAACAGGCCCTACTAAAAAAGTTTCTCTCCATCTTTCTTATAGGCCCCTCTCAAGCACTGAAAGGCCACAATAAGGTCTGGAAAGCAGGAATCCTGTCCTTTACTTCATGCTATAAAAGTTACGCTGGCTTGCAAATTTACCCTAACTGTTCTTCCTCCTCCTCTTCTATACACTCCCTCTAGTGTTATCAGGTACATATGGCATATACAGTCTACTGTTCAGGTAAGGTTGGTCACACTGGAACACACAGTAAATGTCACCAGTGCTTTGTGGGGTTTTGACTCTGGAAGACGTTCCAACAGTAGGATTTACGGATTTGCTAGGAATATGGGACCAGCACCCTTTCCTTTGCCTTGGCTGCACACCTGCATGAAACTTACCCTACCAGAACCCGGTTAATCTGCAACTCAAATCTCTTTTGTGTATCTGAAACAAATTGTGCTGGCTGTTTGCCATGCAGTGAAATCACACAGTTTTTCATTACACTCTCAGAAGCCTTAATTAGTGAATAAGGCAGCTGTATGCTCTCAAAAATACATCTATCAGTACAAACTGCTGCCTGATGGTCCAAAATAAAACATGCCAACATTTATTTCATGCCTTCTCTTCTCTTAGAGCTCATGGGCAGGTAACGGGGGGGAGGGGTACCACTGAGGATTTTGTTACCTTTGTGCTTTATGTTTATTCCCAATTAAGAAGAAAAGACAAAATACATCTTTAAATTGTCTGTCTCATTAGAATTATCTGTCTCTGTGTGAAATTATATTCCTTTCTGCCTCTCTAGTTATTCACCTGGTACCTTTTAACTCCTGGTTTTGTAGGCACTGCCTGCTTAGAGGAGAAGCTTTATGATCTTTGCCCATTAGTTCCGCAGTACTGTTTGTCAGTGTAGAGAAAAAAGAATGTTTGTCTTGAGATATCTTAAGGAGACAGAGGTTCTAGGGTGGCCCTTGCATGTCATAGGTAATTGACCAGAATGTACTGTTTTTCTAAAAAGGGACAAGAATTTTATAAAAAGTTGGCATGCGTCTCTTCACATGACTCTTGGTCTTTTTTTATTGACAAAATTGGCCCTGGGGACACACACAGGCAATATTTCTTTGCCTGGAACTTTTGGTGGAATTTCTTCTTCATTTTTACAGCAAACTTAGAAATGAGTTTGTGGAGATTTTTCACTAGACCAGGGGGAAAATAGCTTCCCTCACCCAGCTCCAAAGTTTCTCTAATAGAAAATTTCTACCAGCTTTGCATTGGAGCTGCTGAAACATCACTGAGGATCTATTCTCTCAAATTCCCTATGGGACAGTGAAATGCAATGCTTGTTTTACAGAGGGGAGAAGAAAACAGGCCTGTCACCTAGGAAGCTTTTGGTGAGGATGGGAATTGAACCCACATCGTTCACACAAGCAGGCACATGGTGTTGATCTCATGGAGTGATTGGCACAACTTCAAGGAGGGAGAGGGATAGTTTAGGATGGAATCAAGGGGATGCAAATCCACATTGATTCCTCTCATCTCCCTTAGCTAGGAAACTGCCTAATGATGCAAACTTGCAGAAAGCGACAGAAGCCCAAGGGAGAGGTATGGAAGTGGTAGAACTATTTCAAAATTTTCCGTAAAGAACCAGAAGGGTGGCGAGATATCAGTCATATTGAGAGTATTTTGTGTTACTTGTACTATTTTCTACAGCAGTTGTTGAAACATCCTGCTTGAGAGGCAGGGGGAGAAAGCTCTTTTTTCTGAGTCAGGGGTTGATGTGTGGTAGAACAATGGAATCTGACTTTCCCACCTGTCTGCACCTGATGTGTACTTATTCACCCTCTTTCTTTCTTCTTTTTGCATCCTTAGAAGATCCAAGTACCTCTGCTTCATTTCTCATTCAGATCAATTCTGATCCATCTTCAACAAATTTCTAGTCCTAATCTTGTTCTCCTGTGTCTGTCTCAACATACAATTCAAGTGTGAGGCACTGGACACTATCTGGGTCTTCTGCAGAAGACTCAAGGATCAATGTATGAGTCTAGCTTAGCCTGATCTGGTGGAATGTCTCTTAGCCAGTCTGCACCTCAGGTTTTCTGTTCCTTTTGGAGATTTGTAGTTGGAAAAATGTACACTGAAGGAGTGCTAGTAACAAAAGAAAATTCAGCCTTTTTTTCTCTCTTTTCACTTGTATAAAGTGTGTACTGCTAGCAACTTTTAACTCTCAGTTACAGATCCTGGGAAATCTAATGTTCTTTTGTAGTACAGTGCAGACAGAAAGACCTCAAGTAACTTCGGGTGAACAAAACATCCCAAACAAGACTAGATTTCTAATTCCCTTTCCTCCACCTTCTGATTTCTCATCTTTCTGCTTTTTGGAGTGTATTGTGATGCTTTTTGATGTGGCTGGATGCTATGAACAATGACCTTTGGTAGTCAACAGGACTAATAAATAGAGGGCACTGCTAATTGTGGTGTTCTTACCATTGAAATAAATAGTAAATGAATTCCGTGCATCTGAACTTCTCAGTGTGAAAGAAATACAGCCTTCTGTTCCTTAGGAGACTGGTAGCATCTCTCAGGTGTTATGTTCCTGTTTGGAGGTCTTCAGTGGTGCTGGGAGGAGATATGCAAGTAGACTTTTCAGACTTCTATTTTGCTTGCAGATTTGATCCTCCTCCTGCCTGAAAAGGAGGCAATGTATAATAACAGAGTTATTCATGATGGCAGTAATACTATTAATGGCTGCCTTAATAGCCTGCGGGAAATGAGTGGGAGTAGGTATCTTACTATTTATGGTGAGCAGAGGGACACCATGAAGAAGCCTTTGACAGCTCCAGTGGTTTCTGCGGTTTGTGTTGTCCACGGTGTGTTTATCTGACCTCAAAATGCACTTTGGCTGGGGCAAGAGCTGATGGAAATATGTTGTCTTCTACAAAGGAGGGCATGGGAGGGTAAGATGGACAGGGAACTGATGTTGAGGAAGGTGGGTTTCATACACAGCTTTGTTACCCCTCTTTTGGTTTACCTTGGCCAAGTCACTTCACGCTCCTCCAATTATCTGTCATCTCATTAGCAGATGGAGTAAAGATATTGACCTTAAATGCTCTAAGGTTTACTCATGAAAATAATTTCCAAGTCTTGATAGGATTAACATGGTAGATTGGGAGCTACAGCTTCCTGTACCCCTCTGCTGGGTAAACAGGATGCAGTTCTCTCAGGCTGTCAATCCAGTAGCTGTCACTTGTCAGAAGCACTAAATTCAGATGCAAAATGTATAATTGCAGAAGAAGTTGAATGTACCAGGGTCAAAAGAAGGGGGTGGTGGGAAAATGAGATAAGTTGTTTATGTAGAGAGGGAAGGTACGCGTGTGGGGGGAAGTGTTTGGTGAACTTCACAGACCACATCTTCTGAGGGATGGAATCGCTTTGCGTGAAGATTCCAACTGCTAGCTTCTAGCAAAAAGCATTAGCTGCAAAAGAAGCCAAACCATATATTATGGAGCAGCACTTTCTGTAATTTTTTTTGAGGAACACATTTGTAAACACATCTAAAATTAGAGTTCAGCATCAGAACAATGAGTACTAGCTCTTCATATGTTTTGCTCTCAGATTTTGATGTTTTTTCCCCTCTCCAGATCATAATATAAGTGTGTGTGTATATAATTTATTTATATTTTTAAAAGGAACTTTCTATATTTCCATCTGTTCCAATTAGACTGAATGGAACAGCTTTTGTAAGTAAATGGAGAGAGGGGGAGGAAGAGAATGGAGTAAAGGGAAGAAAACGGCTTAAAAGACAAACCTTGAATGGAAGGAGAGAAAACATTTGTTGCTTAGCACCAAGATGAAAAATATTATCTTCTCTCTACAAAAATCAGGAAGCAAAATTCTTTTTCCCCCTCCTTCACCTTCCTTTCTCCCTTGAAGCACTTTCAGCCATTAGCAAGGAATATGGATTAAGAGACTTGAGTACACAGGGTCACACAGAAGAGCCTGGACATAGCATTGCTTCTGTGGCAGATGGCATTTTCCTAAATAGAGAACGTCTTTGGGATCAGAACAGACCCTACATCAACTCTTCATGTTTTGAGTGAACTTATACAAACTAAGGAGAGGGAGGATCTTGGTCATCTTGGACATGATGACCTCCAGAATTCCCTTCTAGCCTCTGTTATTCTGTTACTCAAGACGGTCATCAGCATGCAATACTTTGGTTTTGACAGGGTTTATTTTTGCTTTCTGTCCTGGTGACTTGCCCTGCAGAAATTCCCTGCCAGAAACTCTGATTTCATGTTGAAATATCTAAAAATCAGTCAGTCCACTTGGCTTGTTAAGTGATGATGAGAATAGGCCAGGATGAATGTTTTTTCAATCCTCTTCTTCTATGTCATTTTTCTTTTTTTCCTAAATGGAGTGCTTTTGAGTTGTTCTGATTAAAAACATGTATTTCTTTTTCTCCAGGCTTTTTGGCTGCTTTGTAACTCCACTTACAGGTGAACTGAGGTTTCTAAAACTGGTAGAAGCTTCTCTGCGTTTGTTCCTCTTAACCCTTTGTTTGAGGGTCTCAGTTTGAAGCTGAGCTACGAGCAGGGATGGAGACTGCTCTCATCCTGTTTCTCTCCTGGGATCCTGCCTTGAAGTGTGGTACTTGGAAGGTGCACCCACACTAGATCCTCCGTAGAACCAAGTGTGAAGCCCATCCAGGCTGTCCAAGCCCTTGTCACTCCAAGAGAGTGACCAGGACTTTAATGGCTCAAAGTTTTATGTAGGTGGGAACCCATGTGGGTTTTAGGTTCATAACCCCCTCCTTCCTCTTCCCCTTCTTCCCATGTCAGTGTTTTGTTGCCATGGAGACAGTAATTACTCCAGGAGCTTTCTAGACTCTGCTGAAGCTCCCATCAGTCTCGCCTCCCACCTGGGGAGCTTCTGACATTGAGTTAAAGGTCAAGTCCTCATGTAAATGTTTTCCTTTCCAAAATGAAATATTTTACCTATTTTGGGTGAATGTGGCAGCAGCACAGAAAACAATTTGTCAAATCACTTACAAAGCCAGAGCCGGGACACTTAAATTCTATTCCCTTCAGGTACGTGGGAGTAGGGGTGGAAATGAACAGCCTCGTAAGTCATATTTTAGTCCAAGTTGAACGCTTGTTTTTCCCCCACCGAACATTGCACATGTGCTTTGCCATTCTCTTCCATCCCCCTCCTTCCAGCTTTTCAGAGCTTCTTGTTCTCATTAATTTGTTGTTTGCTCTCCTGCCTACACGTAAAAGCTGGGATGAAATCACTTTTATTGATGTTAGTCATAGGCTGACAGAGTCCTAAAAAGGATCCCCTGGGTCACTGAGTCTGTCCCCCCTGCTATTGCAGCAGGCAACCACATAATTTAATTCCTTTCATAAACTACCTGTTAAAAGCCACAATAATCCCTTTTTAAGTGATTGTGAGGAAGGTGGGGGAGGGAAAAAAACTCATCCCCTTATGTTTCTTGCATAGGGGGCAAAGAAATGGAGATGAGTTGTAAGAGCACTTAGAATATGAAGCTGGAAGATGTGGCTTTCTTGGTTTCCTTTCTCCAATGCAGTCACCTGCTTGGAGGTGTTACCCATGAATGTCAGATCAGACAGGATCAATGAACATCTGGTGTTGACACAACAGTCCTCTCTCAAGAGAAGGCCAGTTCAAGATCCTGCACTGAAATTCATGTGGCCAAGTTCTGCTTCTGGCTTTTTCTTGGAGTCTTCTTAAGTAACCCCAGACAAAGAATTTCCTTGACAAGGTCTTCACTGTCAGTCCATCCATGCTGCAGATTACCTGCAGCTTTCCAGGAAGGTCAAAGTGGAAATAAGCGAGTTTGTGATGGCTCCTCCAGAAGGAAAAGCTCTGCTGAGCAGTCCTCCATCCAAGCTGCTGCCTGTGCTCTGCGCCGCTGGCACGAGTGACACGGAGGTCGACTGTGCTCTTGTCAGAGGCAGAATGGAAAGCAGCAAGTGTAATTTATGGAGGCTTGGCATGCAGTTAAGTGTAAAGTGATGGAGAGTGTGGTGGATCACTGCACTGGTGCACTTGACTTGTGCATCAGGCACATATCTATGCAAGTTCACGTTCAGTTCAAAGACAGTCCTGAAAGCATAAAAAATGGCAGCACTCCCCGCTACAGCACTGTCAGTGTCAGAGGATGCCATGAGGTTTTGCTCTTGATACCTTTCCGAGCTTCTCAGCAAAGCACACAGCTGTAATTAGTTGACAAGCTGGCTGTGGGGAAACTCTCGGCTTTTATAATATCCTTGTGTTTTGCTGAAACCCTTGATCCTGAGGTGCTTTACAAAACTCTGCACACACATACAGGAGACCTTTAGCCTTGACACTGACATTCAGCCAGTGCTGGGGTGATGTGCAGCAGGAGGGTGAACAAGCAGCAGTGCTGCCCAGCAGCTGCAGTGGGTGCTGGAGAAAGAAGCAGTAATACACTAAAGTGGTTAAGGAGTTTTGGGTAGGCTGCTTGGGTGAGGTTGAGTGAATGCCATTTCCTCAGAAAAAAATGGAAGGAACTTTCAGAGTTAGTACGTTGTTTCTAAACCAGTGAGTTGAGCTAGGAAGCTTTGCAATCAAGCAAGGTAATTCTGGAGGATCAAGTGTACTTGGATAGTTTCTTTGAGAGAGTGACTCAAAGAACAGAGGGCCTTTTTTAACACCTACAGCTCAGAATGCAGTGTAAGCTCAGACAGTGAAGTTGACCTGATGGAGAAAACAACAGCCCGTAAGCAGATCAAGGTTGAACTGTAGAGACAGCAACTTAACTCTGGTTGAGTATAAAATGTACGGGACTGGACTCCTAAAAGGATATCACTTTAAGCAGATTTTTTTTTCTCTGTGAGACAAGTGCCCAATTTAAACTTTTTTCTTCTCATTGTGGGACTGTTTACCCTGGAACGCTGCAGCTTTCAGAATGGTTGTGAGCACACATCTGAAAATCCACACTTTGTATCTATTTGTTCTGGGCACAAGTAGATATGGTAGAAAATGATGTGAAAGAGAGTCTGTCTTGAAGTGATAATGTGGTCTGGCCTACTGACAACCTGCTGTCAAGAAGAGCTTCCGTTGCCTCAGGTCAGGCTTTGCTGGTCCTGTCAAGTGTTGTTCTTAGCAGTCAGGGACAAATGCTGACCTCAGGCTTCTCTTTCTCCCTGATTTTTTAAAACCTTTGATCTATCAAGGTAGGACATGGATGCAGTAGCTATTGATTCGTATTCACACAAACTCAACCACATGGGTGATCTTCAGTGAGTTCTGCAGTTAACACTATATCTTGGTTTTCCCATTTAGCAAACAAAGATAATGTCTTGTTTTACTAGCAAGCTCTGAGGAAAGGAAAAAGACCTTAGGTATGAACAAATATTTCCATTGACTTGTATTACTGATGGAGAGTATCTTTTACCTCGGTGGAGAAGGCAGAAAGGTGGGTTTAACCCCTGGAGGTTTAGCCCCAGCGTTAGTTGAAAGGTCTGAGCAATGCTGCTGCAGAGTAAAGTTGCTTCTTGGTACGTGCATCTAACACTGTAGGGAGGTGGGAACTGAGGTAGATTGCAACTTGCCTGGATCCAAAAGATGTAATCAGCAGCATTTCTGGCTTGGAGATCTTTGAGTTCCCAGAACTGCAGTCTGAAACTTTGGTCTCTCCCAAAACACAGTGTAAAGTCATTGGGCTGGACACAATATTAAACTCTCCTGCTTCACAAACTGTGATCCTCTCTGTGGTGTGGAGCCACAGCGCAGCACAGCAGCAGGCTGCTGTGTAGTAAATTCATTGTGTATTGTGCAAGGGACCATTAGTTAGCTTATTATTAATACATGTGTGGGCTTTAATATACTGGTACTGTATCTGTCAGCATCTCTACCAGGTTTGCTTTTGTCCTTTGTGTTTTCCCAAAACAAGCTTATACAATTAGTTTCTTCTTGTTTCCTAAATTATTTTTGCTGTTCCTAATTATTTCACACTCCATATAAAAGAATTATTGGGGTGGATAATGGGAGGCAAGGGATCATCTCGCCATTGCACTGCAGGCAGTGTGATGTTAAGGCAATTTGGATTTTTTTTGTACTTGTTTATATTTGGTTGACTGCTTAAGATATAGGGGATATTTGGGATCTGATTTTGGAGGTCACAGGGTGGCTTTTCTGTTCAGAACAAGAGGTCTACCACGTTCCTACTGGTCTTTATGCCCAAGAAGGACGTTTGTTGAAAGAGGTTTAGACCAATTCACTGTCAGTTCATTCAGAGATTAGTGTTCTTGCCCGAGTATGTAGAGTTATTGTTTATTTCTCTGATTTCTTTTTGTGTATATACAATACTCCTCTCTGTCCATGTTTAGATATGTGTAAGTAGCATCCCCAAACATCCATAGCTATTTTTAACATGAATGAATAAAAGACAGGATTCTGTTAAGACTGTCTTCTCTTCTTCATGCAGATAGTGGAGAAGAAATGTGTGGGGAGGATGCGAACAGGATGAAGTTTACAGCTGGGTAGTTAAAATAATTTACATTTCTGATTGTTGAGAAGGCAGTCAGCCCCTTGAGTACTGGTTGACTGAGTGTGAACAGGCCAAATATTTCTTATTTCTTAAATGCTGGTGCAATCATTGGCCATCCTGGTTGGGATTCAGCGAGCAGATCAGCAATGGAGAGAGTTTGGAGAGCTTGTGTACAGAGTGTACTGCTGAATTGGAGATAGTGCTCTTGCCCATCTAAGGTAGTGATCCATGTCCCTCACCAAGCATACCTGTGCTTGAAAATTTCTACCAGAACTGGAGTAGCAGCTGCGCTGTCCAAAGCTCTAGGGTAAACAGGGCCTCTAGTATACTCATTGCCAAGTCATGCTTGGATTGCGGTGGTTAAATGCTCAAACACCATCTGCTTATATACTTTTGCTGCCTTCCACAGAGCAGCACCCTTGCTAACGTTTGCTTTCTGCTAGAGATGAAGCATGTTTGCCTGTTCTTCCCCAGGTTGAACTAGAGCAAACACATCCATTTATTTTCCAACACAAAGATCCTTGCTTAAAATCTGAAGGCTTTTTTCCTCGATGGACCCTTCCCTTCCAGTGATCACATCCTGCCTTCCTCCTGTCTAATCTCATGCAGCAAGACCTTTGAAAAAAATGTAATCACTGGGAGGTGAGTTCTGAATTGGGGTTCATGAAGAGCTGGGGATGAAACTAAACAGGGACAAACTCTGTAATGAACATTACAGAGGATACGGAGAACATACTAAGTAATTCTGATAAATACGTTTCTCTTGGGGGGGGAAAAAAGGCTTTTTTTTTTTGTCGTGAGTTGGGAGGTCTTTTAAAGGGGAGATGTAGTTTATCTGGCTATTTATACCATAAATAAAGACATGGGCATCAGTTCCCCACTAGCAAGGGGTGGGCTGGGCTGGATAGCAGGGCCCTCCTATTGCAAATGTCAATAAAACTCTTGTATCCTCAATGTGAATGAGTCCTTGCTAAGGGGGAAGGGAACACCACAGGAAAAACAAGGGCATAAGCAGCCAAAACCTCTCTAAATAGAATATTTGTCAGTTTTCCATGAGGCACTAGTGGGTTTTTAAGCTCTTCCAAGCTTTGAACAAATTAAGACTGAGTGTAAAGTGTAGATATATTTATATTTGTTCCATCTCTTTTGGGTAAGTTGAGGATCTAGAGGAAGAGTCATCAATTCAAACCATGTTCCATTAGAAACTTCTTGGGATTAGATCAGGTTAATGAAAGGAATAAATAGGGCTCTGACACGTTGTTTGGTTTTACAGGACTGTATTGTTTTATGATGTTTTATGAGAAGCACTTATACTACTCTTCGGGCGAGAGATTATTGTGCCTTTTATAAAAACTAAAAGAAAACCCACTTCTCTTTCTTTTTCTCTCTGTTGCTAAGTAGATGCTATGTTTGTGCACAGTCGTCATTTCCCAGTAGAAATGTTATGTTCTGGAGCACTGCCTAGAAAGAAATGACTTCAGAGCACAGATTTCACAAGCAAAAGTGAGGTGGGAGGTACCCAAATCATGAACACCCAGAAAAATCTTGGAGTAAATAAGTTGTCTTGGAGAGAAGATGAATGAGCAGAGTCCCAGAGGAATACACCCAAACTCCAAAAGAGCCCCCTTGAACTCTATTCTGATATATTGCTCTGATAACATTTTCTGCTTCTTTAGTATCTCAACAAACAATTGAAAACATTATTCTGGCACCAAACCTCTGGCTGTGCAGAGAACATCTGAGGCAATGTCAGTGTTCAATTTGAATGGGTTAAGCTCAAGCTCTGGAAGTTTAAAATGCCTACTTTCAGAGCTGGTCCTTTAGTCTTTCAGTATCCTGGTTAAAATGGGAGTTGATGTTTTGATTTGTTTTAAGGGTTTGGAGATTGTCATCCCAAATCAACAGGAGTACTTGCTAAGCTGCTTTGTCTCTGACTTCATACTATTCTGTTAGGGTTTTAATCTTTTCTGTAGGATTTTAAATGAAAACACAGTTAAAGTGTAAAACTGCATCCTAAGCTCCATCCTTTCTTGCTACTTTACTCTCCAGCTCAGCTGCTACACCCCAGTTTTCATATACAGTGACACCAGTATTCTAGATAGTGTCATTTCCATTTGTAATATCCTTTCCCTTCTCCTGTGATGACAATCCCCAAGCATTTGGTTTAACTTTCTAATCCTTCCAGCTCTTGGAGATGCACAGGATTTACTATTCCCTTGCACATGAGAGGCAGAGCTGAAGAAACAAAGCAGTGTGCTCAGAACCACACACAGCTTGGGGTATACACAGCCTTGAAGAGAGTCCTCTTGTAACCTTGGCTCCATCTGAGGCTCTAGGTTGTACTTGAAGACTGTCACTGGTTTTGTGATATGGACAAATGTCTGTTAGGCCAGTGTGACCCACTTATGCTTGTAACCTAATGAAGCTTTGAGTACAGACCTTTCCTCAGAGGCAAAAGGCCAATGCACTCGCCTATGAAGTCTCTTCTCATTCACCTTTAATATTTTGTTGTTAATGGATCATGCTAAAAAGGATTAGCCATTTCAATTTACATTCTGCTGCTTTCTGCATTTAACATTCTTGCTGTAAGTGATGAATTATTGACTATTTAAATGTGACTACAAACAGTCTGAAAGAGAAGGTCTGCTTTACCATTTGCAATGCTGAACTCATACAGCACAGGTTAAGGTTTCACTTTCTCTTTTTAGTTACCCATCGCTGGGCTGCCTTCCCAGCTTTCGCCTACTGTCCCAGCACCCCAAGCTGGTGTGCTGTCTGGTGCTTAACAGCCTAAGAAGAGGCCCCAGGGTTAAATATTGTTAAGCATGTGAAATTTAACCTATATTATTGATATTGGGTTCAGACCAAAGTGTCTGCAAAGTGGCTTAAAAGGAAGAGTTCATTATAGAATAAAGCACTTTGGCAGAAGACCAAATCCACATGCCCTTAAAATTGCTCTTGATTCCCCCTTCTTATTTAAATGTACGTAATTACAGAATCGGCCACTGTTCAGAAACCAAGATCTGTCCTTTAAAAATAAGTTGGAAGAGATCTTGGAGCAAGGTGGGGTACTAGGACTTGATGCACTATCTCCCAAGCAGCTTTAGCAATGCAGTGCGGCTAAGAGATCACCATTTTCCTGGGGCTGGAATCGTCCTATAGTGACACAGAGTGCACCCCTGAAGACAACAGTGAGTGCAGAGGCTTCAGGCAAAAGTTTTTATAGACTATAGGGAGGTTCCAGATTTTCCCTGAAGAAAAGAAGGATTCATCCCTACCTTGCTCCCTGCAAATCTCCTGCAAGACATTTGTCCTTGGCCACGTCAGAGCTTAGAGGTGAATCATGCAGCTCCAAGGTGAAAACCAAGATACTTTTTTCTTCTTGTTGGATTTTTTTGCGGTGGGAAGGGAATCAGGAGACCAGGCATTGGTTTCCAAGGTTACAAGTTCTGGAGAACAGTAGAATTTCCTGATGACAGTCCAGTTCTTACTTATAGATGATAATGGTGGAGGAACTGGGCAACCTCATCTTGCTGTGATTAGGTAGTGTGTTTACCATGTGATAGACAGTTTTTGTAACTTTGACATGCATATCTGTTGCATGTTTCTTTATCTGGAGATGGGCAAAGAAGAGGGAAAACTTTTCAAGCGATCAAACTGAGAAAGCCCTAAACCATTTTCTATCAAGCCACTTTAAATTTTTTCCTTTCCCAGTTCTATTTCCATAATTGTTCCTTAGGCTCTGCACCATAAGAGGCTGTCCATATCTGGAAAGCAGCCTCTGAAAGGAAACCAAGGAAACCCCAACTCAGACAGGAAAACTGAAACAATTCTATAAAATATGTTGCAGAAACCTCAAGATAAAATTGAGAGTCAGGCACGTGTCGGTGCCGTAGGCAAGCTTTTACCCTCCAACCATTTGAAAATAAAACAATTTTCCCAGAGTAGTTAGTCAGAACAGTATGAAATGGCTAGGTGTTTGGTGAACTCTGAACACTCAGCCTTGTCCAGTCTTGTCTTCACATGTGCACATGAGAAATACAAACTCCTGGTTAGAGGAGAAGGTAGTGTCAACACAACCATACCCATCAGACGGTTGAGTGTGACCCAACAGCGCCAAGCATGGAACTTCTGGCTCCTCCTTCTGCCTGTGATATTTATGATCTGAGTCTTCCAACAGCTTTGGAGAACTTTTCAAATTTTCTTTACTAAAAGACACTACGTAAATGCTAAGTATTACTATTTCAGTACAATATTGCATATCTGTGTTTCTCCATGCATTTATATGCCTGGAGCATCTTGAGTATAAATTCACAGGCATACAACATTACATAGTGCTGTTAACAATAATCATGTAGATTTTTGCAGGACTCTTTTGTCTAAGGAGAACAAAACACTTAGAGCTTCTCTCACACGCATAAAAACCTGACATAGAAAGTTAGAAAAGTGTTGACAGAGTTTGAAACAACTCTATTCCATCTCTGTCAAGGTTTCTTTTAACTTAAAGAAAAAATCTTCAGTGAAAGCTAATAATGTTTCTTGAAACCCACTGCAATCCAGTGTTCTATATACAACAAAATATAATGAAGTATTTGAAAAAGTGCACTGTTATGTTCAGATTTCATCAATGTTTTAAACCATCATTTTGGTGTAGTGGTGCATCATCTGAAATCAGTGGGCCTATTGTATTAGTTACTAAAGAAAATAAATTCTAAAATATTTGTAAATGGAAGAGACAAGGAAAAACCAGCCAGAGACATTGCTCAAAGCGTGAAGTGATGTGGGAGTGCTTATTGAAATAGATAAATGGCAGAAACTGCTCCTGTTGCTGCATGTTTGTGTTTAGTCCCAATTGTAACAAGCAACAGTTAAAAATGAAGGCGAGAATTATCTACATGAATGCATTTTTTTTTTCATTAAGAGGAATTGGATCTGTTGGAGGAGGGACATCATTATTTTCAAGAGACATGTTGGCAGAAATGACTCAGTTCTGCAAATTTTCTTTTATTGCTTGTTTTTTTTAAAAAAAAACCTAAGTTCTTTTGGTAATCAGGGACTTATTTTAAGAATTTTTACAGTTGTAAGAAAGGAAAAATGACAGACCTTCAAATCGTTCTGGGCCTTTCAGACTATGAAGCGTGATTTCTTAGCATATGGCTAGAGGAAGAGGGTCTGGATGTGCTCTGGAAAATAATTTTCCACAAGCAGTTGCCAACTCTGCAAAAGGACTTCCTGAACAGGGATTGAAAAGACGCTTCTGATTCCACTCAGGGCGTTCTCTTTAATGGAAATGTCTAACTTGCTGCAGTAAACCTTGAAGTCCCCATGAAAAATTCATGGAGGAGAGAAAGAAAGCCGAAGGACTGGCGTAGTGCTGCAGGAGGAGGCTGGCACTGAGGGTAGGTGACATGAGAAGTCCTGTGGCTCTGCCAGGTGGTGCCCTGGAAATAGCGAGGAGTCCAGCTCCTGTCATGCTCTTGAGTACTGCTGAGCTGGGAGAGAAGTATTGCAGATGAACTCAACCAGACCTTGTAATTTAACTGCCTTCCCTCCTTTTCAGCCTTGCTTTCTGTCTTGAGGAACTCCAACCATGAGAAGAACTCTTGACAGCTGATGTGAATAGTTTCCTTCTCCTTCTGGAAGGAAGACACAAAAGTAGTTCCTAGCTTCCAACCCCACACAGTGCTTGTGCCTGGGAAAGAAAGCTGTCTTACCTCTCTTCTGGACAAAATCTCAGTTCTGAATTCAGTTTAGTTCATTCAGTGTGAACTCAGTGTGAATTGAATTCAGTTCATTCAGTGTGAATTCAATTCAGTGGAATTCACTCTTGGTGAAAGTGAACATTAAGAGAGAACTTTCTTGCATAGAATACAACAGGTAGTAGTGGAATTTAGCTGTTCTTTTCCTTATGAAAAGTGACTATAACTTGTTCTTGTTCTTATAGATGGAGTCTTGAAAGCAACGTAATGATGTTGCAAGGCCCACTGGGTAATGACATGTAAACACCGATAGGGCAATAAAATTGCTGGAGTAGCAATTTGAGCAGTATGAATCTTATGATAAGGAATTTGCCTATAAAATTAAACCTAAAGAAAACAAATATAATTGTCCGAGGAGGAGTGGAGTGAGATTTGAAAATAACTTAAAAATAAGTTTGTGGGCAGCTGTGGGGGCTGTGTAGGGCTTGCTTAGCCACAACACAGGTTGTGTGGACATTGACATCCAGAAGCAGAAGGAGAAAGGTTTCTTTTGTGGTGTTCTGGCACATGAGAAGTTAAGAATATCCCTGGGGTCCAGTGATTGACATCATCAAATACACTTGCTGTTCCGAAGCTCTAGTCTGTCTCAGGCCTGTTTGGCAGCAGAGTCAAAGGTCAGAGAGAAATTAATCTGCTGTAAATGAAACTAAATGGATTGCAGGGTGCTGTTTGTGACAAGAGTAAGTAGTGGAAGACTTCAGCATGCAAAGGGCTGCAATTTAGACCTTGCCAGTGAACTGGGTCATTCATCTTTCCCATGTAAAGTGAGGTGAACCTAATCTTTCCAACAAAACAAGGATAACAAGCAAGACGGGTGTTTTTAGCAATTTAACCCCAGGGCAGCTACTATCTAAATAACTAACTATTAATGCACCTCTCCTGCTCCCTATCAAAAGACAGAAAAAGAATAACGCTCATATGAAAAAAAGATAGTTAATTGTTTTTGTTCTAGATATCTCAGTTCTAACTGAGCCCCTGGTAATCTGTTCTTTGTTGTCTAAAATTACTTGGTGTTTGAGTGGCAATTATATCTGAGGTGTGCTGTGGACCAGTGCTGAATGATGAAAAATCCAGGTGCTGCATCCAAAATCTAGGTGATTTTGGATGGAGTAATCTGTTTCTGTCATACCATTAGGGGACGTGGTGCAGGGATCCCTCAAATCTTTGTCCATTGGCTGATGTCATAGCCTGCTTCATGCAACCCTCCTGGAGTCCCAAGCTCTTCTTATTCCCTGTCTCCTTCTTCAGTATTTTATTTAGTCCTCTGAAAAGCAATTAAGACACACGTTGATATAAGAAGAAGCTTTGTGCTCAGACTATCTGAATGTGCCCCCAGGTATGCACGTGCCTCAACATGAAGAAAGCACTGATTCTGGTTGAGATTTCTAGGTATTAGAAGGTATAAATAAACTCCTCTTGCAAGGAAGTGAAATAAATGGGTGTACTTGTAGGGGAGCTAGCTTACTATTGAGAAACATATAATGATCCCAGCTTCTGTGGCAGCTGAGCCAAAATATGTTTGTATATAAATGAATGTATATCTCAGTGCTTAGATACTCAAGTGATGGATGCTCTGGGAGAAGATAAAGTAGCCAGGAAGGTATGAATAAATGTCTCACCGGGGCCTATCAATAGGCAGCGACTGCTGCTGACATGCAGTGTCTCAGTGGGCAAACTGTAAGGGCTTTAAGTAAAAACAATTATTGAATATATGATGTCTAAGTCTATTAGTTGTATACTATTATTGACTGACGTTAGATTAAAAAGCATGTCCTTATTACTCTCTCCTGTCATTAACTTGCCAGAAAAGGTCAGTCAAGAAGTACATTATTACTAAATTGTAGACTCACACATTTGTAGCTGCAGCAGGAATAAAGCCACGGAGGACTAGAGCCAAACTTTGGGCAGGCCCAGAGCCTAGTTTTGTTCTCACTCCACACACCTTGTAACAAGGCCAACTGCTCCCCATCCAGATCCACTGTTGCTTTGTCTATATTCTGTGCTGAAAACAAGAGGATTTGTATTACTGTAGCTTTTCCTCAAATGCCGCAGGGTACCTCTGCACTGTGTAAGGAAGCTGGATCTAAGCCTGCACTCGAGTTCCAACCTGCTGGCCATCAATGCAAGGCATGTGGAAGCCCATGGTGTGCTTGATCTAAGGGACAGAAGAAAAATAAAGGCTTTGTGCTCAAAGTGTATATTTATCTGTGTCATGGAGGGACCAGTCTGCTGTGTCTGGCCTGTCTCTTTCTGTTATTTAATGTTTCCTGCAACCATGGTGGTTGATCCACACCAAACAGTGGAGAAGATGCTGCCAAATCCTTCCTGAAAGAGCTTGACATCTGCTGCTGCAAAGCAGATGGGATCTGTAAGCAACCTGTCCTAAATCAACTTTCTGTCAGTGGACATCAGGAATCAAAGTCTCAAGCCAGAACATGGAAGGGTAGAGAGCGGGCAGGAAAGGAATTGGCCATCAACCTTTTTGTCAATCCAAGCATCATAAGGGTAAATCCATAGTTTTAGTGACAGAACATTCTCGTATCTTCTCTGATTTCAGTGGCAGCTATTCTGAAATGCCTGAACTTAAGTGCATGAACTCCTTCCACAAAAACAGTATTGAGCTAAATACAGCACCACTTTGCAATGGCTTAAGTATTTTGGATGTCTTTACCTGATGTTTCATGTCATTGACATAAAATTGTAAGACTGGGTGTTTATCTGACTTCATTTATTCCTTTTCTAGAGATTTCTTGGAATAGTCCTTCATCTGCTCAAGACTTAAGACTAAGATTTCAGAAAAAATCAAGCTCAGAGGTGAAAATGGAAATTATTCTTCGTCCACAATGTGGACTTACAGATGTAGCAGCAGGTTACTGATGCAGACGAAAAAAAATTTGCACTAAAATGAAGCTTTCTTTTGAGATTTTTGGTCCCTTTGCCTCCTGCCTTGGATAGAAATATTCATCACAGTCTTTTGATATAGAGAAAGGCTCCTTACAAACTTCAAATTTGTGACTGTTCTTTCAGGAAAAATGTCATTGTTTGGGCCTTGCACCTTCTTCCCTCTCTTTCCCTACTCTCAAATAGCCTCCCTGAAATCATCTGGGTTAGTATATATTTTTATTCTTGGACTCTTGCATGCCTAAGGGAATTGAGTCACAAATGGCTTGTGTTCACAAAATTGGTGGAATAAAGCCCAAGCTTTAAAGATGCAGCTTGGCAGCTTTTAAAAGGGCATAAGTAAAGGCATAAAACATTGGGTGAAGTTTCCAGAGTGATTTGAGAAAGTGATTCCTAAATGAGTTAGGAAAATTTGAAGAAGATTCTGACATTCATTGTTTATCTCCTAAAGATACAGAATGATGAGCCATTACACACACATTTAGGCATCTTCAAACCTGCTTCAGAATATATGTTATTCTGTTTGAGGAAGAATGGGGAGGGATGTGTGTGTGTGTGTGTGATTCCAGAACAGGCTCATCTTTAAAGTAAAACCTGTGAATGTTGTGTGGCAGAAGTAAGAGGGAGCTAGGAAAAAACTTTGGCACTATAGTGGGAGGGAAGGAAGGAGTTGTTTGCTCTTCATGAAGGAGTTTATATGTTCAAGAACTATTTAGGTATATGAAAGTATCTGTTCTGTTAGAATAAAGACCAAACAAAAGAGAATGCAGACCAAAATAAAATTCTGACGAATGAAAGCTGGTCATGCATCCTGTGAACTGAGAGGGCAGGTTTTACAAAGGAAACCACCCCTGCTTCTTTACATGTAAAACCAAAGCACGGGGGACAAGGTGTGCAGACATTAATGTCTACCAGAGGATCATTCTTACTACTTTACATCCATCCTACTCTCTGAGCTTCCCTCCAACACATCTGTATCTCTTTAGGTCTCAAAGCTTCTCTTTCTGACAACTTTGGAAAAAAGTTAAGTTTTTGAAGCTGCTCTTAAGGATTTTTATCTCTTTTAAACATCCTATCTCTAGTCTGCTATGTTTCAGAAGTGTCGCACCAAATCCTGAAGCGAAGAGTGAGAACACCAAGCTCTGCATAATGCAGGTGCCCAGGAGAGCAGTAGGCAGGCTGGTTGCTATAACAGCTTGTAGCTGTAGAACATCTTCCATTTCAGAAAAGATCCCAAATCTCTTTATGGACTCAGTTGAGAGAAGGTAAAATGCACTATGGACAAGTTGGGAAAAGCTGGAAGAGGCAAAATACCGGGTTTAACTTTGTATCTAGGATAAACAGCCCTGACCTACTAAGTACCCTATATGCATAGATAAGAAAGGCAGTCAGAGTTTTTCTGCTTTTTTCTAAACATTTTTTCAACATGTGTGAAGTGGGGATAGCGATTTCTCCCCTTTCAGTGCCACTGGTGCAGAGGAACTAAAATTGCAAAAGAGTTTTGCAACACGGTTAGAAACTCCTATGGTTTAGGAAGTTTAATACACTGTTCTCATCAGCTATTGTGTTTTTGTATAGAGGACACTTATGTTAGGTAAAGTCAGAGATGAGAACTGACACCCTGGACCGGGTCTGTGCGGCCTGTTTTTCTTCTGGAAATGATAGAAATGTGGAGGACTGTCCCTATGGCTTTAATAGCCATGATGAAGTGATCTAATTTGGGAAACATGGGCGGGAAACATTATTGGAGTGGTCAGACAAAAACCTACTGTGAATTGTTTGGTGAATCTAAGACACCCTTAAGATCTCTCAAGACACCAGAGGTACTTGCTCTATATTCTTATCAGAAAATAATTTCCCTTGCAGTGGGAGACTGCTTTGCATATCAAGACTGATCTTTCCTGGGAACTTTATCAGTTATCTTAAGGAAAAAATAATGGCTAATATCAACACTGCTGTTGGGGTAATCCTGGGACAGCTTTAACTTTGCAGAAGTGTAGCATAAGGCTTCTTTATTGAAAAAGGAGGAGTGGTTACATTTTAAATCTTCTCCACCTGCCACCCTAATACTCAGTAGGATTCAGACTGAGGCAATTTATATTGCATTATGATTCCAAAATATAGATTCTTTTTATTTCTAGTGGTTTCTAGGGATGGATTGGACAAAAAATGTTAAATGCTTTACGTATTCTGTGCATTTTGGTAGCTGCTTGGATGAGCTGACCTCCCAGGCTCCATTTCATAGTAATTGGTGTGAATTGACAGTTCTGTGATTCACCTACAACTGCTAGGCAGTCAAGAGTGCTGCTCTCAGTTTGTAGAGTTGAACAGAAAATATGGTTTGCATGACTAATATGCTTATCTAGATGTGTTATCTCTTGCAACAAAAGTTACAAATGCATGGACTGATTTTTATTAAATATCAAAATCGTTTTCTGCTTATATATTTATTTATCAAAATAGTGAAGTACTTTGCCCAAGCTTCCAGCAGAAAAAATCTTTCCCTTCTTCCCCCCACCTTTATTTCAACAACAAATTTCTAAGTTTCTTGTTTCCCACCATCTATAAAGATTTCTAGGGGCTTTTCCCCCCCCTTTCATTGTTTTTCCTGTATTTTCAGTAATAGATGTTCCCTTTCAATGTAAGTTAAAACCTCTGCTTTTTGGAAAACATAAGCCAGTCCTGTTTTAGAATAGGGTGTTCTCTGTGATGCCTGGTAAATCACCGCACTGAGGCTGAGGATTTGGGTTGACAGGATGTGGCCTGGAACGCAGGACTGGGGGGAAATCCTGGCTCATCAGGATCTGTTCCCTACTATTGCAGACAACCACATCACATAATCCCTTTCATAAGTTTATCGAGCCTCATCTTTAAACTAATTAGGTCGTTTGCTCTCACTATCCTTGTTGGAAAGCAGTTCCAGAGCATCGCTCCTCTGATGGTTAGAAACCTTTTTCTAATTCCCAAATCAAATTTATTCATGGTCAATTTATACTTATTTGTCCTTGTGCAACATTGTCCTTTATTTTAAATGCTTCTTTTCTCCTTGATATTTACTGTGGGGATGTAGCTAGCAATCCTATCTATGCAGAGCTTTTTTCCATTTTACTAGACAGACAGAGCAGGCTCTTATTTCTTGCAGGAAACAGGGATTTGGTAACATCTCTCTGGCTCCAGGATTTGTAATCCACCTATTGGAATATAGGTGTGGGGAATGTTACCCCCTCTTCCCGAAAGCCTTGTAATGTCCATGGTGTTCTTTTCACAGATTTTGAACATTCTTCTTGCCACAGGCCTTTTTATTAACTGCTGGAGGCAGCATTAGAACAACACAGTGAGATTAAGCCACTGTCCTTTCCGTATTGCACCTGAAGGAAAGGATGTGAGCAGATCTTAAGTGACCAGATTGGGACACCCTTGGATGTGCATTTCAAAGTGTAACAACATGTCCTGCCACATAATGCTCACTAGATGACCACTGACTTGCTACCTTTCCAAAGAGTCTCTGACCTTGCAAAGACCTACGTGAATCTTGAATGCTGACCAAAACCAGAACAAACAGTAGCTGCAAGTTGCTCTGTCTTACCCTTCCACTCACAAAGTGATACACAGTGAGAAACCATGTGTAAGGGGAAAGACCATCGTCTTGTAGTTCTTACTGGTATGGGACGTGAGCTGCAAGTAAAGCCTTTACAAGTGGAGTTCTTCTGGGGACACAAAGTTCCATGAGTTTGCAGGAATCATAGGCAAAGGGGCAGTGATATGGCTGCAGGGCATTCACTCAAAAACTGTGAAAGTCTTAGACATGGAAATGCAGAGCGGATGAAAGACTTTGTGGTTACCTGACTGTACTCCATGGGGGCCAAAGACAAGAGGTAGTGTAAAAGTCATTATCTGTAAAGATCAGCCCCCAGTCCAGCATGTCAGCAGGTTGTCAATGAAGAGGGCTTTTCAGCTGGACAGATCTGACCACGAATTATCAAATGTCATGTTAACACACTGCTACATTAAATTGCACAAGCCGCAGATGCTAAGTGTTATCTGTTTAGTTGTTAAATTTAGTAAGGCACTTAAAACTGAAGAATGCATCTACAAAACATGTCCTCATCATCTTTAGGCATGAAATTCTTACAGCTTGCTTCTTGGTAAAGCAACTCTAAAATATTTTTGTAGAGAGAGGAGAGGAAAAAAAATGAAGTACCGCATAAGTAGAGTCTGAGTGGTGTGAAGAAGGGCTGTATGCATGTCAGGAGTTGAGAGGAAGACGTGCCCCTTTCAGAGATATTCAGCATTTAGGCTGTTTAATAATAGCTGGACAAGAAGTTTCTCCTTTCCATTCTTTTGCCCCTTTCCCAAGGTAAGAATTCCTCCTACCTCGGCTATAGCATTACATTCTGCATATCCTGACAAACTTAATCTGCTGCAATCAAATCTTATGGTATAATATCACATGTTTCGGTTCAGATGGAGAATTGCTTCAGTTATACTGGAGAAAGTGACTGTATGCATTTATTTTGATGGGGTTGCTGATCTGCTAGGATTTGTGCAAGTATGGAACAAAGACAGTCCAGTGACAGAAGCTAGAGTACAAAGACTGGGAAAATAATCATACAACTGACATCTTCTATAAAGCACACATATATTAGTATAGTTTTGATATAGGGGCAATTTAAATTCTGATATTTCCTGACTTGTAATTTGCATTAAGAAAGAAAAAAAATATGCAAAATCTTGTATTTTCACTCTCAAAAATGTAAGGAACATGCAGAGATTTTATAGTCCTTGGCTGGGGGGGGTGGGAGGACCGTGGAGAGGGATAAGGAAGAGAAGTATATGTAAACTTTCTTTTTTTTCTAGGTGTTGGAGAAATATTATTTAGCATTCTGCAGGTATTATCCTATTACCTTGCAGAAGGTATTATCATGAGAAATTTGGTTTATCAGCAGAGGTAGACTAGAGAAGAAACTCTGTGATAAATTAGTTCCCTATTGAGCAATGCTGCTTTAGTGGAACCAAAATATTTAAGAAATGCTTCAACTCAAAGCTTCTGCCAACTGATGTGCTTGGGTCTTGAAAGGTTCCCTGACTGTCTGTAAATGAGTTGGTAAGATACTGGGAGCCCTGTAGGACACTTCTAAAGCTATAACCTCTTGATTTGTCTTTTGGACTGCTCCATAAAATCAGATTATAGGTGGTCCTGGAAGAAGGCTCTTATGATGAATGTTTTTAAGACTGGAGCTTGCTAGGCAGGAGTCTTCTACTTTTCCTGGAAAACTTACTATAAATCATAAGAAAACCCTCCAAACAAATAAACAAATACCTTTAAATCTGTTTACAGGAAAACACACAAACTGAAATGTTAAAATGTAGCAAATGGCTGTGGAAAATGGGAGATTCAGTTTCATCAACTGATTACTGTATATGCAGAGATCACATTTGGACCAGAAGTCCCTGAGCCGCAAGGCTGGAAACTGAGAAGAATACCCAGAGGGGGCATGATGCACATCCTCTCCTCATACTTGTTTCACGGCATCTGCTTCTGCCTCCATTGGAGACAGGATATTGTAGGAGATGGACTTTGTCTGATCTGGTACTGTCATCCTTATATAATATTTTAGTCCACTACTTTTGAAGAGAGCAGTAGTTGTTGTTTGGGATTTTTAAACTCATTAAGCTCTACTCTCCTACTTTCTGACATCAGCAGGGATTCTCCAGTGAGTTTAACCTCTCAGAGATGCTCAGCAGCTGGCTAACTATTTTTAGCTTTCCTGATAGAAAAAAAAAAAAAAGTATAACCACATCTCTGATGTGTGTCTGCTCCCAGTTATCCACTATGCACTGATACGTTGACTGACAACAGGGAAAGTTTTGGTAGGTCACTGTATTCATGAGGTAGCCTGGAAAGTTTCTTTCATCCATCTTTTAATGTCTTGGTCAAAATGGCTTCCAATTGTCTCTTTTAAGGAGACATTGTGAATACTTTCCCACCAGGAACTGTTTGCTGGCACTGTGTTAGTACAGATATGCTTTTCTGTTCATTTGTGGTTTAGAGTTTCTCCAATCTGTATTAAATCAGCAGAGAAAGAAATACCAATCAAGGTGTCATATTAAACTAAAAAAAAAAAGGACAAAAACCCAGTAAAATTATAATAGATTGTTTTATGATTGATTCTCATTTTTTTCCCCAAAAAATTATCTTTGTAAAATAAAAACAATACACCACTCAGAAAATATTGGTGGGTGGCTGGCTGCACAGCTCTGTCCAACCCCTTGGAAATTACTGACAATTGCCCAGCTAACTGTGGATGGATTGTGTTTTAATGAAAATTTTATCCCACTCAGTTGACATTCTGATTTGTTTTCACCAAGAAAGGTTATTTAAACTGGTTTCTTAAAAACAAAAAAAATGTGTTTTTTCTTTGGTTAGACAACGTATTAAACTTTTGGATAGAATCATTAAAGTTAGAAATAGGGAGAAAGGGAAAAATGGAGGCCCTCTGAATGTATTTGCTCTTGGATCAGTATTAACTTTTGTTTATGGTTTCAAGTCACTTAAGTAATAAAAGTTCCATGAAGGACTGATTTTCTCTAATGGCTGGGAGAGACAGTTAGTAATGTTTACTTTTACCTTCTGTAGGGTCATAAACTTCCATCTTACAGCTTGCAATTGTCCTAAATGGCATAAGAATCTGTGGTTGTGATACTGTTCCAGGGTTGCAAGAATTTCTCTTTATGCCTTTTAGCAGAATAGGGAGACAAAAACCTTACAAAACAGTCAGATGGGAGAGTGACCAGAAAGGTGTTGGAAAATTACTGACTTAAAAGTTTTCACTGGGAGGGCTCCCTGCCCCCCATGTTGATTTAACTCTTCTGCCTTTTCCCTCCCTGCCTTTTCTATGTCCCTGCCTCCAACATACACTGACAAAGACACCCCTCAATCATATTTAAGGGATTATTCCATATTATCTCTGAACTTGTATGATCCAGAAAGCCTTAGGTTATGTGGTCATACATGTACATTCGATCATGTAAACTTTAATAAAAATAAATTAAATACATTCTTGACTAACAGACTGGTTACATGCAAAAGCCACTTTGAGGCTGTGCGGGAGGGGCGAACACCAATATTTGGAGCAGTTAGGAAGCATTTCTAAAGCTCAGACTAAACATTCAGATGTAGAATTTTGTGTTGTTGCCCCTAGTTATTGTTCTCAGGTATCAACTTGAACAAACTTTCTCCATTCTTTGTGTTTACACCTTCAAGACTTGTAGTTGATTATCATCCATCCCCCTGAGTCATCATTTACCCAAATTATACATATCTAGTTCTCTTAATTTTCTCTCATAAGTCAGTCCTCCCAGTCCGTTATGAATTTCTATTACTCATCTCTGAAATCCATTTTTCCTTTTCCTTTTTTTCCTTCCATGTGTTTCTGAGCACCTTTAGGTGATTAGATTTGACAGGATCGTTTCAGATCTGGGTTTTCTATTGACACCAAAGGAAGGAGGTGTCTTTGATCTGGAAGAGACATACACAGTATTGTATGTGATATTGTCCACTATCATCTGAAAGTGTCTTTTGACATTACTGCCCTTCAGCTTCACCTGTCCCGTTGAGCATTTGCCTCTGTGGCTATTCTTTACCTGCATTTTAAGAGCTGAATCATTCAAGGTGCTAGGCAAGGCTAATCCTCCCCAGCAGGGATCCAGGTGACTGACCACAGTATTAAGGGGCCCAGCACCCCCCAGGATGTGTTGCAACTTATTCTCCCTTCCTCTTTATGTGTGAAATCTTCTTCGCTGTAGTTTAAATTTAAGATCAGAACTTCTGTTTTGTTAGATGGTTCTTACATCTTGATACAATTGACACTTCCTGACTAGCAAGTTCCTCCTGCCAGCCCTCAGTGTTTTGTGGTCTACACTGATCTTCCAGTCTAATACAAGTTCAATTCTAAAAGCAAAACTTTCTACTATGAGCTGCTTCAAAGGTTTAACCAAAACAATTTACGACATACTCAGCCTTCACTAATTTTTAAGTTGATTAGCAAAAAATGTGATCAAAATACCTGTCTGATATTTAACTACTACACACTTTTCTTTGTGTTCTCTATTCATCAGGAAATTGTACCTCATTTACTTCACCCTGACAAGAGCCCTTCTTAAATCCAGTGCACTGAAGCTTTGTAAATTGCACAGATCTTGTTTTAATTAATTTCACTCTTTCTTTTTTCACTTCAAGGATTACATCCTTATGTCTTTTGTAAAAACTTGAAGTTTTAGGCTAAAATTCACAGAGTTTGTTTTTAACTTGGTACTGAGGAACAGTAACAAGTAGAGGATGGCAAAAGGCACCTGGATGCAAGGGACCATAGTGTTTTCCTAGTTTACTATTTTGAGATAATCCACTGGGGATGTAATGTATTTATGGGTCTACATACGAATTTGTCCACATTTAAGAACAGCAGACTTATGGGTGTTCATAGCTTCAGGTAGAGTCTTGGGAGGTTTTTGTTTCAAGTTTGACCTTTACTACAAACTCTTTTTGTGGCTTTGGATAGGTGCTTAAATCTTTTTTCAGTCTCTGCATGCCTTGTCTGGTTCCTAAATAATTTATGCATGAGCCAGGCTCTTAAAGCAAGCTTATACCATGCAGTAATGTCTCAGCTTGGAGCTTTTTGCCAGAGAGTCAATGGAGACCCTTGTTCTTAAGACATACCTCTCTTCCTTTGTGCTGTAACTGAGCGATAGGAACTTCGAGAGAAGTTTTCCATCTTTCTCCTACCATGCTTCCAGAGCACCTCAATTCGCCTTGCTTTCTCTCTCATGCACACACACAGAGTATGTCTTGAGGTTCTCAGCCCTAAGCAGATAGAGGTCTGTTGATTAGGAAGTTTGCATCATCTCTGGCAGCTTGCAGAAGAACTTGATCCTACATCATGCCATTCCACTACCCATACTTAAAGAACGAGCCAAATTGAGAAAGAAGGATAAGGAGGAAGAAATAGGCATTAAGAGACAATATTTGTTTGCTCCCAACATCTCCTAGAGGATAGAAGCAGCCATTCAAAGTCAAAACATATGGAAAACAGCATCTGGTTATGGGAGCTTGGATGTTAATTGTTCTGACAGATGAAATTTGTCTCCAGAAATCTCATGAAGCCAGCTGGTATTGTAGAGTTTTCTCTGGCTCATATTGTGACTCTTACAAGTTTCTGGAGACTTCCAGTCTCAGGGTGATCATCTTGTAGGAGCAGCTGCTGCTTAAAGATTTTCATTTCTATATCAGCTGGAATCAGGAAATATATTCTTTGGGGGGTTGGATTTGTTTTGTAACATAAAAATCCTAAGGTGGCTTCAGATGCACTTACCTGAATTCAAACTTACCAACACCCTGTGAAACCTAGCAAAGAGGTTCTAATGTTGTCCTGTTTATGGTTCTTGCATATGAAGTGAGCAGAAAAACTTGATCATAAGTAGTAGATAAGTACTGAGGTTGATTTTGAGAGGTGTCTAAAAGGTTCCAGTCTGAATCTGAATTTTCTGAATTGGACAAATTTAGGCTGGCAAACTTGGTAAGAGCAATAACTAAAGAGATATTTGCAATAGTCTGTTTCCAAATGGGCTAGGAGTTGTCTAATAATAGCTCTTTTTTCTGCACTTGTTTCAGTGCCTTTTGCTTTCAACCTTGAGCTGGAAATGTCAGAAGTCTATATTGACATATGTGCTCTGTCTGAGAGAAGAAAGAATATGAGGTTGTTTAGAGAGCACACGAGTCCGTATTTAGAACAAGTTACTTACATGTTTCTGAGATAAAAGCATAAATAACTAATCATTTGATGATGCTATCAACAAGATGTTTACTGCACGGCCCTAACATTTTTTAAGGGTGAAAATATCAACTTTTCTTATGTAAAAGTACAAACACATTTCCCACACATAGACTTGATGTTATTTTCCGAGAAATGTCTGTTCTCACCCTTGTGAAAGATAATGAGCAGTAAAAAAATAAAATAATAAAAAAAAAAATAACCCAAACCCACTCTATATAGATGCAGAAAATCAAGACTTAGACAAAGTTGTATGTGGCAGAACAGTCTAATTAGTTTAGAGATGGTTTTGTTTTAGCTTTATTTTGGTAAGATTCCAGACATTCAAAGCGATTGTTGTTTAACAGCAGCATAACCTCTGGAGACTAGTTGAGCATTCTTGAAGATGTCTCCCCAAAAGAAGTGAATAAAAAATCAAAACAAAAATGAAGAAGAGGAAAAGTTTCCGAAAGAGCTAAATGTTTTAGAAAATCCACTGAGTTATTCATATGCTGCTAACAATAGAAAGAACTCAAAAGGCAGGACCCAGAACAGCAGGTACAGAGTCTAATTAATGCATGTACTCTAAGGAGGTTTAACCCATAACTGTCTGAATGCAAGAGGTACTGTTTCAACAGAATGATTATTTCTAGTTATATGTCTGACTTTCACTAGTGAATCACAAGACCAAAAAAATCCCCAACTTCTATATTTTTTTTCTTTATCACCACACTGGAAACAAGAAATCTTGAGGGTTTCAAGCCATGTTTTTCCCTGAAGCTGCAATGGGTAAAACAAATATGCTGGAATTTCATTGAAGTAATAGGTAGGCTGAAGGGAGTCAGTTTTAGAGGTGGTCAGGATTATAACTTAAACTGGATGTCTTGGTGTCTCTTTCTGGATTAGAAGCTGGAACCTACTTATTCTCATCCTTACTTGAGTGATCTCTGTATCTCTAGAGTCTGTGCATGACTTTCTCATCAGTGACAGAGTTCTGAAATACTGGGAACACTGTTGCTTGGTCTGGAAAACCAATTGATTATTATTTTCACCTTAATGTCAATATTTTTATATTTTAAAATCAAAAGCATTCCCTAACCGTTTGAGGGATAGGGCCTGAAGGCATACACCTATCCTTACAACATGGAGTCTACAGGTAGAAGGCAACAAATGAGAAATTGAAGTCTGTTTAAAACTAAGTTTTCTACTCTAATTTAAAGTATTTAATATTTGTAGGCCTTTCTGGGCACGCCAGCACTCTCTGTGGTAGACAACTACCTTAACCAGTAATCTACATTCTGTTTTCCTTGATGTGGGGTCTATTCTTTGACCACTTGTTGTGTGTATGGAAATTAGACATCTGTTCTTGGAAGTAAAATGTTCTGGGTGGTTGGTTAGACTTGCAGAAACTTGAGAAGTGGATCTTCAGTTGACTTGGACTCAGATGATCAAAATTATCCCAGAAATTTCAGGATCAAATTTAAAGCTGAAACACTGGCAGATGTGGAGAACAGGACCTGGTATATGGTATGTCTAATCAATGGTTCATTCTACACCTTATGTGAGTGTACCAGTAAGAAAAAGATGGTTCAAAGCAACCTGCAAGGAACTTTCAAGATCACAGGAGAAACCCATCTATGTGTGAATCAGAGCCAGAAACTGTTCCCTCATCCTGGGGAAGAAAGCTTGACAGATAAAAATCTTTCCAGTTTTACAGTAGTATGGAGGCAAGGAAACTGTGGTGCTACTTAAAAAATAGACATGAAGGCTTGTGGGTCTACCAGTGACAATGTGCTCTCCTGTGTCAAAGCCCTGCACTCAAGGTCCTCTTTGCCTGGACTACTGACTGTCCTGGAATAAGTTACTCTTGCTTTAGGATCTGATCAAAAATTACATCAGAGGCCTGAGAAACACTTCTTGCTGAACTATTTCACTGAAAATTTCTATGAGAAATTTTGACTTTTAAAAACTGCTGCTTTCATTAAAAACCTAAAAATCAGGATGAAACCACTGTCTGTTTTGTTGGAATGCTTACACACACCAATAGTTACCCAAGTCTCTCTGCTGTCTACCTGGACACTGCTAAACATAATTAAAAACTGTTTAATCTGAGGAAAGACTCTGATTTGGGCTGTGCATATGAATGTCTCATTTTGGACTATCATAAATGCATTTTTAAGTGAGCTACTATTCTGTAAATATGGTTAACTTCTACATTTGCAGATTTGGCCCCTTAATTTGTTTTTTATATTGGTTCATGGGTGTACAAGTGTGGGCCTTATGTGTGCTTTTAGACACAAAACCCTATCAAGTTATCTATAGCAGGAATATTACAGCACCATAATAGTTAATGGAAAATAGCATAAGAGGAAAAAGAAAATTAGCATTCCACACAGCAGGGCATTTCGGATGTTAATCTGCCTTGCAATATAATTGACAGGGAAGCTGATATCTGGGAAGATTTTTATTCCTATCTTTTTCTCTAAACAGTTAGTGTTCAGTTGTTGTGCAGCAGGGGAGATGGAGAAAAAGAAAGTTCTAGCCAAGTGAATGTTCTTTACCAGCAAAGATGTTAACTTTTGTCAGAAGGTAGTTAATCACTGAGAGAGAAACAGATGAAGAAATTGGATAAAACATTTCCAGTTCCAAAAGTCTTTATTGATTGTGTCTCCCTCAAGAAAATTCAGCTCAATCTCTGAAACCCTCAAGTGATTAAACCTTGGGCAGTCCACTGTAGACAGAGCAAATGAGAATTGTTTCAAAACCAGACATGTAGAGCTAGGATAGTTAAAGCGAAAAAAGATTTCTTTTTCACTTTGAAATCCTAGCTGGGAGACGTAACCTGAGATGTTGATTTTAAGGCAAGAATTTTCTTAAGTACCGCAATCTTGCTCTGTAACAGATCTCTGAATTTTGAAGCAATGAACTGTTTTATTTTCAGAGAATGAACTCTCTTAAACACAAATCTAGAGTCTGGAAAATGGGGGACAGATCTCTGGGCCATGACAGATAACTTGTATACCTTGGTCTAATTTTTCCAAAGGTAATTAGAGTACAGAGAGACTGAAGCATCACAAAATGAGATGCTAAGACCTGTTAGCAGTTGAGAGTTCCTTTTTTTTCTCAGAGATGTGATGTTTTTGCTCTCAAACCATCTCCTCTAGAAGACTGTAGCTATTCTTAAGTTGGAGTATGACCATTAGCATGTGATCCAAAGTATGCAATTTTCAGTATACAGCATGAAGGTCCTGGATAATTATGCTTGAATTACAGTTTGCTTTCTGGAAGTCCATAGTGTGCTGCTAAAGTAAAGCCCTTGCTTTCTCTGCTTTGGGGGTTTAGGATGTGGAGTGCATCAAAGACAGTAGGAAAAGGTCCTACAGTAGAAGACACTATGAGCTGATATCTGTTCTTTCTTGTGTTACACAAGAGTTTCTTTTCACTAGTTTATGTGCTGTACAGAAGTCTAACATAAAACAACACAGGAAAGCAAATTTAGGAAATCCACACTGTTAAAGTCAATTAACATTTTTGTAACTAAAAACAAGAAGGTATTTGACTCAAAGAAGAAAAGTCAACAAAAACCTGACAGCCTTGTGAAAGTTTTATCTTTTCCCGGGCAGTGATTCTGATTTTAGTTACACTTACAAGTATTGGAAGGGTTGTAGTTTCAGAAGTTAGCACCTGTCAACGGAGCTGTGATAATTGGTTGAGTGCATACTTTATAGTCACAAAAGTTTGTGAATTGAAAACTGGCTTAGATCACTTGAGCCAGCCTTCTCAAAACCTAGGGTTATCCTAACTGTTCTGGATTATCTTGGCTGAGGTCAGCATCTGAGCCAAGGATTCTTCCAAGAGAGAGACAATGGACTATGGTTCAAATCATGAACCTAATTTCACATTGGTGTAATTGCATAGCTGTGCTGAATTTCATGAAAGCTCTTCCCTTGACTGGATTGACACCCCCTGAGCTGAGAATCTGCTTTAGCTCTCAGATTTCATGCAAGAGTTTTAAAGCACCTATCAAACTTCCTAATTTTCCCCCATAAAGCTAAAGAGTAAACATAGCCCTCATTCCCCAGAATCTGTTGAGGTATATATTCATTAGTTTCAAACAAGACCTTTTCATGCCCTTTTTGGACAGACAGCAAACATCTGGAAATTGACGTGGTTATAGACTTACTCTTAGACTATGCCTCTAGATCTAGGTGCATGGAATATCTGAAGTCATGTTTTGTGTGAGGTTATGTTATTCTAATAAAATCATAAGGTGTCACTGAAACAAATCATGCAAAGAAAAGGTCATAAGTCTTCAGCTTAAAAAATGGGCAAAGAGGACAAATTGTGTCAGGATACCTGTGGCTGTCTGCCAGAATAACACAAGAAAGGGTAAAAAACCCTTTAATTAGAGTAATTCATTAGATCTTCAGTATGCACCATCTTCATCCCCCACCATATATAACAAGGAATAATTGTGGTACAGATAACGTGTGTACTTGAGGTAGTTGAGAGGCTAGAGGTGGCAAGTGGAACCTAACCTTGGGAAAATGCAACCTTGAAGCTAAAAGCCTGCACCTTAAAAGGTGAAGCATGGTTCTTACACCAAGTGTAGAGGATAGACAATTCCAGAGGCTTATTCGACTCCTGTATGCAAAGTCAAATGAATCTCTTGTCAATGACGACAAGATTGTTAATTTTAAATAACTAAATATGAGTTAGGTGACCGGGGCTTTTTAACTGGTTTAAAGAAGTTGAGAGTCGAGTGTTTCACTGAAGTGATAAGCACAGAGGTGTTTTCACTTGTACCAGGACAAATAGAGTACTAGTGGGGTGAAGTAATTAATACAATCATAGATAGGACTTGAAAGACTACCTAGATCCAACCTCCCTACCATGGACAGAGACACCTTCCTTTAGACCAAGGCACCGCGCCACATCCAACCTGGCCTTGAACATTTCCAAGGATGAGGCATCTTCTTTGGGCAACCTGTTTCAGTGCCTCATCACCTGCACAGGAGAGAATTTCTTACAAATATCTGTTCTAAATTTACCCTCTTAAGTTTGAAGCCATTCCCCCTTGTTCTGACATTACATGGCCTTGTAAAAAGTCCCTCTCCAACTCTCTTGTAGCTCCTTAGGTAAGATGTCCCCAGAGCTTTCTTTTCTCCAAGCTGAACAAACTCAAGTGTCTCAACCTGTCTTCACGGGAGAGTTGCTCCAGTTCCTCTGACAACATTTATGGTTTCCCCTGGACTCTCTCCAGAAGGTCCATATCCTTCATCCTTCTCATAAGGACTGTTCTCAATCCATTCTCCACCCAGTCTCTATTTGTGTTGGGTTTGTCCCAACCCAGGTAAAGTTCTTTACACTTGGTCTTGTTGAACTTCACAAGATTTACCTGGGATTTACCACCCCTCAAGCCTGTCAAAGCCCCTCTGGGTGTCATCCCTTCCTTTGAGTGTCGACTGCACCACAAACGAAGTTTCTTGTTGGTAAACTGGTTGAGGGTGCCTTCAATCCCACTGTCCATGTCACCAGCAAAGACGTTAAACAGTACTAGTCCAAATACCAAACCCTGAGGAATACCACTCATCACTCCTCTCCACTTGGACATCAAGCCACTGACAGCAACCCTCTTAGTGCGACCATCCAGCTAATTCCTCTGGTCCATCCCTCAAATTCATGTCTCTCCATTTTAGAGACATGTTGGAAAGCTCAGTGTCAAATACTTTGCACAAATCCAGGTAAATGTTGTCAGTTGCTCTTCCCTTTCTCACGAGTGCTGTAACCCCGTCACAGAAGGCCACCAAATTTGTAAGGCACAATTTGCCATTTGTCAAGCCATGTTGGCTGTTACCAATCACATCCTTTTTTCCGTGTGCCTTAGAGTGTTTTCCAGGAGGCTCTGCTCCATGATCTTGCCAGATATGGTCTGTAATTGCATGGGTCTTCCTCCTTTCCCTTTTTAAAAACATGGATTTTTTTCCCTTTTTCAGTCAGTGGTAACTTCACTGGTCTGCCGATCTCAAATATGATGGATAGGGGCTTTGCCACTTCACCTGCCAGTTTCCTCTGGACCCACAGATGCATCTCTTCAGGTTCTATGGGCTTGTACATCTTCAGGTTCCTTATATGGTCTCAAACCTGATCTTCTGCTACAGGGGTTTTTTCTCCATTCTCCCGGTCCCTGCCTTTGGTTTCTGCAGCTCAGGTGGTTCCAGAATTATTCTGTTCAGTTCACAACATGTCCCCTGACTTTTTTTTGCTTCCTAGGCTTGTGCAAAATCTTCTGGAGACTTACTGTGGAGTTGAAGTTGCTGCACCCACGACTATTATCCATCTATATTCCGTACAATTATTATGTCTCTTGAATTCTCTGGAGATAAAATTAAAATAGAGCTTTTGTAATTTTTTTTCCATCTCAAGCCTTTGTTTTTGTTTCCCCCTTCTCTTTAACAACCTTGTTTCCCAGGAGACCACTTGATATGTTCTCATGTTTCCAAGAGACTGCAGTTCAATAGGTTGAGAGTTAATTGGCAGCTGGGAGTTTCCAGATGTTTATATGCTTGCCCAAAAAGCTGTCCACTGATAGTAAATGAACAGCTGGAAAGACAATCCAAACAAAGCATCTTTAGCTGATTGACATATGTCTGGAAAACATGGCATGTTTGAGAGAAATGGAATTGAAATTAGGAACAGCTAAGAGCAAGTCCTTCATTATCAATAATTAGTCAATTAGATTTTTTGTTCAAATTCAGAAATAATTCACAAGCACTGTACTGACTCAGTCCTTACCGTCCATAGAAGTAGATGACAGAAATAATGCATAGGCTCTACACTAACCTTCCTTAGGAGATGTGTTGAGAAATGTTCGTTATACTGCTGAACATTGGCAATTCAAAGGGGCTGGATAGTGAAAATTATTTATAATGGAATGTGAAGTCTTTCACCCAAAAATCATGTTCACATCCAGCTCAGACAGCTGATGGCAAGTGAGCTGTTGAGCTATTTAAGAGCTTACTATCAAATACTTTTTTTCCAGTGAAATAAGTGGTTCTGTACACAATCATAAGTTTCAGCAGGGAAAATTGATTGTTCTGAAATTGTTTTCCATCGGGGAAATCAAAATGAAAAAAAACCATAAAAAGCAAACAAACAAACAAACAAACAAACAACAAACCAAAAAACACAACCAAACCACTTTTTCCACCAATTTCTTTTCTCTGCAAAACCCAGTATATCTGCTCCATATGATATTATTCCTGGACTCAGTTGTTTAGTGTGTTGTACGTTGTAGTGTTCAGCTGAGTGTCCAGTGGTCTGTTCTTTAAGCAACAGTCTTCAGGAAAGAAGAGCCCTTTGGAGGGCCCATACAGATGCGCATTGATAGAGGTAACCTAGGAAAAGTAACACCTGAAAGAGGTTCTACAGTTGTCATTCCATTAAACACAACACAAAGGATAGATCAATTATTTTGATGTTTTGTGGGTGAATGGGGGGAGTGGGCAGGGCAGGGTGGTTCAAGAAATAGCATTGCCTTTCATCCTCATGCAAAAGGAGCTGAAATATAGAAATACTTGCAGGACTGAATAATAGATATGTATTGTTTTATTAGAGACCACGTTTCTGAAAAATACTATTTTAAGTGATGGCTAGTGCCATCAGCATATGTGCCTTAGAGAACAATTTTGTGGTAAGTAAAGGGCAGACAAAAAATACGCCCAAACTCTCTTTTTCGAGACCAGTTATGAACATTAAGCTCTGCTTTATTCCGTTTGGCCACAGTTAGGATGGAACCTCTTACTGTCTCTAAGCAACAAGGTCTTACTTAAAATAAATGAGATATTATTTTTCATTCAAATATTACTTTTTGCCCAACAAGAGTGGGACAGATTGTGATTCACATGCATGATGTATGAATGGGAAGGGAAAATGAAACACTTCAATATTTGGCCCTGGAAAGCAGGGTGGCTTTTTTGTCTGACCATATGAAAGGGTAGATTCCTTTTCCATTTCAACAATCTTTTTGTCCATAACACCATGTTTGGGAAATCAGTGATGTTTGACACATTCCACTAAGTACTGTTTCTAGGAGTCTGGCACTTCTACCACTTTCACCAACATGTTTGGAGAGGACTTAGTGGAGCTTTCTCTCTGATGAGAACTTACCCCTACACACATGCAGTGTGGATCTTGGAAGGGAAATTTGCTCCTTCAGGGCAGAGTCATCTTCTGTCTATTCAGTCTGAATTACAGTCATGATACTGTAGGAGTTGCAGGACATTCTTAACCTGAACTGTCATCATGTCCATCACAATGAGGAGAAAAATATAGCTATCATTATGGAATAGTGCATAGTTTATCTCTGTAGCAGCGTGCTATAATGTGCTTAATTAGACTGTATCAGCTGCTCCACGTCTGCTACTAAAGGGAGACTTTCTTATTGTGTCTAGTAAACAGAGAGCTCTCAGCCTGTGATTTAGCACTGAAATTAAATTTAAGCATAGTTTCCCATTTGATTATTGAGCTATGGGTGACTTTTAAGGATCCTTTTCAATCCATTACTTTTGCTAGCTGCAAACTCTCTGCCACTCTTTCTTCCCCTTCTTTGGTAGATACAGACTAAGTGAAAACTCATCCACTTAAAGGGGAAGAAATCAACATAATTCCAAGTCAAGTATGCAAACTTTTGCTGCTACTCAGTCTCCTTCCTTGATTGTCACCTTCTGTTTTTGACTCTCAATTACTGAGACATAATAAATGTGATTGGTTTGAATAAGCTGAAAGTAACAAGACCTCCAGAAAGTAATACAGCGTAAGAAATAGTGAAAAAAATGTTCTTTTTTTTTCATGCCAAATTATATCTTTATTGTGAGAGGAATAGGGTGACTTCCACAAGATAATCTTTGAGAAAAAAAATATGTATATTTATAAGAAAAAAAAATCTCCCTGGTCTCTTGTATGTACTAATCTATTAAAAGGACTGTAAGGAAGAAATGAACAAGTGTGTATTTCTTCAGTAATGTTATCTAAGGAACCAGCTTGGGAAAAAGAGTGGACAAAATGTCACAGTGGTAATCAAAGCTGAAAAGTTCATAGTCTACTGTTTACTTACCTGTTACGTACTTTATATGTGCATGGGGAGAAGGTGAGTGGGTCAAAATGAGATTATGGAACATGTTTCTTTCTTTGGTAGTCTCTCTGTACTCGTGCTGCTCTTGAAAGGTACCCGCAGTTTGAGGGACATGTTGCCTGAACCTTGAAAGATAGGATTCCTCCATTTCAAGGAGCTGGAGGGGTGGCAGACATTCTGAAGTAATTTCAGAGAAAATGTCCTCTGCATAACAAGCACTTTTTTGCTGCAGGGACTGGCAGGTTTTCAGTATACTGCAGTAAGAAGAAATAATTTGATCACATCAGGCACACAACTGGAGTGAGACATTGCGACATCAACCAGTTTTACGAGAAGGCAAACATGGATGTGGGGAGAGAAGGTAGAACAGGTCCCTACCTTGATGTGGCCTTGTTCTTTGTAGTTGATAAGACAACTTTTTGGGAGAATCAAGGACATAATCCATTGGAGCATCTCTGAAGTGCTAATGATCTGTGGATCGGGGATGTTTTAGACTGATTGTTTGGGCTTTGATATAATTTTGTGTAAGAGTGCGAGCCAGAGAGCAGCAGCTAATGCAGGGTGGAAGCCTTCTGGTGAGATGCAAATAGGGCAACTACTTGTGGGTGCAAGCCAGGCTAAACAATAGAACTACCCTTCTGCAGTAGAAAGTCCCAAGTCCTTGTATACCCTCTACAGAAAATACTTGATACAAAAGGAGCCCTTCAACATGATATGGCAATAAAGCGCTTATTCCCAGTGCTGCTGCTGGAGCAGGAGTAGGATCTTATGCCCCACCTTACCATTACATGGAATCTTTGAGATCCCTAATCCTGTGCATTCTTCTGTCTCTGGCACTTAAATATGTATTCAAAGAAAAACAAGCAGTCCTAGGTACACTGTTGCTCACAGGCCTCAGAGGAAGCAATGATAGCTTCATTTCGTGACTCTCGATTACTCCCTTGCTAAGGAGAGATTTTTATGATTGATTTACTGGGAATGGGATGATGACAGGAAAATGGTTTGTTCTACATCTCAATTTTAAATGGATCTTCTCTGAAGCAGTGCTGTTACTGAGGTTATGCTTTTTTGTTTACAGGCTGTGCCTTCCTAACATACTGCGAAAGGGAGTCTGCTCTAAAGGCCCAGAGCGCACTGCATGAACAGAAGACACTGCCGGGGGTGAGTCCAGACTGATAACATTTTTTTTTTTAATCTAAAATGAGTTACATATGGAGTTCTCATCTCAGATTTGGAAGCATAATGTCTCCGTTTGTTTGGATGATTCACTATTTGCATTGGGCTAATAAAATCAAGATACTACCAACCCACCCAAATGGTTTCCATGCACAAAAAAAAAAAAAAAAAAAAAAAGGATTTTTGCTTTTATTGGTAGTCAGGAAAACAGTAATTAACTGGTTATGGGCTGGGTCCTACCAGCCTGACTCAGCTAAGGAAAGTCTTTAGGATTCTGACCACTACAATGAAATGTTAGAAGTGCTCACCAGGTATTTCTTCATATTATTTTTCTTCCCTGAAGCAAGGTGTGGCTGCAGGAAATCAAGAAACAGATCACATTATTGAGTTATCACAAAATGAAAACATATTCCTGATGACAAAGTGGTTTGACTCAGTTACTTTAGTATTCAAGCAGCTGTAGCAGATTGGAAAGGCGGTGAGACAAGGAGAAAAGAGAGAGAGGAAAGACGAACACAGGATAATGAGGAAAATTATTCACATGAGCAAGATCTAAGGTTCAGACAACACAAGCAAAACTAAAAATAGAATCAGCATTATGTGGGGAAGACCTGCCCTGCTGGGATGGGTTTCTAGTTTAGCAGTTACCCAGCGGAGGGGAGCAGAGAGAGACTATTTAGATTCAACCAATGTATGTGGATTGGGAACAGTCAAGTCCTCCTGTAGCTAGAATAGGGCTGATTTCCCAATGACACAAAAGTCAGTGATCAAGTAATTAAGAGGGGGATCCTGAGGGTTCCAAGTTGCATCTAAAATGAGAGGAAATCTATCCAAAAGTCTGCCCTTATTAGCTGATGTTGAATGACTGAGTCCTGCGTAGCCATAACCTTTCCATCACACCTAAGACACATCCCTTGTTCTATGCTGCTGAAGAAAGTGTTGACTCTGCTCTGCTTGTTTCCATCATCCCGGGTCTATTTACCAATCTCTAAGCCACCTTGCCAGTATGAAGATACCCACGCACTTGCTCATCTACATCTATCTTTGCTTAAAAGGCCATACCTTATGTAAATATATACGTACTTCATTCCCTAAAAATATTTCTGTCAGCTGACGACTCCCTCTGAATAATTTTTTTTCCTAGAGACTCCTTAGCAGCAGATTGAAAGTAACTTCAGTCTTGTTGGGGTTTAGGTTTTTCTTCCCCCTACACCCCTCTGATGTTTTCTTTTTACTTCTGTCTTTTCTGAATGATAGAACTGGATGTTCAAAAAATGAAAATGTGTTGAGTAAGGATGTTTCAGGTAACATTTTAACTGATTTTTTTTAAAAATATGCTTGAAATCAAATATGTATTTATCAAAACCAGAGATAGGTATGTGTCATGTATTTAAAGAGATGAACTGAAATTCCAAATGTTTCCACTAAGACTGTTTGCTCTTCTCATTAGGAGCCAGACTACTCACTTGCACATGGAACTCTTATTTTCTCTGTGAGGCTAAAATCTCATCCTGAATTTGTATGATGTGAATATCTTCAAGAAGACAGTGAGATTGAAGGCTCATAGTTGGGGAGGGAGGGCAAGTGATGTTTAGAATTTTTTTTTCCTTTTTAGTTCTTTATAGGTGCACAGTTCTGAATCTCAACCTGTGTTTTAGGGACTTCAAATCACAAAAGTCTTAAAGTCAAAACTGTCATCTTGGACAGTAGCAAAATTCAACCAGCTTTTGCTTTACGATCAAAACTTCCTGCAGAGGCTACAGTGATTGATTCTAGACTACAGGGAAACAATTTCTTCTTTGGTTTGTGTAGTTTCTATTACATATACACCATACTGACTTTAGAGGCCTTTTTTTTGTTTTCTTTTACACTTTCAGGAGATACATCAGGATCTGATTGAATCGGGAACAGTGAATCTTCTGTCTAAAATAGCAACCAAGTTTTTGAGAGTTCTGAACGCTGAATTCTCCCTTCCCTTTCATTTCCAGTTCTATTTGTCTCAGGATAAAGGTTTACTTTCCAACAACAAGCCCTCTGCATGCAGTTTCTGCCAAGTTTCTGAACTCATCTTCTGAATGATGTCACTGTAGTTTATTTAAGGAAAGCAGTCTTGTCTCTTGATAAACTATCATGCCTGGATACTGTTTTATAGTGCCTATGTGAGTAGCAGGGAATTATTTATTACTTACCTGTCTGTTCTTGATAACATGCACCAACAATATCAACCATAGTTCATCAACATAAAATAAAAAGCACTTTTAAGGTCAGGCGTCTAAGTCCTCATTCACGTGAGTTCACAAATGACATATCTACAACATCTTCTCTTGAGACTCCACTGCCTATGACACAAACAGCGCTGAGGAGGTATCAAAAATAATTAACAGGCCTGGAAAAGAAAAAAGTAAATAGTACTAGAGTAAGCCCTTCTTTCCCATCCCCCAGATAACAGTACATTTTCCTGCTCTTGCAATATTGCTGTTTGTGTTCTTTGTATTATAAAACACAGAAATGAGTCATTTTAAATAATATTCACATGAATGTTAATGTATGGAAATGGTGAGGCATGAGGAGTTTTTGTCCAGATTCAGACGCCTTGCCTCTTAGCTATGTATCACTTTGTTTTTAGTGGAGTGGCTACATGCACATATTTTACAGTAATTACTTTCTGGATGTGCTTTGTAAGATGACAGAAATATGTTTCACATATTTCTATGTTATATGTGGGGCATAAACTCATCTTGTGGAATAATCAAAAGACTTCCAAGCAGGTATGTGTTGATTAATAAAGTCTTTATGGCACTTTGTTTTTGGGCGGGAAGGAATCATGATAGATATTTTGAAGCAACTAGAATGGAATGTAAAACATAAAATTATCAGTTGGATCCTTTTCATGCGAATGACTGAATTAGGCTCTTTTGGACAGCTTGAAATTGTTTTGCCTAAAACAGAAGGTTAATGTATCAGAGTCTGTATGTGTGTGTAAAGAGTGCTTTGTGAGTTTTGGACAATTCAAATTCTAGCGTTTACTTGTGATTGTTTATTTTACATATAATAGACTAGCTGGATGATGAAGTATATTAGTTCTTTAATAATTTATAGAAATGCTTTGATGTTGCAGTAATTACATTAAAGGTCACATATCAAAGGTAATTTGGTTGAGCAGCTGTGATGGTTTCTCAGAAGCAATCAATATTGCTGTCCATGGCGCTGATTTCACCAAGGGGACTGCCAGATTAAAGGAGGCTTATTACCAGACAGACAGACACGGGGGAAATCAAGAACAGATTGGAGAGATGCACTATTCTCTTTCCTCACCTATAATTAACACTGTTCACCATAATCTGTGCTAATCCTCCATAGTGGGAAACCACCTTGGGTTGTTTTGTTTTGTTTTTTTTTTTCTAGAATTATAAAAAGTGAATCAGGAGTAATTTGGGGGAGCAGGAGAAAGAAAGTAAAAAAAGTAAAAGTTGATTCACCCGGGGGATTTCTGATGCTGATATATGCCTCAATGACAAAATGTGATAACAAAAACACAGCCTTATGGTCTTAGTGAAAGTATGGGGAGGGGGGAAAGTGATCTAGACAATGACAGTGCAACGTATGGGAGAATTATCTGCCTGCAGATTTGGTATAATATTATCTATTTGCCCCACAAAGCTCCACAGGAAATGAAGTCAGGGAAATAAAATTATGTTTTAAGTGTAGTCATTTTGGTTACAAATTATAGTGAAGCGAACTTTTTCTCCCCTTTCTTTTTTTCTTTCTGCAGTGAATGGCAGAGGATAATGCTGAGAAATGTAATTACGCTATCAAGATCTACTTTTATTTATAGCACAAATAAACTGAGCTCATGTATGATAAGCACAGCAGCACTTTTTTTCCTCTAGTTCTTTGTGGCTCTCTCAGGCAGTAGGAGCGAACAATCCATGTATACTTGGTTGGAGGCACTGTCTCTTTGCATAATGTTAAAACATTCTTGTAAGACTTGCAAAGAATAACTATGAAATTAAGTAGCTAAGAAACTGTTAACCTCAGCAATCTGTGGGGCTTATTCTGTCTGGGAAATAGACCGGGTTTTCTTACTGTATCTGTTCTTCCTGAAAGGGAGAGTGGTACTTCTGGTGTGCTAAATTTCTCAGTGCGTAACATAATTAGTTTTCTTCCTAACTGTTCTGATATCCTTTGTCTCTTCTGCCATCTAGAAAAAACACATTCTGTTTTATTCATTGTATGCAAAAATATGCATCTCTAACATTAGAAGACAGGTAAGCTCATAAAACTCATATTAAACTGATTTTAAAACAAACAAACAAAAAAACCAACCCCTTCTCTAACTGAAATGAAGTTGCCCTTAGTTTAAAAAAAAAAGAAAGGAAGTTTTTCTATGTTACTGGTCTTCTCTGGCTCAAATTCTTATGCATATGTAAGGAAAGACCTGAACATGGAGGGGAGGACAGAGAATGCCTTGCAAAGACTAGCCTCTCTTAAAACCTTGTAATAAGGCTTAAATGAGACATAAGTGTCATCTGGACTTCAGAAGTTCTGCACATATAACGTTGATTTCACTGTTCAAGCAGACTTTGAAATTTTACAGTCTTATTGCCTTTTTTTTTTTTAATGTTTCAAAGCTTTTTTCCAAAAGCTTATTAGAAAACCATTAAACCACATATCACCCTGCATACTGTGTTATGCCAAAAATGGTATTATATTCCCTCAACTTCTCATTTGAAAAGTTGTCTCTACTGATGTAAATTGCAATTTGGTCAGCAGTGGTAGTCTGGATGGGTTCCATTGATTAAAGTAGCCTGCTGAACACACAGCCTGCTCACCATGCCCTTTAGATTTTGAAAGAAAACACATTTAATTGTTCCCTTGGGAGAAACATGTCTGTTTTCTGAAGTTAAAAATGAAGATGAAAAGAAATAAAAACAGATTTGAGGGAAGAGACTTGCAGAAAAAAAAAAAAGAAAGAAAAACAAAACCACCACCAACAAACTAAAAAAATCAACCAAACGAACAACAAAAAAAAAAAAACCCAACTAGTCCTGTAGAATTTCTCCAGAAATTGTCTCTAAAATCTTTGGGTATCAATGTCATGGTTAAAGAGACTTTTTTTATTTTTTTTTACCCCTTATTTTCTACTTCCAATTGACCAGCAAGTAAAGGGCCTTTTGGATCTTGCTTTGGGTTAAGGAGGGAGAGGAGAGGGAGAGGAAGCTATATGCACTTTCCATTTGCTAAAAAACCCTGTAGTTTGACAGTGCTGTTCTGTTCACCAGATGAGATGAAACACCTGGGTCCTATCTGCTTGGTAAACATTAAAGTTCCATTTCACTAGTTAAAGATTGGCTTCTGTATCCCTATAAGGCAGCCTCTAGAATACAAAGTAAACTCTCTCGCTGCTACCCAGTCCAAAGAGCTTTGGAGAAAAAGCATACAGTTACAGCATCCTGACAGAACCAGTGTGTTGGATGCATGCTGTTATCTCAGCTGAGACTGGTGTATTCATCACCTTTGTGGTGGCTAACCAAGCTCAGCTTGATATGCAAAACGGGAACAGGGCTTCTCAGCCCTGAGATTTGGTAGCATTTGAAAAATGATGCACAAAAAAAATAAATTATAAAGATAGTATTGTCTTGTCTTTTTAATTTGACACCTTTTGGGTCTCTAAGGATGATTTCCAAGTTATTCAACAAAAGCTTTTGCTGGACCTTCATTTGCTTTATGTGTTATTCAATGACAACTTTTCTCTCTGACGTGTCTGCCATAGGAGGATCAATCTAATTTTATGTACAACTGTAAAGATGAATGATAAGTAGAAAGGATTCAGGCAAGTACAAGCTGAATAAATTATAAAGGGCAAATGATGACAGGACTGGGGGTCCCAAGAGACAGTGATATGATAACAGAAACTAAAGACGAATTTATGATGGATGTAGTTAGCATGTACTGAGGCTGTTAATTCTTCAGGGTAGTTTTACAACTTCTTGTGATTGGAGCAATCAAAGTATTTCATTTTAAAGAGATGCTGTATATTTTCACTTGTCTGTTCTGAATATTTGTATGTATGTCCTCATTTACATGCATAGCAGTAAACTCCCATAGGCTAGTCAAGCTTACCTCCCATCAAAGGACCTCTATTCTCCAAACCGTAATGCCACTGTTTATGCATAAATAAATAGATAATGTATAACAATTTGAGGGCAAAGCTGGATCTCAGGAAAAAAAAAGTTTGCATTTTCATAGAACACAGCAATCAAATTTTTTTACACCCTGCAAGCAGCTGAGCACCTTCAGCTACCTTCAAAGCCAAGCCTAGAGATTGAGTTAGCTCACAGATCCCTGATGAAAAATGCTATATAACAAGTTTCAGGTAGGTCAAATTTTGGGCTTAAGCTGCTTTAAGAGCAGCTGATGCAGCATCATGAAGTTAGAAGCAAATCTGATCTCAGAGCAGTTCTTGATTGCATTTCATTCATACTCTTATTTCTAACTCTTGTTCCTTATTATTAAGGATATTTGCATGAAAATGATCTTTTCTCCTTCCTCTGAAGAGTTATCTCTTGTCTGTGAGTAATGCTTACTCTGGCCTACATTTGTGAATGCCATGGCTTGATTCTGACTTCATTTACACAAGTGTAAATCAGCAGTGATCTGATTGAGGTCAAGGGATTTATATGGCGTAGGAAAGAGCAGACTCAGCTATATTTATCACTGCTGAAATGATGTCATCGTGAAAAGTACCATAGCTCTAAATGAGGAAACATATTTTTACCAAGAATCTTTGCATGCGAATATATGATCTCACAGAACTCTGAGCATCCCTGACACCTGCTGGGCCATTCGATAGCTCCCATGGGCTTTTTACTAGAGAGAGGTCCCAGTTCTAAACTGTAGGAATTAAAGGTGGTTCAACAGTGCTAGCCATTATATACTAATGAACCCTAAGCACTTCTATTCCAAGTTGCATCACCCTACTGATTCAGCAGTGATGGGATCCCAGGAATAACTTGCAAGCAGCAAGCCTCCTCTCGTCATCCCATGTTCACAGTCACAGAGAGATAGAGGAAGAGGACAAGTACCCTTTAACATTTCATTCTTTCAGTCATATGGGTGACAGAGTGAGACATTACCTATTCCAGGAGTCATTGTTCATAGGCTAACCTTTCCGTAAACACCCACTTCCCACGTTTGCACTACATAGTAATGGAGAAGCATGTACTGGTTGTGATCTGTAGTGCAAGGCCTATGTAAGCTTTTAGTAAAGCACCTAGTCAAAAATCCTGCATAACTGTGGGATTTGGATTTCTGCCTATGTAGATGGCGATATGCCCATCTATACTGTAGGTTTACCAGTGACAGCTGTACTGCTCTCAGCCTACACTGGTGTAAGCTGTCTGCCCTATGTTTTTCATGCAGTGTATACTTGCCTTAAAATCATTCAGATGCTCAGTGACATGAAAGTAATTTTTTTTTAAGTACAAAGGTTGAAGACCACACACAAGAGTGATGGATGTATGTATACCTGCCACCAAGATAATTATCGTTGAACCCCACAGACCCATGTCTTGGTCTAATTTAATTTAAATAGCACATATAATAGCAATGAAAACATGAAAACACGGCTTGAATGCTGTGGAGCAACTACATTCCCTGACTGCAATTCCTAGAGGGTGTTTATAGAGTAAGGACTTGAATCTTGCCTGAAACATTATTTCTGCTAGTGCTACTTATGTTATGTAGGTTAAGAACATCTACGGATGTTGAAAACATTTCAGTTGCAGAGTAGACAGGCTGCAAGCCTTACTATGTGAAATCCAGCCACTGGCTGCAGATCTTTTAAAAATAAAATGTTTAAAAAGCTGTATTTCCCGTATTAAATAATCTAAAAGCATGATTCATGCATTAAACTTGAAACTGTTCTTTAAGTGAAGAACACCTTTAAAGAACTATCTCAGCTGGAATGCTTTTGGGAGTGGCAAAAACTGTCCTGTCTCTCCACTTACGAATAACTTCTGATAGGACTTGACGTGATGTAACCCATTTAGCTTCTGTGTTTCCCTTCTGCTGCACTCTTACTTTGGCAGGGAGAAAGTGGTGGGGATTGACTGACCATGAGATTGCACTATCAGTTCAGGCAAGCAGGTATCTTAAGTGACTTTGCTCTGTTGAGTAGCTGCAGTGAGAGACTTACAGTGGCACCACATGTATGAGTTGCTGCACTTGGCAGGTTCCCAGCAATGTCAAATCTCTCTGATTAGTTTCTGTAAGTACAAGGACAAAATTAAGCCTAACCAATTTTTCAAAGAAGAAATGTGCATTTCCCATTTTTCTCTTTAATGGGAACTTCTTATATCTTGTTTCTCACACTTATGCTCCCCTCCCCTTCCCACCATGTCATCCTTTTTAAAAAAAAATCTTGTTAAAATACAATTTCTTGTAAAAACGTGTGCCTTCTACTTTCTTTGATTTCTGTAACATACTTCAACCTTGATACGCATTCATTTTCAGCACCAAATGAGTCCTATGGTGCTAAGGTAGTTGTTCCCTTTCTTTCCCCTTAGGTATGGTAAACTACAGTCCTCAAAGCCTCTGCTACTTTCTAGTGCATGTTTTCTTTGGCATGTCGTGAAAAATGACTGTTTTGATCACTGGCAGGTTTTGGCAGAGCAAGTCTTGTCCAGCTATAACTAATCCATTCCAAGCTCAGGTTGCTCCTTCAAACAGATGAAGAAAATTTATTTTCTCTTGTTCTTAGAATGGCTCAGTAATTTCTATGCTAGGGCAGTGACTTTGCATGGTAAATATGTAACTGATAAGACATGCTGGCATGAGTTTCTTATTTCATTTATAGCTTTGATCACTGGAAGAGCATTTTGTTTTCAGGATGGTAAAACTGGAATCAGTTTTTCTTGGTCTTTTTATTTATGCTTAGCTTACTGTCAAGGTCTTCCTTGGTAAATATCTGAGATGTTGCTTCTGTCCTTTGCATTACTTTGTAGTGTCCTTTCTCAATAAAGTCACACTAGAGACTCATGTCTGGCCGAGCATCCTTTTCTCCTTTTCTCCTCCATCCCATCTTATACTGCATGTCTGTCCTTGCCATTTCTTATCTCCTTTGTAGATTTGCTGGAAACATTAGCCTATGTTCCCGTAATGCCTACTTGGTGAAATGAGTTGAGATTACAGCTGCTGAGGAGGAACACCTTGCTTCCCATGTATTTTTCCCAGACAAAAGTAGAGACTTAACTTGCTGATCCTGTTCACGTTTTGTGGCGCCACACACATATAGATTGCAGAGTTGGCTTGTTCTAAATCTGATGTCTCTGGAAATTATGAGGCTCGGTGTATATAAGATTTTCAATGTACATTTGTGTTGCCTAAGAGAAACAAGACAGCCAGGAGAGGGTTGTACATGCTATGTTCTCTTGTCTATTCTTCCTTAGAGCAACTGGGGAGTGACTAGGGATTGATTTCTGTGTCTCTGCTTATCCTGCACAGGGGAAGGGAGGTGGGATGTATATACAGGGGGGCAAACCTTGCAGGCTAGCTGTTTTGGTGGTAGCAGCCTCCTGCTCCCACCTTGTTATTTCTTCTGCTACTGCACCTTCACATTGCTTGACATGACACATACTTTCACCTGGGAGGGGAGAAGCTAAGACATTCCTGGGGAAGCTGGGCATGTGTCACTAGCATTCAACAAGCACAATGCTTCTGAGAAGATCCTGAGAAAATGCTTGCATTTGTGAGCTTTGTATGTTTTTTTTTTTCCGGAAACTATAGTACAGGTTTTACAAATGTGGATATACTACAAAGAGTAAAATACAGATGTGAATCCCTTCAAAGACAGTGTCTCCTGTCCCAGTGGAGGTCCCAAATTTATCTATATTACTATGTGTTTCTCTTTTATTTTTATTCTGTTAAGCCTCAAACCTTTTCTATCAGCACTCTGAACCCAAGCTGCCATAGCACAATGGTAATGCCTCTAAAGTGAGCCTGTCCAAACTAATTTAGCTGGCCTTGTTGAGTGAAGTGCAACAATTAAGCAGACAGCACAAATGGGTCCAGATAAATCGAGTATTTACAATTATTCCGGTTTGGATAATCTAATGTGATATTCACTGTGCAGCTAAAAAAATATGTTTCCCAGTGAGGAGGGGCTCTTATTCAGCACTCTTGTTGGCTGGGTGTAAAGTTGAAGTAACTCCATGGGCTCTGGCAGAGTTTAAGCTTCTTTACATCAGTGCAGCTCAAATGAGAATCTCATCCTATTTCTTTAGATGCTCTGTGAAGCTGCCTCCCTTCAGCTGCGCTTGCACTTTAGAGATACAGCCAGGGGAGCTGGAAGGTCATTTCTTTTTTTTTTTATTTCCTTGGCCAGGGTTGAGTTGTTGAACTCACTCACTTTGGGGAATCCAGCTTCCTTTGAGCACCTCTTCACTCTCCAGAACTGAAACACTGACTGACAACTTGAGTTACTTTCCAGATCTGGCATTGCTGCTGACTTTCTGGATAGCATTGGATCAGATCCCATCATTACTAATGCCTCTCTTTCTTGGTAATAGCACCTTATGGCTGTGTCCTGCCTTTCCACTAATTTCAACTGAAAACCCATAGCAATCCCAGTTGAAAGGCAGGGGATTTATACCAGCAGATCTATGTTAAAAGGCAGATTGCTGCTACTTTCTGCTTCATTTCTTTTCAGGATACATTGCTCCTCCTTCCCTCCTCCTGGTCCCCGCCTCTGCTCAAGCAACACACTGTGTTGCTGGGCAATTTTCACCAACTTAATCACATTTGGGCCCAGTGTTTTTCCTGCAGACCCTTGAGTGTGCAGTGCTTAGGCCTTGGTTATTAGTTTACACAATAAATGAAGCCCATTAGAGGAGGATAATCAGGGCTTGGAGAAGGCCACCTCACTCGTTATCTGAGGAGGTTATGTTAAGCCTCTGTAGTTATTAATCATACTTTCCCATGCAGATAGCTGGAGATTAAGAGTCACATTTATCCTCTTTGCTCCTCATTCTTTCACACTGATGTGCAAACGCTCCTTATAATCGTTGTTATTATGGTTATTCATAGCCCATCCAGGCAGCCAGTCAGCTCCTGAGATGTCACTTGAAGCCTTGCACCTATCCGTGGTGGCCTGATGATACAGATCAGAGCCACTGGAGGTCTCTCCGTTTATAACTTGAAAAACATCCTTGAGAGTCCTAGAAAGTCTCTGCTAGCTATTATTGAATTGCAGTGTCTTGTCCAGAGGCCAAGAGAATTTTGAACAGAAGCCGACACTATTATAGGAGCCAAGTTTAACAGCAACACTCTTGATTTCACTTGCTTTGCTTTTTAATACCAGCTCTAACCTTGAACTTTGACTAAGATGATATGCTACCTTGTGGCTTTTTGAAATCTAGCCTAATGCCCTTTTAATCAGCACAAATGACCCTTCTTCCATTTTTAAAGCACTTAAGTCAACTGGGAGAAAAACAGAATTATACCAGGTGGACTCAACATTGTTTAAAAAAATTGAAGCATTTCTTCCTCCAGAGAAAATTATTTTTCAATATTTTTTTTCCCCTTAGAAATATTTTCGGGTTTTTATCTGTCTCTGTTGTCACGCTCTGTGTGTACATGTGCAAACACACACAAAACAACTCCCCGGAAAATCTTAATCAAAGCCCAGGTACTTGGAGAAAAGAGTTGAAGTCTTTTATCCAATGACTCTAGTTGTGGAACATTTGCTTCAATAAAATTACAGTTAAAGGAACAGTTAACAACCAGCTCCATTCAGCATATAGAGACTGCACCACCCTCCAGTTGCAGACCACATCAGCGTACAACTACTTTCATCTCCTTCCACGCCCATTACTTTTCTTTGTGTCTACTATCAGCTTTACAGAAGCTGTGCTCCATTGTTTTTACTTGTTCCACTTCAAGAAAACTGTTTTTCCTGTGAGTGGGTTTAGCTTCTGAAGCAGTAGCCATGTCAGTGATAAACAGAAATCTTAAACCAGGGAGTCCACAGCATCTACTATGCAAATTATAAATCACCTGTTCATAGAGTTGCTAAAACCTGGATGTACTCTGAACCTGGAGTGTGAGTTACTATATATGTAAGTTTCTCTATCATAAAATTACTTTCCAACCTGTCAGGAATGTCACGTTTCCAGAAGGAACACTTCATGTCATTTCTCCTTTGACTGAAGCAAATAGAACTCCAAGCCCTCATTTCTCCTTAAGAAGTCTAAGTAGATCTGTTTCCCTCACACTTGGAATGATAACACTGATAGGCAATGCCTATCTTCCACAAATGCTGTGCTCAAATACTGATTCTGCATATCTAGGGGAAATCAACACCACTGTTTTGACTTGGAGGTGTACTAGTCTCTGTCGTTCATATCTGGCTTTTCCTTCCTTCTTTTTTTTTTTGGTATTTTTGTCCTAGCCTATACAGTGTGCTTGATAATGTATAAGACTCTTGCCAGGGATTTATGTTTTTGGGTTTAGTTTTGGGTTTGTTTGGTTTTTTTCATTATTTATTTTTAATGAAAGTATTTTCTCTAGAAAATATCAATTTGAGACCTTTCCATTTGAGGGATCATGGTGGGTTTGGTCATGCATTTATTTGAGACTGAGTTTTGGATCTGATAGAAAATTCTTGCTGAATTGAAAAGGCCAGAAAAGCAGAAATCAACCCAAACAGGCAGGCATGACATTTGCTTGACATACGGAGCTTCCCTGATACAAATCCCTGCCTTACCTAATTCAAACTAAAAAGTGAACAGACACAGGCTTTTCCCTGCCCTCCACAGTTAAATTTCCTGCTCACCCGGTTCTTGGCTGTTTGAAGATATTTGCACATGTGCTTCCTTTATTTTCTTCTCCCCTCCCTCTATTTTACAGAAATGCTAAGTAATTTACTGGAAATGCTAAGGACTTTTTTGAGTGGATGAAGATTTTGGTATGGGTCATTGAGGCATAATATCAGACCTGGCTGATTTTAAGATGAGTATATAGGTTCTTGACATGTTGTAATGAGAGTGGACCAGTCATACAGACTGGGAGTTTACTGTACCTGACCTCAGGTTTCATTAAGATGTTGGCAGCTCCTCAGTTGTCTTTCTAAAAACTGGTCTCCTTTGTCTTCCATTAGGTGGGAAAGTGAGGCTGTGAGAAAGTGCACAAAGAAAATACCTACGATTAAGTATAGTTTTGAGGGCTGAACTAGAACCAGGGTTTTAGAAATCTAGATTCAATACTTGCTGTGGGACAGAAGTCAATGAACCCACCTTTGCCTTTATATCCTACCTACAAAATGGAGCTAATTAACCTTCCCCTGATGTTATCTTTTTGATTAGTAGACATTTAGAGTTCTCCAGAGTAGGATTTTTCCTTTCATATGCATCTGTGTTTGTGTACAGTGCTTAGCAGTGACAGCTCCTGCTTTTGACTACAGTGTCCTAGACATTCCTGTGATGCTGACAAAGGATGATAATTGTTGGGAGGGAAAAGCTTTCTTCCAATGTAAGGTGATGGCTCAGGATGATTCTTGCCTTTCAGAAAGGGGCTGCCTCTCTTCTCTTGCTCATGATTGACCTGAAAATAAATAAGGGAAGAGTGACATCCTTACTATTGCTTTTTTTTCCTTCTTCTTTTTTTAAAAAAATTTTCTGTTAGACTCATGCTGTATTTGTCCATACTGTATTTGACATCTGTAATAAAATTTGGGTCAGATATACTTTTCAATAAAAAGAGGTATCCTACAAACAGCCCCGTGCTTACATTAGGGTCATGTCAAGAATAATAGAGACTATTGTCACTGCAGTGAACCTCTGCATTGTACTAAGTATTCCTCACTTCTCTCCTCTCTGCTTCTCTCCAAGACATAATACAAGATGTCCATCGTGTTCTACCACATCTCTCTAAAGGGCACAGAAAGGGAAGTTGGTTAGCAGGGAGCAAAGCTTCCTGAAGTTACTCTAGCATCAATAAGCACAGGGAAAAAGTGAAGCATTTGCCTTGTCTTGCTTGATCATATGTCTCCTCTTGCCTTATGTGAGTGAGACTTTCCTGAAGAAGGAAAGTTTTTTTTGTCGAGGTGAATTTCAGGTTTTTCTTGTTATTCTTCATGTTTTTTTTGTTGTTGGTTGTTGTTGTTGTTTTTCTGTGAATGAATAGTGTCCTGGGGAGAGATGAGGGAATCACATGTTGGCATATGAAAGAGATGGTCCTAGGCAACTTCCTTTCAGTGTTGTCTGCTCAAGGTCTCCCCTGCTCCTCAAAGGTCCACAAATTTCAGACTCCTGTATGTAGAAAGGGTCCTCTCTCTTTTGACTTAGCACTGAGATTCCCTGCTACGTCTGTATGCTGTCCACCCACACAAGAAAAACTCATGTGATACCCCAGACCTGCACCAACCTCTGACCTGTTTACGTCTGGGGATGGCTCTTTACCTCAATTGCCTCATACATCTTGGCCTAATAGCATTAAATCAACACCCACAGCAGTGTGATGGCTCAAAAGTACCTTTGTATACCACCTTTTTGTTTGTCATCTCTTTGTAGCCCTCACGAACACTTTCTACACTGAGCTTCAGTCAAACCTCTTCCAACTCTGATGAGACAATGGGAAACAAAGAGGAGGGACCACTGATTTCATTTCACTGAGATCTCACAAAAGGTTCTGAAGACAGAAGCTGCTCTGATATGCTTTTGCTGGACATTTTCTGTCCCTGAATAGTATTTTCTGGGTTAGATGAGGAAATCTAGTTTCCCCCAAAGTGCAACACGTGCTCTCCTCTGTACAAAGCCCATTTTCACTTGACCAGTGTATCAAGAATTCAGTGTCATCTGCTTGGCACTGAACACCTGCACTTTCCTTCACTTTCTGTCTCTCCTCTCCCTTCTTTTTCCAAAGCCTAGTGACATCCTTTGCTATATTTGAGGTGCTAGCATAGATCAAAGTCCTCCCAGGATCAAACGACGTGCTGCATACAATCCTTACGGTTACAAACAAGGTCTTTCACTGACAGAAACACGTTTCTGTGCTGCATTTTCAGCAGCCTATCAGACTTGATTCAAGGGTAGCTTTTGATTTCACAAGGAAAATCTCTTCTACCCTTCCCCCTCAGTTCTTCAGAAGGAGGAGGAGGGGAAAAACATTCAGTTTGTCTGGAAGAAAAGGGAAAACGGCTTTCTTGAAATTTGGAGAGAGATTTAATATTCCCATGCTATCTACTTAGTTTGCTGTATCAAGTAGAAGACAGGGAACTTTAACGAAGGATGAATGTATCTAATGCAAAAAGCAAGAAAGAGAGGACTGAGGCACTTGCCTGAGTGTCTCTTACATCATTCTGATGGTATTTTTTAGTATCTTGTGGTCTTCACTTCCCAAAAAGATTCTTCCTGTTCAAATATCCCTTCAATAAAACCTTTGATGTTTGAAGTGACAGGTGAGTCCAGGATATGTTTTGAAAGTTGGATAAATGATTCTCAATACAGGATACTAGTTACTATGGGCAACTATTTCCTGTGAGTCTTTTCTTTGTACAGCTTCAAGCAAACCTTCAAAGGAGATGAAGTAAAAATATAAGTATTAATGTACAGTTTTCTGACTAGCTTGTATCTTTTGTATTCTCTCTCTTGGGGTTTCTGAAAAGCTTTCTGAAAATTTAAGTGACGTAGAGGCTGAAAATTGAATGCAAATACTAATTTTGCAAATCCCATTTGTAGAGATTCTCTTTAGCTTCCAGTACTCTGAAAACACACTTTGCTGCACAACTTGGGGTCTTGTTGTGGTTTTTTTTCTTTTTTTTCCTGAACATTTGATAAAAATCCCTTTTATACTGTTTTCAAAAGACAATTCTGTCTGGACCTTGGAAGAAAACCCAACAATATATTATCTTTGCCAGTTCTTATACAGTCAGAAAAATGCAAAAGTAAGGAGTGTAAAAAATAAATAATATGCCTCTCCACATTAATGGAAGAAAAATCTATATTTTTGCTAGGGAAAATAATTGCTGATTAATATTTCTGAACAAATATATTCCATAATTCACATTCTATTATTAAAAAATCAATCAATAGAGAGCTCTTTTTAATAATTAAGTTCAGGAATGTTACTGTTTACTCATAGTGTTTCTGGGTTTGGAGCTGTTCTAGTTCATCTTGAATCATAGCAATGGAAAGGAGCACTTACTTATAAGTGGTATACAGATGAAACATATTGCTTTCAAGAAGAAAATTAGAAATCCTCCCTTGATGCTCACTTCATCAGGGTCTGTTTATTTGCCAGAAGAGTCTTAGTTTCGTTCCTAGCTGGTATTTCTTCTCTAATTTTGAGCATCCACTCTTCTTAGGTTACAAGTAGCTGGCTCACAGGTCCTCAGAAGATATGAAAAAATGTAGACAATATACACTCTGAAAAACTGTTTTTCAGGAAGCAGAAACACGAACCCATTTCAGTCTGTGATTACCCATTATGGGATCACACACTTGCTGGTTTGCCTCAATGGCCTCTCTTCTGGAGTGCATGCAGGGTAAACAACTGTTAATTTCCTTGCTACATAAAGTGTATTTTCTGTCTTATCTGAAGAGAGGAGGTGCTAGTTTCCCTCTGAAGAGTTTCTTTGTTTATTGGTTTGCATGAAACAATCAGGAGAGAAAGGTCTCTAATCACCACATGTTCAAGTGAGATGCAGTGTGCCTTTCTTTCCCACAGTTAATTACTTCAAATTCTTTCCTCTCAAAGTAAAATATGCTAAGATCTAAGTTTCTTTAGCAAGAAAAATCCCCACTGATCATTATAGATAGCTGGTGTGGTAAGTCCAATGTGTAGCAGCACAGCACAGAAAAAAAGGGTCAAATAATTATGAATTCACACACTGGAATGAAAGTTCAAACCTCCACAAAGCATGAAATGGTTACACAGAACAAATAGAAGTGTTCCTATGTATTTTAATATGAGTACCTATGCATTTTAATATGAGAAAATGTGCGTAATACATGGGAGACATGGAAAGATTTGTTGTGGATTCCAGCATTTTCACTGAAAATCTAGCAAATTTTCAAACCCATTCTACAGGTAATTATCCACCTCTGGATCAAAATCTCATCTCCTTGCCTACCTTCAAAGAAATAAATTCAAAATGAAGTCTAGGAAAAAAGTTTCATGGGAAATATGCTGGGGTTAAATGGAGTTAAAATTTGACTTTTTTTGAAAGGAATGCATTCATAGTTTTTCAGATTCTCTATGAAAATGAGCATTATAGAAATCTTCAAAAGTACACCGAAGAAATTTCATGTAACGAAAACAGCTTCATTTAAATGAAAATACTGGTGTAATTCTGATTAAGATTTAAATTCATGAAAAATAAGTAAAATAATGATTTTAGAGTAATTTAAAAGGATGATTTTAAAGTGACTTGAAAGAAAAGGAGGACCTCATTAAACTGGAATACATCATGAAGCGCTCAAACAACTTCAGTGAGGAAGGGGAGGATGCTAGCAGAAAGTGAATCATAAAACCCTGTTGCATTAAGCTCTCTAGATTATGACCTGTAGGGTGTGGACCAGCTTAGCACAGTCCTCAAAGGGCTGGCACAGGAAGCATTGGCAACGTTTCTGCACAGGCTTAATTAAGCACCACAGGCAAACCTTTCCACTGGCCAGACCTAAAGCTGCTCTGCACAACTGAGGTGGCTGAGACATTTTTCTCACTAGCTGCCCATTCCCTTGATAAGGCTTAGGATGCTGGGCTGAGCAAACTATTTCACGATGCTTAGCTTTGGCCCCTGAGCACTCACAGCGTGCTTCAGGTGATTCAGGGCTGTGACCTCTGTGCTTGGTCTGGTCGTGACACCAGCCTTGGCTGTGTATGCAGTGATGTGAGGGACCACTTCTCCCTGGGCTAGGCGGGGAGCCACATGAGCGTGCTGGAGCCTGTGAGATCTACTACAGAGCGATGATACATCCAGTAGCATATGGCCTGTGCGTACACGTAGCAGATCTGCTCGCCGCTGACTCACCGATGCCTCTGCAAGCGGCGCTCACGTGTCTGGGAGAGGTCCCCTCTCTGTGTGGTGAAGTCCTACTGTTGTTTATTCTATGTCATCTTGGGAGTCCACGGGTTTAAGCAGTTGTGTGGAAAAAAAACTAGAGGCCTTAGGAAGCTGGAGTTAAAGCACAGTTTTGCTTTTCCAAAGGGAAGACAATGAGGAGGCTCTTCAGGACTCTTACTCTGTGGCTGGTTTGGATCTCTCTCTCTGTGGATTAGTCAATTACAAATGACTCACTTCTTTGCAGAGAACCCAACTTGGTACTGGGGGGGAGGGATGAAGTTGATTGCATTTTCTGGCAGTAGGTGGGTAGATTTTTCTTATATATGTGTTCAGTAACTGTTTTGTTCTGCTCCCATTGGAACCAGTGAAAAATCTTCATCTGGATTCCCTGAAAGCAGATTTAAGTCAATGACACAACAAACCCCTCTTTTCATGTGAGCTATCCATAATGTCCATTCTCAGCATGTGTGGGAGGAGGTGGAATGGGGCTTAGTGAGCGAACAGTAGAGCTCTTTTATTTTCAAGGACGTTGTTTTTCTTATACTGGGAAGCTGGTGGGAGTTGTGCAGTGAGTAGGTGAATACAATTCTCAGAGGCTGGCTTGGTAGTGGCAGACGTGCAAGTTAAACTGGAAAATGCAGTCATGTGATTTGACTTTTAGATTAAGCTGAAGCAGGAACAATCTTCTGGCATTGCGGTGGTTTTTTGTGAGCCTCTTCATCCAGATATTAACCTCACCTATCTCAAAACCTCTCTCCCTGGGATTTGGTACTTTAGGTTAGCTGTAGGCAACCTTATAGACATCCAAGGCCATCCTACAGTTTGCTGGGTGTACTCAGCATTAGCTTTTTCCCATGGTTCACTGACCCTTTTATAATGCAGAGAGATCTGATGCGTGATCCCACAGGGTCCTCTATGGAGCTGGAGTGGACAGGGTGAAGGAGATAATTACCCATTGGTTTTGCAGCCTTACCTGAATGTTCCCAAACTGTCTTTGTGCACGAGCAGCTGGGTGGTTGGAGTTATTTGAATTGCTGATTTGTACAAACCTGAATAATCTGAGCCTGAAAGCAAGATTACTGCCTCCCTTTAGTGTAGAGAGATGCCCAGGTGACTGTGGCACTGCTGTCCTGGGCTGGGTAGGGCTTTATAGCTCAGATGCTCATCTGTAGCTAGGCTGGCTAGAAGCTGCTCACCTTAGAGACCACAGATATCTGGGTAGGCTTTTACTATAGTTTATTTCTCCAGAGCAGGTATTAACACTTTGAACCCCAGTTCTCAGACTTAATAACTCACCTTGACAGATGGCAGTGTTTCTTTTGGCAATGCCTGTCTGTATTTCCCAGGTGTCCTTCTGTGGGGAGGGGAAAGCAGGGAGCAACACGGACATAGTATTTATTTCAAGTACCTATACAAAGGCTATCTGGAAATGAAAGATTCAAGCTAGACTTTCAAGAGAGTACTGGAAATAAAGCACTGGGACTTCAGCATTTCTTCTCTTGCTTGGCAATATAAAACTGACCATTCCTGTTCTGCAGTAAGTAGAAACAGTCAACCTATCCACTAATTTGGCTCCCAGTGATCCTGGGAGGGAATGCAACCCTATCCTGGGACTTCAGATTTCAAGTTTGTTCCTAGGTTAACTATTAGAAATACAGACTATATTGTGCAAAACACTTTGCCTTTCTGAGACTTGGGCTTTCACTCATAAAAGGAACACAAAGCTCTTGAACTCTTTTGTAAAGTGGTGTAGAAAAATCATGTATTTATTAGCCGGTCCACTGCTCCCCTTGCACAGGAGAAATCACATTATTTTTTCTTAACCATTTCACTATTGTCAGATGCTGGCAAGAACTGCTAAAACACCAAGTGTTTTCCCACCTCTTGGCTTTTAAAAACTCTAAGCCCTTAAAATAAATTTGAAAAACACCAACAAAGCAAAAACCTGAATTTATCATCACCTGGTAGGTCTGGATAGGGCTATTCATGAGAACAATCCAAAGGCCTTCACCTTGACTTCCCAACATAGTTTGATGTGATTTTAATCTGATTATTAGCCTCTTGATACATCTTGCAAGCTTGTAAAAGATACATTGCTGGCAGAAACATTTTCCTTACTGGGGAAACTTTTTGTTGTTGTTGATGTATGTGTTGCCTGCCATAAATACTCATCTGAGAGCCAAAGGTCATTTGGTAGCTGCTTAGCAGCTTCACTTTCTGAAATGAAACTCGAGTGTGTTGGATCTGCAGCAGAAAGCTGGGGGTGTAATATAGATGAGGGAAGATCAGTTCCTTAGCATTGCAGCAGCCAGATTATTTTCTGGCTGCTTTTTTTTTTTTTTTAAATCTTGATGTTTTGTTGTTTTTCACTTTGTTCTCTGTTCTTTTTTAATGTTCAAGTTCCAGTATGAAGTACAGAAGGGGTAGCCTTGCTAACCAAACCCCGTGTGTTTATTTACAGGTCTGCATAGTACAGCCTGTGGCATTAAGGGTGCACTCCCAGTGCCATGACCTTCCCCTGTACTAGCCCAGGGGATTTATCTGCAGAGCAGCAGATGCAAATTTGGGCTTGTTTTCTAGGCTAACCAGAACGATTTGGTAACCAAGGGCAGTGGGTAATCAAACCTTGACTTAAGAATTTCATTATGTGTGCAGAAATAAGGCTGAAGATAAAGCTGAGATTCCGGCTTACGCTTGGTGCGCAACTTAAATGCACCTAAACTAACAAAAAAACCAACCAAACAAAAACCACAAAAACATGAACAAACAAACAAAAAAACCCAAACCAAACCAAAAAATCAGTTTAACCCCATGTCCATTCGGTTTTCTGTTTATTTTTGTAAAGTCTATCTTACTAGTTGCCAATTTCTGCTAGAGCTTGCAATATTTTTAAAAAAACCTCTGTGACCAACGAGACACAGTAAGTCAGATTAGATGATATAACAGCAAGTGATCATTCTAAATTTCTTTATTTATTTTATTTGGGGCACCGGCTTATGTCTCTCTAGATCTCTGAAATAGCCTCATGCAGGATTATTGTGTTTCTGAATCTTCCACAATCTTGATTTGGTGTCAATACTGGGGCAAAAAAATTGCCACTGTTGTAGCCAACAGACCTGTTTGACCCTGGTGCTTAAATGGCATTCACTGCAACTGTAGAAGGACTCATTCATATGAATGTGTATGTGTCTATACATACAAATAAACAACAACAAAACCCAGAAAAGCCTTAAATCTGTCATTTAGAGCAGGTTTTCACTAAACATTTTTGAGAAGTTAGCAGTTTTGGTCATGAAAACAGATGCCATCAATGGCAGAGAGGGAGCTGTCAGAATAACTGCAGTTCCTGGCTACAGAACCAACATCTGTCATCTTCCAGTAGTGAAGGGCAAGTGGCTTGTGATGAGGAGCTACCTGTGTGCAGGATTTGTAGTGCAGGCTAGTTCTCTCTTAAGATTATTACTGTGTTCTTTCCTGTTTAAAACACAAGACACTACCAAATCTTGTGAGCAGAGATGAAGGAAAAATAAGTAGACAAAACTTCTTATTCTCCTGGAAAGCACTGAAATGTTTTCTGAAACAATATTGCTTTCAGCATATTTCTTATTATGGTGGTGTCTCAGATTCATGACTGTACTTTGACCAAGATATTCTGTTTATACTGTTTTGATGACACCTGGGATTACAAAACAAATAAGTAAACCTGCTCTGAAACTGGTAGAAAACTTTCCTCTAAAATTACATCTAATCACTGATAATATGCAGTAATATTTCTTCTGTAAAGTATCAGTTCTCTCTTCACAGGAGAGAAATACACTTCAAAGCCTTGAAGTGTGTATTAAATGGAGCGGTGTTTTTCTGGCCAGCCCTGGTTATGTGTGGTCACACAGATGATCTCTAGCAGACTGACACTGCCAGGCAGTTGTTGGTGTAGCTTATGTGCTTCACACCTAAGCTGTTGAACACAGGAAAAACTTCTCTGCTTGTAGGTGACCTACAATGACCCAAGCTGGCACATTGATGCTATTGGACAACTGGTGTCATCCAGCTGCTAGAGCAACCATCAATCTGAATTGTTTTCTTTGTAGCATATCCCATGAGCTGTGCCTGGTTTTCTGGTGGTGTGAGGAAGTTTACCACAACAGCAATTACTGCATTATGAAAAGAAAGGGTATGCCTGAGTGATAAAGTCACATTTTGTGCCCATGGTTATGTTTCATCTTCCCTAATTTCAGCCTAACAAAGGTTAAATATTTAAGGGTTTTTTTTTCTTGCAGCCATCGCAGAACAGTAGTTGAGTGTGGCTAGTCATCTCACCTTTTCTTTTTCATTGAACAGAAAGTGACCCAATGGTTAGGACTCCCTGGTCATGCTAAGTGAAACTGCTCTGACAGCACGGTTTGTGAATTAAATCTGGTCCCCTGGACCTAAGCAAATCAGTAGCCAGTTCTCCAAAATGAAGCCAGTCAGAAAGTAGGTTTTCATCCTATTAACCCACATACTTAGAAGATTTAGCATTATGCAGCTTGTTATAAGCTCTTCACTGTTTTTATTAAACTATTTATCTGAGGTAACTTCATATTTTCTTTTAGGATAAACTGCAGATAATGCAATGTGCTTGTTTTAATTTGCAAGGTTAACTGATCTAATTATCTGTGTGTGTTTATTTAAATCCTTTTGAGCACTAGGCCTTTGCAGGTGGCTGCTTTGTTTTCTACCAACAGGAAATCTCTTAAAATGAGATGATATAGCTCAGTGGGTCTTCTTGTATAAAGGATTTTCTAATAATGTATGAATTTATTAAAGACAAAGATAAATAGAAGGCTTATTTACATTAAACAAATTCACTAAGGAATTATTTTTTCCTTAAACTGAGAAGAACAAATGACATCTACCTTTACTATGCTAAAGGATTATCCATTTTCTACAGCAATGTTAGACATCGGCATGTTAGGTCAGACTTTTTGACAGGTATTTCCATTCTCGTGTTAGGCAAGTTCTTCAGTGTTTGTGAGTTAATATTTTTGCAAATCTTCAAATTCTGAAAACTTGGATACTTCATTGGCACAGGAAGGAGCATCACATTCTAAACTTCTGCTTCAGGTTGAAGGAGTACAACCTTTGTGCTGTTCTGTTCCTATATGCCCAGTAATTTAAAGGGAAGAAACATACTCCTACAGATGTCTAGATAACATTTCAGCAAAACCAAAAGAGGGGGAATATCTTTTTCTCTTTTACTCCTTACTCACCCAGTGATGACAATATCCTCTTCTAGCTTTTACAAGATCATGTGAAACCACAAGCCTTGTGGCTAAGTTCTCATCTTCTTTTCTTGGCTTTCCTACACCTGAGTTCCTAAATGCTGAAGAGACTCCCACAATAGTTAACCTAGACATTCTAGCATGCTACTATTTGCTGTATCTAGCTGAAGGAGTTAAGCTGCGTGGAGTGCCATCTGTGGAGGCTTGTCAGCTCAGGTGCTGCATGAATGTGGCCAGACTCCCTTCAGATCAGAGAGAGCTCTGCCCCCACGTCCCTTTGTGTTTATGTTTGAACTTAAGGATTAGTTTGAACAGAGCTAACTTGTGCCAGCCTGCTCTTGATGTTGTAGGGTCACCAGGGTTCTTGGATTTTACAGGACCAATAGATTTCATTTGTGCTGCAGAAAGCTTTCTCCTGGTAACTGTTCCTAGAGTCTGAATACTCCCCGTATTAATGAATTACCATGTTCCTCCTATCAGCTCACAAAGCCACCTTTGATAAACAGACTCATTTGCTCTATTTCCTGACCAAGCATTAGCTCAGTGGCTGAGCACATCCATCTTATCTTTTGGGAGCTTTGTCCACTACAGCAGAGCCGATTCTCGCTTCAGTTAAGCACCTGCCAGTGATAAACAGAAAAGAGACAGGTGCTAATCTCCCTGGGTCTGCCACTCCCCGGGGAAAGAGCCCATTTGGTCACAGATATGAATTACTGATGGATCACTCTATGATGCCACATCTCACCATAAAGGGAATTGGCTGAAGCCCTTCCCCTATTTGGGATGTTTTTAAAGCTTGGCTGGTTGAGGCTCTGCAGAATATGCTGCAGTAACAGTCATGTTTTGGCTAGCATGTAAAATAGCACTGGTTTCAGACAGAGTTGTGTATATGGAAGGGCTTACTTTTGCTGATCCTGCTTATGCTCCAGCCGGTCTTTTATAGGCTGTCAAAACACAGAGCCAAACTGAAGTGTTTCCTTGGATTATATGTGGTCTTTACTTGAGCAGAGCCTGTACTAAGTGAGCAAAATCTAAATAAGGCTGTCAAGGCTTTGACCTAGAGTATTTACTCACACAAGTCCCGGTGAGAATTGCAGGCTTTGTACGTCGGTGCAAATGTAAGCGTTTCAGTGCGTTCTCCTGTGCTCTGACAAAGTTAATTGTCTAATCTTGACACCAAGTGCCCTGTACTTTTTTAAGAGGTTTATGCATGAGACTAATTATGTGCTGTTAATTTGGCTGCTAGCAGCTTTCTGCTTTTAACATCCATTTGATTTGGGAACCGAACAGGGTGGCATTTGCATGTAACTAGTGCAAGAGCTGTGAACTGGATGCCTGAAAACAAGGGCAGCGTATACCAGTGGAGTACTTGGAAAGAGAAGGAAAGTGTTGATTCCCTCAACCTTTGTCCTGGTGACCAGAAATACCAGGATGCAAGTGTGCTGCATAGAGAAATTTTGCCAGTGTGTACATAATCTATTCATGTAGATAGACTATACAAGGGAAGATTAGCATTTTTTCATAAAAACATTCAAGTGCAAGGAAAGAGAACCTGGGTGCAAGGGAGGGGCAGGGAGGCTTAGGTAGACAGACTAGTTCCATCAGCATACTTGAAATTCCAGTTGCATCTAATGCACTGGAGGCACCCTAAACTTGTAATATCTTGGCATTCAAGCTCTGAAATGAGACACACTTGTGAATTATCTAAATTCTTGAGGATGTGCTAGTCTGTCAAAGCTAAGGTGCCTCAAAAACTGAGCAAAGCCCTTGCACAGCTTTGGGAGACATTCAGTCCTATTTTTCACCCTCCCAGTTTTCATCAGAGCTTCCAGTGCCTGCAAGTGAAAGGGAGAAATGTGGCTTTAAACACACTGTGCTTTTTGTTGTCCCTCTAGAAAGTGCTGTGGAAAGCTAATCAACTATGTACCACAGGACCTTTACTGTGCTGTTTTCCCAAAGTAGATTCTCAAAGGTATAATGAAGAAATGACAGGGCACTTACAAAATTTCATAAATTAAAAAAAAAGAAAAAAGGTGGGGGAGGCAAACTGTTGTGGGAATCAGATTGATATGACAGAAATTTGTAGGTGTTTGGGATGGGGGGATGGTCTGAGCTCCTACTGAGTTACAATCATGCTTTTCATGTCATTTCTACTTGGAGTGAAACATTATGTCAAAGATCTTAAGACAATATGGTACTAATAAAATACCTCAGGAGTGGAGGAAGGTGGCTGTTCAGATGCTTTTATTTCAGAAGTGTTTGAGTAGCTCAGAGCATTTGTAATTATTTGCGATCAGGAGCCACACAAATACGCATTAAGATTTTGCCAGGACAGTCTCTGATTTGCGGTTTGGGAACTGGCAGACTGTGGGTTGTCTCATCACGTGACATTGATGGGTTTGGAAATTGTGAACCTTGATCTTGGGCTTCCAGTTCCCTAGGGCTCAAAGCTCTGCTCCAAAACCAGTGTTGTTCTCAGCGTGATGTAGCTCTGAGGTAGCTGGTCTTTGTTATCAACCTCAAGCCTTCGGACAACAGGCCAAGACCTTTCTGAAACCCAACAAACCAAAAGAAAGCAGACTTCTCTGCAAAGAAAATGGTAAAAAAAAATTTCTTAAGAGCTGCTTTGACACTGTAGGCCTGATTGTTACAAGAATCTGTGACTGTGGAGTCTCTGAAATGACTACTCTTTACATGGCAATTTCCCATTTAGCGTAGAAATCAGGCTGTCAACAGGCCTGTTTTTGATTAGAAGAGGAAAAAAAAAAAAGAAATCTAGGTGATTCAGGTATCACTAGTAAGGTATTAGGATCCCAAATTTTTAGTTAAATCTAGAGACCCTAGGGACCAAGAGCTGAAGAATATTTTTCTTCCCCTCTGAGACACTGTAGTGTCTTAAGGCTGAAAAGTTACCAGTTCCAACGCTGAGGAGTTATCCCCACAGACTTGGGAGCTCTTTCAAGTCTGTAGGTGTGCTTTTACCTAAGCAGAGGGGTAAAATAAATGCATATGTTGATGGATGCATAGCCAGTGAGTTTTGGTTTGTTGGTTTTTATTTTTCAAAGGAGCAAGTGCTACATGAAGTCAGAAAGCAACAAAATGAGGAGGCTCAGTTTCTGAAGATAGCTGTGCTGGACAGGAGAGAAGCATAAGAGAGGGGCAGCTGGTACCTTGTGCTGAGAGGAAGAACAAAGAGGAGGCTCTGCCGAGGACAGAGGATACTGAGCCTGCTCAAGCTGAGTGGGAGGCAGCAGGAGGAGGAAAGTTCACTGCCTGCTTAATTGCAGGGGGTGCCACAGTCCCACTGTGTACACAAAACCCTGTCAATAGCACTGAGGTGCCAGCCTGTTAATTAATGATTTACTTACACTGACCCTTAACCCTGAGGCAAATAAGGGGGATTTGTTTTGCTTCTATTAACTCCTCAGCTTGCTGAGCAGAGGTCCTCTAGTCCCCAGCATCACATGGCCACACAGGAGCTACGTGTGTCCTTTATTGTGAGAGGGTCCAGCTTGTGACAGAGGGGAAGGACTTCTCATGGGCTTCAGTAAAATAACAGTATTCTGGGTCTTCTTTTCCCCGTGTTTAACCTAAAAGCGCATGTCGATGTGGCAGTGTGGGGGGTGGTAAAGGAAATGTATACAACAGTGTCTGTGGATCCGAATGTAATTTTCTAGCAGTAGAAATGGGGATAGAAGTCCCTCTACATCCTCAGGGGCACCTGCTGTAATTATCACACTCAGTTTGACCAAATGGCTTCCAGCAGAGCCTGGAGTCTGACCTGTGACTAGTGTCAAGACCAGCTTTCAGCCTCAGCAATGTCTTCCTGCATGACCACGACCAAATCCCCTAGCCTCAAGCCCACATCAAGATTCAGGTCTCCAAATCCCATGCCACAGGAAATGAAGATCTAAGTAAGCATTGGGAAAGCAAGAGAAACAGCACTGATCTCTCCTTCCCCTGAGTAGTAGGAGGATAAATACATTACAGAATGTAAAGAGCTTGATACTATGGAAATAAGAATTCTATAAGTTACTTAGTTCACACACATGCAACTCCCAGAGGGCGTAACTAGGGTTGTTCTGGTTTTTTAGTATTATTGCTTCAGGCATTACACCTGAAAATGCCAGATGTACTTAAATCAAGTCTGATGGTGTCACTGCATACTAATAGTGTTTTATCAGGGGGATGAACTGGTCTGCTTTCTCTCTCAAGAGCGTTTGGAAGAGTATGATGCAGAGTGGATTGGAAGGCAGATGGGTTCCTCTCTACTGGAGAATTACATTTTTATTAAAGTAGCTCGTTGTTGCTTCAGTGGAGGGCCAGTGGCGGCTGCTGTGATCAATAGAACTGTGCTTTTTATGTAAGATTTACTCTTGCTTGTCCCAGTTTTGCCGAGAATGTTCAGCTTGCAATCGATAACGAGCTGTGATGACAAAGTAGCTCGTTTCAATTGAATTTGATATCATTAAAAATGTTAAAAAAACTATTGTCTCTTCCACCTTTTTATAGAGAAAAGCTTTTCGGTGAGAAAATTTGGTGCAGCCCTTGCAGCCCAGCAGGGTGAGAACAACCAGCCGTCTGTCTCACCCTTGACAATGCTGGTCTAGGGTTAGCATGGCTGAATTCAGCATCTTGTAGCACCACGTTTAGGTTGGGTTCTGGCTGTAATTTCCCAGGGCCTGTTACATCCCGACTACTGAGCTGTGCAGCAGCCTCCCTGTACTGCCTAATTTTCCTTCCCAGAAGAAAAAGACATTTTATTTTCAAATGAAAAATATTTCTAGAAGGGGCAGGGGGTGGGTTGGGGGTGGAAAAATAATATCTCTTTGGTTTCAGGTGTTCTTCCCCTGTTCACACGGATTTTGTAATTGAAAATTATTTCCTATAAGTTTTAAAAATACTTTGTACTTTGAAAGAGGAGCCTAATGTTGAGGGGAGAAGATTTCCAATGGTGGGCTGGGATGCAATACCATGCAGCTCCCAAAGTAAGCTTAGCTAATACTGCTCTTACCTCTGGAATCATGATTCTTTTGACCACTGATATTAGGAGTCTTGTAATTAGAAAAGTAGCATTATGATAACTTTAAACTCTGGAAGGTAACTGCTGCTATAGATCTCGTAATTTTCCATTTTCAAAGTCAGAACACATTAAGTAAATATCCCTCTGATGCCCAGAATGGGTGATTATCTTTCATTCTGACTTGAAGGAACCCTGATGCAGGGACTGACTTGCTCAAACTTTTGGAGAGCAGCCAGTTCTTCTGACTCTGACTGGAGCACAGTTGCATTTACTGGGTTAGTCTTGTACCTTTCAGCTTGTTTAATTTCCTAATAAGTTCCTCTTCTTGGGTGAGGGAGTAAAATGACTTCTTGCTCTTCCAGGAAATGGTATCATCCCCAGCCCATTGTGGTTCAGGTCATAGTGATGCAGCAGGGAGGGATCCCAGTAGTAACTTTCCGCATCAAAATAAATGGCTGCAGAATTTAATTTAACTGGGAAGTGTTCCGAGTTGCAGATTTGACTTTTTCTCTCCAGTCTGTAGAGTTGTTTCTGTATTTAGAACACCTGATACATACCAGAGAAAGCAGCCCTTAGAAATAAGCTTCCAGCTGTTGGGGTTTTTTTTGTTTTGTTTTGAGTTTTTTTTCTTTTTTTTTGCTTTGTCCTGCATCCTGCTTTAAAAACCCCCTTGCACCCAGAATGTGTTCCCACCAGAAGAAACAAGCATTTTATCACCACAACCAGGCAGGGAGAGATATGTGTGGTGTCTGGTGCTTCCTCCCAGGTGAATCTGTTGGTTAAGTATCTTCTCAGAGCAGGTGGTCTTCCTCAGAGAACTCCCCAATGAGGGGCTGCAAAAGCAGAATAAGATGAAGGGAACAGGACAAAATTCACAAAGGTCCAAACCATCTTGCTACCTCCAGTTGGTACAGGAGAATGCGCTTTTCAGATGGGCTTAGAGGTGGATAGAGCTGAAGGCTGACAAATGAGCTTGGAGACCCTGCTCTGTGCTTGGAGAAGGGGGAAGGAGGGATGAAGCAACTGAAGACCAAGCCGACAGACGGACTTTGTGCTGGTTGCTAGGCAAAGGCAACTCATGCCTGAGCCAGCAAACCCCAACCTCTCCTGAGGAGCTCCAGGGCTGGAGATGAAGGTTGTTGCTGTTCCAGTGCCAAGGAACACTTTCTTTTGTTAAGAGCGTCGTCCTGCTTTATTTGTTTCCCCTCCAGCTGCTGGGCATCGGTGGCAAGCTTAACTCTGCCATGTGTGGAGAGAATTCCTCACTGCACCCTGCTTCACATCTCTTGTTTTTTTCTGTTATAATTTCATAACCTCAGCAACAAACTTCTCCCCCTCCTCCCTCTTTATTCCCCCTCTCTCCTCCTCCCCTTACTCCAGTGGTTTATGAGTTTTGTGCTCTGTGGCCTATTAAGGTTCAGTTCCCAGCCAGTAAAAATGAGGAATTGGTTCCTGCCATTCCACGCAAGGAGTTTTAATGCACTCGGTCTCCTGGAAGCCTAAATGCAATAGTTTTGTATCGGTGATAGTTGTGTAACATAAAGCCTTAATAAAGGTTTATAAGGGAAGGGATATGAAATGGAGCGTATGGAGTTCAGCTCTGTCTGTGGCTCTGTTGGGGAGTTAAACAAGGGAGAATGTGTTTTCAGAGGAGCTGGGGGGTACGTGATGTGTACAAACATCCACTGCTGTGATCCTCCCCAACCCGGCTGTATTGTCTCCTTCCTGTGACAACAAACTCCCAGTCCTCTGAACCCTGCAGGAAGGAACTATGAAGCACTGGCCTGAAAAGCCACAGCTGGTTTAGTCATGTGGGTTTTCAGGGAGACCTCCCATGTCTCATCCTGAGCTGGAGAACATCCTCTGCTGTCCATCTGTCCAGAGTATTTGGAGCAGCACTTCCCTCCACAAGTTCTCCCCAGACTTGTGTGTGCAGGAAAGGTGCCATATGTAAAGTTAGCAGCTAGAGGGGCACCCTTTCTCTCTACACCTTACTGAATGATTTCCTTGGGCTGAAAAGTTGGATTTTGCTTCCTCTTCATCTTTTGCTTGATCTTTTGGCTGTGATCCTTGAAAAGCTGCTCTCAGTCACCTCCTTTTGCTGCCACCTCCTTTTGGGTTGTAAGCTCTTCAAGATGCTGTCTGCCCCTGTGCAGCCCCTAGCACAATCTTTCTTCAGTGGTCAGTGAGGCATCTAACACACATATTTAATAGTCTTGTGGGACTCAGATGGGAAATACAGAGCCAACCTTGTACCCCTTCCTCATCTTTTCCCCTGTTACAGGGATGGTGCCACATGCAGTTATAACTGGCCTGCCCCTATCATCTGATACAACACAAGCTTTTTATAAGCTTTCCCATCAAAAGTCCTGAAAGTAGGTGCATGAGAATGCATATAGTAGGGTTTGAGGGGTGCCCTTTAGCTGCCTTGTGGTATGTATACCTGAAGGTATTTTTTGTGGCTTTGTTCTTTAGCAGAGCAGCAAATCTTTTCCTCTTCTTTTTATTGAAATGCCTCATAAACATGAGCTTTTAAAGGGAAAGAGATGACAGGTTTTTGACATATAGGGAGTTCGGGTGTCTTCCCCTCAGATCTCTAAACAAATGGAAACAAAAACATGAGAATGTATTTTCTTCTCAGTCAGACTTATGTTCTTAATATTTTAAGGTTTAACTTTCTGGAACTCTTAATGGTGGTAAGGAAGCCACTGCAATTTATTTTGCTGTTGCTGTTTTTTCCTGATCTCTAGACCCAACCCCATTCCCTGTCACCCCAAATTCAGACCTCAGTATAGGTTTCATTTTTATGAAAAGGAGGAGACACATGTACTTTACTTGAAAGACATACAGAAGAGTTTTTATGACTTTGAAGAAATTTTATTGTCTGATCCTAGGTTTGGTTTCTTTTTTCTTCAATACTGTTTTTGCAATCGTTTTACAACTTCAAAAATTTAGATTCAGATCTAATTGTAACTGATTTTATTGTCAATTTTTAATATACACATTTTCAGGCTTAGATCGTAAAACCAATAATGTTTAAATATATGTATGAGGTTTTGGGTTTGGGTTTTGTTTTGTTTTGTTTTTAACAGGGTGTGCAAAATAAATACCTGAAAATGGTACATGAGGGATCTGCAGTCTAGTTCTTAATATTACAAGAAAAATGCAGGAAGGGTTTAACTAAGAATGACAGTGAACTGTCCTAAATGATTAGAAATGGTGCTTCTGCAAGGCGTGAATTCCCCATAAATGTATTAAAGGATATTAACCATAAAGCCTAAAAGTGATGGATGAATATTGCAATGAACTTTTTCATTGCTGATCAGGTTAATAGATGGGGTGAAGAAGAAGGCTAGTATGAGGCCTTCTAAAGGTCCTCAGGAGTTATTGCAGAGGACAAAAAGCAGAGAGATGAAATAGAGAAAATAGATATGGATAATAACTGCTTCTGAACAGGTGCAGTTTTCTCCTGTGCAACAGAGGTGACAGAATAATAGCAAGTGATAACTAAATTGGTGTTTCAGTAATTGCAAAGTCTTGGTCCATGTCTTAGCATCCTGCTGCTGTCCTTGGGTTACTCTGATGAGAGGACAAAGTAGTCTTACATGAATATACTTGTCTAATGATCAAACCCACTAAAAGAACATGGGGTTTTGTGAATGTGGATAGGCTGCCTCATGTGCTGTCCACCTGCAACCAGCACAGGACTGCTTTAGCTTACTTAGTTTCATCTCTGGAACTTGCCCTAAATGACACAATTTGTCTTACTGTGTTCCTCAGCCTGAAACTTGATGTCCAAGAGAGGTTCAACCATTCAATGACCAATTTTGTCTGATGGATGTGTTTTTTTGGTTTGCCATAAACAACGTTTCCAGGGACACCATACATAGATTGATGTGTGTTACCCACAGAAAGGGTGGTGACCTTAATATTGTGCCCAAGTTAATTTCCACTCTTTCAGCAAACTTCCTGTTCAGCCTAGAATAAAATACTTTGTTTTACATTCAGAAGAATATTTGAGATGAGCAGCTCATATTGAAATCAATATAGATTAATTGTAAATACAAGCGCTGGTTCCCACTTCATTTCCATGTATGTAAAATGGTGAGAATAGTAACCTCTACGTCACAGAGCAGGAGGACAAAATACGTTAAATACTGAAAGCAGCTCAAACGCCGTACTGATGGGAAAGCACAGAAGCACCAAGTTGCAAATAGTTCAGACTAAAATGCTGGCAGGAAGAACAACTTCAGCATTGGAAGTAAGTCATCAGGGTATCTGCAAAGGGAAAAAAAAAAAAGTGCTTGAAAGAATCCCCTGAACAAATTAAATCTTGAGGCCTAAAGACAAAGGGAGAGAGAATTAATTTTTCTACAGATATGAAATGTTCTGAATCAGATAAGTCTTGTCATTAGAAAAGGCACTAAGCAGCAAATGTCTGGATAATACCGCCAGCTCCAAGCTTCTCTTGGAACCTCTAAATACATTAAATCCATAAAACTAAATGAAAGCAGCTGCAGTTTTATAGAAATAAAAGGCTCTCATATTAAAAAGCTAAGAGCTTATGAAATGAAAGAAAAAATAATAATAAAATTAGAGTGGGGGAGGAGGAGAGTGAGAGAGGAGTGAAAGTTAGAAACATAGGTTCCTAGGAAAAGATGATGCAGAAAGCTCTAAGTTAATATGTGCAAATCCTTCTGAGACAAAATAACACGCATTCGATGCTCAGTAAAAAAGAATAATAATTTTTTTTATCAAAATATTTTTTGGCTTTAAAGAGAAGTTCTAGTGTAAAAATGTCATCTTGCAATAAAACCCTTTTAGAGCATTGTGCCCTCTGAAAATTTGGGGGAGGCCCAGAGGGATTATCCTTTTTCTCATTTCGGCTTCGGTTTTCTGAACTGCAGCATTTTGACTTTTCACTTTGAAACATTATTCTTCCCCTTTTTTAAGTTACAAAAAAAAAGATAAGTCTTTTTGTCCCCCTTTTCCTTAAACTCATCAATGCATAGAAATAGCCAAGCACATTTTGTGAGAAATTTTTCTCTTTCTTCTCTTTATGGGAAATGGAAACAAGGTTTCTGTCCAGCAGTAATTCCTCGTGTCTTATGCATCCTTGAGGTTCTGAGAAGAGAATGAAACTGGAGGTGGGGGAATAGTGCGTGCAAAAATAACTTTCATTTGTATGCAAATTTGCTTTCATTAGGATTTTCAGTTCTTCTTTCTTAGATGTATTGCAGAAGTGTTTGGAGGCCTACTGTACAAACACATGAATTCTTCATTGCTAACATCCTTCTGTGCAAGAGCTGTTGAGCCATTTCTGCGTGATTTAAGCAGGGCTGCCACTTGTGTGTTGGTTGGCTTTTGCAGAGCTGTTGGGGGAGATTCATGCCCAATTTCCAATGTTTGAAAGTCAACTGTCCATGCATGAATGTGCTGTCTTGGACCCATTTTATAGCCGAAAAAGGGAAAGGCACCTTCAGAGACCTATTGCCCTTGGCCTGTTAGTCTGCATTTCCTAAAAAAGAGGTCTAAGTTGATTAACTCAAACTTGAAGTCAAAGCTTAGACCACTGACTCCCACTCTGATTCCTGAATGGGCTGAAACCACTCTGAGATGGATGTTTACTGCTGAAGCTGCTCAACACAGGACTGCTACTTTGCCATCTATTCAGGAAAACAGGCATGTGAGCTAGATGAGTTAAAGTGTCCTTGATATGTGGTGATTTAGGTGTGTCTTCTCCTATTTGGGTTGTTTTATTTTTTAATTTTAAGACATGGGAAGAATGAAGAAGGGGAAGCTGGTTGAACATCTTATTTATAGGAATAATTACTTTTTTAAGGCATTTGAAAGAAAAACAAAGAATTATTTGGTTCTCACAAAAAGAAAGGCAAGAGTTGAGAAAATGAGACTTCAATGAGTACATATCAAACCAGCTGCCCTTAAGCAGAGAGTATGGACTCATAGTTAGAACTGACCTGAGTTTCCTTCCTGACTGTGTCACTGGTTTGATAAAAGATGATAGGTGAAACATCCTTCTCCCATCAGTCATCTCACTTGAATAAAAGAAATAAAAGCTCAGATGTTATCAACAATGATTTCATGCACCAGACTCATTGACATTAATGATGCCTTAAATATGTTAAAAAATAATGATGGTAATGCTCTGAAATCTTAAGCTGGATGCTAGTTCTCAGCAAAACAAAGTATTTTAAGTGCCACCATCCTTTAAATTCCTGTACTTTTTTACTCTTTGCCTTGTTCTGATGTGTCAAGCCTGTGGAGCAATGTTGTTTCCTAGTCCTTTTGCCTTGGCAGGAAGACACAAAGGCCAGGGAAAGTTGTGTGATTTATTCTAATTTCCCTTAGAACCTCTCTCCTGTTACGCTGAAACTCCAAGAGGGCAAATGCTGCCATCCAGGAAGGCAAAGCTTGTCAGGCGTTACCATGACAACCTGAGTGTAATTAAGGCCTGCTTCAGCTGCTAACAGCTGTGTGCATTTTATCTGTCTTTAAGATTATATATATATATATACACACACATAGATAAATATATATCTACATGCAGGCTTACTGTGACGATATCTGCATCTATCTAGCTGTACATAAACCCACACCTAAATTGCTGCCCCTGTGCATGTCCATATTAATTGAGTTGGATACAGAAATTTGCAAAGCCCTTGCTGTTCTGAAGGATGCTGAAGTACCAGAGCTTCTCTATTGCCTTTCCTTTCACAACCACCCATTTTAATGAAGTGTGGAAAAAAAATATTCGCAGCCAAATAAAAGGGAACCCTGCTCCAGGGTTAGAGTTTCCAGCATCTTTTCAGGTTAGTGATAGAGACTGTAATTTTCATTTCTATTAAGGAGGAAATAGAAGCTGTTTCCTAACATTAAATGTCTCTTGCAAATGCATCAAGTTCTGAAATAAGTCACTTAACCTTCAGGTAACTCTTCCTGTCTTACTGCAGGAAGCCATCCTCACATACATTGCTTCTGCGCTTGGAATAGTAAGTGTGTACTGTGGTGGGTCTTGATGCTGCTGCTTGGAGTCTTCAGGCTAGTCAGAGCTTCTGCATGCCAGAGCAAAGTCAGTGCTGCTCTGCCTGGTAAAGAACCGGGGTCCTTGGTGCAGTGGGCAGGAGTGTTCATTAGTTGCTGCGTGTAGTCAGCTCACTGGAGAGGGAATGGGAGCTTCATGAATGGATATTCAGACCACTCAAAAACAGGTGCCAGACTGTGGTTGATGTCCCTTGGTAGCCAACAGGGATAAGAACCTTCCGAGAGCTACCTACAGCAGATAAGTTCACTGTCAGCTGAGAGGTCAGTGGCTTTCTCTGCCTGTGCAAGAGGCTGCATTGGGTCTGCTTGAAAGATGTGAAGACCTTTCATTGTGTCTCTGCGAGTTACAGAACTGAACATTAACAGGCAACGTTCAGTTGGTTATGCTGAAGGTAAACATGGTTGCTATGAGTTTGGCTCCTAAAGAATGTGGGGTTTTGTGAGCTGCCACACGTAACTTGTCTGAGTCTGTGAATATATTAGACTCCCACACAAGTTTAGCTACACATCTTTTCTAGCAAAGGATTTTAACTCTTCATGGAGCCAGAAGTAGTACAGTAAAGCATAGAAAACATCATAATTAATGTTCTTCTCTGATATTTGTATAAAGTGACACAAATAACACTAGTTTTGGTGGGAACCAATGGTCAAGGGTGTAAGTCTCCCATTTGTGGAAAATAAAGAAAGATGAGGAGGTAAAAAAATGAAGAACTGCTCTTGGGAAAAATGATTCACAAGGTAAATGCAGTGTAATAAGGCAAAGATGTTATTCAAAAGACAGTAAGCTGTGGACACATCTTCTAAGAGCTAGAGGGTTTGTTTGGTTTTTTTTTTTAATGTCCTCTAGGTTTGCACCTGCCATAAACCATACAAATGTGGATGTCCGGAGAGTGTTTGGCTGGCCTTTGAGTTTTTTTATTTGAAATTATAGTAGTCTGTGCTGGTGAATACAGCTGTGTTCTCCTGCTCTTTCCCTTTGTATCTGTGAAATTATAGGTGCCAAGGGATCCTGTGAACTTTCTGTTTTGGGAAGGAATCACATTGCGATCTGCATTTTTGGGAATGCAGAATTTCCCCTGAGTAAGTGAGTGGGGTTATATCCCTGAATGCTTTTTTGCCTGGGGGACAAGGTGGATGGAGGCTGGAGGCAGAGAAAGCAGCTGTATATGATTATGTCCATAAGGTCCTGTGTCTAAGGCATGGTTCTCAGAGGCCAGATAACTCTCTGCAGCTCTGTTTTTGAATGCCTGGCTGTGGAAAGGCGAAGTCATCTGGTACCACTTTGCCTGAAATTCCTTGTCTCAATGCTGCACTCTCAACTGATCTCCTTGGTCACAGTGTTCCTGTTTCCATCATAAGCGATCGTGTCAGGAAATTCAGGGGTTTTTTCTACAGGAAGAAAATTTGACATGATCATAAGACTGTATAAAATAAGTTAGGGACTTTGAAAGAAAGATGCTTAATAATCCACTGAGAATATGTTGCATATGTGTGCATACACCCTAGGTATGTCTAATTTTGTATGTGGTCAGGATTGGATAGGGCAGTGCCCACATCCTAGGCACAGGTATCCTGCCCTGGGCACTGATAGGGGTTTAGCTAAAACTGCAAGATAAATTGGGAGTGGTGTCCTGTGAGTTAGCCTAAATCCAGAGAAATTAGAACAACCCAAATGCCATTCTGTACCTTTAGCAGGGGTCTAAACGATTCCTCAGAGAAAAAATACATTCAGCATTTCATGGTATTTATGTGAGGGAAGTGCTGTTCAGGGAGAGGGGTGAGAGGAAGGTTTTAAACAAAATAAATGGAATTTCATGAAGACATTTAAAAAGAAAAAAAAAGTCAGAATGGTGGGAAGATTGGGGTGAAAGGGGAGCAGGAAACCTTTGCCAGGGATGGAGCTTGTCATTAGAGGAATTTATATTGGTTCTGATTTGAGGAATTCTGTGAATGATCAAAATATATTCTGCTCCTCCCAGCCCCCTCCCCAAAAAAGCCTCAGCAAACCAAACAAAAAGCTGATTATGAAAACTGTTCATTTTTGTTGAAATGATTCCAAACTCAAGATGTCAAAGAATGATTTTCAGATCCAACTCTTACATGTGAATAGCTCCAATTCCTAATTTCAAGTTGGCATATGCTTTATCAGACTGGAAAATCCATCTCTGAATGGAAGCGGAAGAAATAATAAACTGGTAATTGGGATAATATGATACCAAGATTAGCTTCCTACATAGCTGCAACGCCTCAAGTCATTTTCTTGGGACTGTGGTATACCCAGTTATATCCAAGTTTATTTTGTCTTGATATATGTATATGATGTACTTGAATCCCTTGCTGATGTTTTTATAGCTGGGTAGCCATTTTGTGAACTGTAAAGCAAATGCCCTCAAAGGAAAACATCAGTACTACTATTTTTTTTTTTTGTGCAATTTTTGGGTTTGTGCTGCCCTTTTCCTACCCCATGAGAGATGATGCCATGAGGAAGATGTTTTGCCGGCAGTTTGTGTGGAGAGACAGAGGAAGGTGAAGATGGGATGTGCAAGGGATAGAGAGGTCAAATATTTACAGAACTGGGTCACATTTTCCAAGCTCAACTTCTGGATAGCAATCATAAAGAAAAAACTCGTTCCTTCAGAAACCAGGATGTGCCCTGAATAAGGAGGAGTCAGTAAGAAAATGAAAAACATGCTTATCACACAGTCAAAGGATCTACTTGGAACTGGGAGATTCAGCAGTTTAAATGTGCCTTTGGACTGTAAATAGACCCAAACCCCTATCTACCAGTCAAACAGATTCCAGTCCTTTTTAACATAAGATTTGCTTTAATTACGAAAGCATATTACCATTTATCACCACACTCTAATCCCTAACCATACACCTCCTTAGCCTCTCTTATCCAGTAACTTTACTTAGCCTATCTTAACTGATATAAATCTACATCTACATATCAAACATATTCATGAACCTCTGTCAAGAAAAAAAAAAAAAGAAAAAAAGCAAACCCCCCCTTCCCCCCCAGCGCAGGATTAAGCCAGTAGTGGTGTGCCTGTGCTTTTAATGCTCAGACTTACTCTGCTGCTGCTGAAGCTGCAGCTCCACCAAAGGTGCTTCTGTCCCACAACAAGGGACAGTCTCCCTGCCAGTCTTGCACGCTGGCCCATAAATCTCCTTTTTTTTTCCTCAGTGTGTAGGTGTTTGGTGTCACGGTGCTTTACGCATCTCCTCAGTTGCTGCTGAAGCTGCCTGAGGTCTGCGGCTACGGATCAGGGTTTTGATGTTGGTTTGCCTGTCTGTACACTTCGCTAATTAGAATAACAAAACTGGTAGCAAATCTTCAGGCATCAGCCATGCATTGCATCAATTAAAAACATCAAAAACAAAGTCTCTCCTGGTTCTTCTCCTTTCCACTTGATCTCTTACTCCATGGGATGATGTAACTGTTTCCCTAAGTCCTTCTCCTAATTACTGTGTTCCTTCTCTTCTCTGTGAGCTTCCTTGCAGCCCCAATTCTCTCCTGACATTTTATTTGCTTGCCCTTTCTTTTGCTGCTAGGGGACACTACTACTCTAATAGAGGAAAATAAGCATTTGCTGAGCTTACATGCTTTGACAGAAATGTAAGCATATGATTTTTAACTAACTTTGTCTTCTTGTTTAATTTGATGCTGACTTTTTAAATTTTCTTTAAAGTATCAATTCTTGCAGCATTTCTTCCAAAGGATGGATAAGTTATCTCAGTTGCATGCAGAGTATTCAAGACACAAAAGTTTGAGTGAGATGAGCTCATACATTCTATTGGATAAATAGAGCAAATAGGTTTATATCTTAGGACATTGACAAAACATGATTGTATGGAATTTGGATGAAACACACTTAACATTAATTTTGACAGAGCTTGGATTCAGCTTTGAACTCTGCACATTTAAACTCACTTCTCATGTTTAACTGATGCAGAAATATAATCTACTTGAAGGAAGACTGAGACACTGCCCTAAATTTTTTCTTAGGCAGCTTAGTACGTGCAAACAAAGCAGAGGGAGATGTCTCACTCTAAACATAATTCTTTGTGCAGAGTCTGAAAAATGAGATCATGGTATAAAGAGGCTACTTCCATACTGATGTAATTTCCTTATAGTCTTCTAATATAATTGTTTATTTTTCTTAGATTAATGTAAAAATAGTAAGAGTGCACTGAATATTTCAGATGATCCATAAATCGCACTGAAGCTATTTTGATCTTGTCATCTCACTTTGTCCAGCTTGAATTATATTTTGACACATGGTGAAAAAAAGCACTGCTGAGTGGAATTCAACACCCAGTGTACAGGCATAAACATAATCAACCCCCCACACAAATATGAGATGACTCAAAATTCAGACCATCAATATTTTGGGGTTTTTTCCTCCTCATTTAATATCTCTTTTGTTTTTATTTTGTGTACAAGTTTTTCCTCCTGCCAATGACAATTGGGATGGAAAATTTCATGACAGAGGCTCACCATCATCATCTCCTTTTTGCTGACTCAGGCAGTTCAGAGAAGCATCTCAAACACAAGAATGTTTCTGAACCTGAACTCTCAGCCTTTTGTGCCTCACTTTTCAGTCTCCTTGCTCTGCTTTCAAAATGTTTGTTTGCTTGGCATCACCTTAAAACCTGCCTTCGCTGGGACTTCTTTTTAAATCTCCCTATCCCATGACAGTGATGCACCTATTTCCCTTTCCTCCTTCCTCTCACTCTCTTTGTCTGTGAACACTCAGAGCTGCTGTTGGAGGAGTGACTTGTACCAGGGCAAACTGCATTTAATTCAAGTCACTCCTTATACCTACAGAGCTGCCTTCCTGCTGTTCAGCATATGTTATGCATCCCCTCTCCGTGCCTGGTCCGTCCGCCTTGGCAATTTAATTCAAGTTGCACAGCGTCATGCTTAGAGTCTCCAGTTTACTCTCAAGTGTCAGCCAAGATGGCTGCTGTCATATTCACTTAAACATCCCATGTAGATGAGCCCTTCGTATGACAGGAGAAGGGATTTGGTGGGTCAAAACCAGCACGAACCAGGAGACACAGCATTTCCTATTTCTAGCTGAGCTATCCTGACATTTCTGACCAGACTTCACATGCCACGAAGGACTGACTGCAACACGCGCTTCCTTGATGAGCCTCTTTTTAGTGAATTATTTCTCTTCAGAGAAGTTGTGGGGCTTTGGTGTGTTGATACATGGTACTTGCAGTCAGCCCAAAGTAGAGCCGTGCCTTGAAAATTTTGGAAGATTCTTTATTCAAAATATCTGGAAGTGAAGCAAAAGTCCCCAAAGATTGCAGGCCTTATAAACAAAGCACTGGGGACCAGAAAAGGCAAAACCTAAGCAGTCTTAGTGCATCCTGAGCAGGATGACTATTCTTGCATTCTTTGGTTAAATCAACCCAAAGTTACTGTCTAGAAGGAGAATAAAAGAAGGGGAGAAGGAGGAGAGATAGAGGATGAAGGTGGATAGGGAACGGGGGAAAGAAAGAAAAAGAAAAATCAATTGAAGCTGAGTGAGATTTTGTTTGCCAAGTTCCCAGCTGCTGCTCAGAGTGAATTTTTATGGCCAAGTTATAAACCTTTGAAAATAGGAGTTTCTAATGGAAATGCTGACAGACCCTTTATATGGTGACATTAACACTGGCCGCTCTGCAATTGTCCTTGCCTTCTTTTATTTATTTTCCTCTCTTTGTCCTTAAGGTCCTATCACACTTACTGTGATCCTGGTGAAGAAACAAAGAGAGGGAGGTCAAAATCCCTTAGAAACAGGAACTCTTTGTAAGCTGATGAAGCAGGTTGGGGAAGGGTGATTTGACTGTGCGAGGACAGAAATGCTGCAAGTTATTCTACCCTCCCACCCCAAAGCCTTTTGTGATGCAAAATAGTGTTCAATCTCTCCATATATATTGCTTTATCTTTCTTCTTTTTTTTTTCTGCTCCCAGTAGTTAAATGTCTTGTGAATGGTGTTCCTCCTCACAGCCAATTAATGAGGTAATTTTTTACGCTAATAACAAAAGTTAGCTTGAGAGGAGGGGAAAAAAAGGGAACTGTACATTACATTTTCCTTTTGGTGTTTTGTGTGTGTTCCAAATATTCAAGTCTCTTTCTTAGCTGAAATTAAGTGGTCTTGTAGTGGGAAAACAGTCTTTCCCATCTGTTTATTGAGCAACTTGATTATATTCCTACAGGTTTTGGATTTACTGAGATCAAGTTTAAATTTCCTTGTACCTGAATGGCCTTCAGCTGAGTCTCAAGCTGTATTTCTGAAAGAGGCAGTCACCTTTGGGTTACTGAAAAAAGAGTGGTCAGGAATATGACCTTGCCCATATTCGCTGCCACAAGCTTTTCCTTCACATGTGCAGGCTGGGATGTGGAGCATCCACTGACCAGCAGAAAACACAGTGAGCTCTATGTGGAGTCCGCAAAGGGGTTAACAACCTTGAGGGCACTTGGGAACTCTGCAAAAGATGTGAAATCCTCAGGAAGGAAAGAGAGGAGAGGATGTGTAAGGAGGGAAATGAGAATTCAGTCTTGGCCCTCTCATTTCCTTCTTGCTGCCCCTTTGACTCACCAGACAAAAAAGACAAGTTTCTGCATTATCTGAGATTTAGCCTGGTCTTATTATTCTTGGAGAAGTTAAGCATAAAGAAGTTCTCTGATTAGAGAGGAGGAAAAATAACTCTGATCTTACCTTTTAAATCCTCTTGCTCACCTTTTCTGACCCTTGCTGATTCAACTTTCCATCAGCAGGCCGGTGTGTACACCAGTGCCTTGGCAGGTATGAGGAATCGGGATGTCACATTTATAAGGAGAGGTTTCTTATAAACTCCAGGCCATATGCAACTGCCTTGCACACAAAGGCACTTCCCTGCTGTGGGGGTGGGTCCCAGACTGGTCCCAGAGTGAGAGAGGCAAGTGTTCAGTCGAAGGATGAACATATGTAGTATCTCTCAAGTATCCTCAGTGAGAAAGGTGATGACACCTCCTCCCAAGGGATGACGGATATTTCTCTCCAGCGAGGCAGCATGTTTGCCTGGTGGCACGACTCTCTAAAACCTGTGTGTCTGTACTTCAGGGTTTGTGCCCTGACTGGAGCTGTATGCACCTGCAGAGCATTTGGCCATCATTGGATTTAATAGATCTCAGTCATGCCTCCCTGCACTCCCCAGAAGGTGGAAGTCAAATACATGCCGCATGCTTCAGTGCTCTTCAAACACATGTTTAGCATCTTAACTTTATTTCTTGGTTTCCATTTTGATGGTACACAAAGGGTTTGATGTTTTCATTGTTATACACCGTAGCTTAATTTTTTTCCTTGTAGCCTCTGGGCTGTTGCACCACTGTTATGAGATCCCTCCTAGGAACAGCAGGGCAGAAATGTTCTTTGTTATGTGCTTGAATTTAACTTTCTTCCCCACCCTCCCTTCACTCCCCTCACAGTTTCATTTGCCTCTCTGGTTTTAATTAGCCTTGCTTTTCCAATTAACATCTCGGTCTGCTGCAGTGAGGCCAAAGGAGGGAACCAGAAAGGCATGGCAAGAACCCCCTTTTCTGAGAAAGACTCATGGCTGAGGCTTGGAGACTGAATTTTCCCAAGGTGGAGCTGCATTGACTGATTCTTAATAAAAGGAGAATTTGGGGCCCAGCGGCACTGTGGGTTTGTAACAGGCATTGTTCCTTGAAAATATTAAGCTCAGTAGGAAGCACATTCCCCCTTGGCCTCTCCTAGTCTCAGGTAGTGATATGGAAACTATCATCATATTTGGACCCCTTGCAACCTGTCCCTAGGTGGTAATGCTTTATGAATACCACTGAGCAAGCAAAAAGAAGAAAGGAAAAAAATAAAATAAAAGATTAAAAGCAAAACCTTTTGGCTTGTCCCCCAGCACAATCAGCTTGGTATTTTCACTAAAATAAAAACCAAAAATTTGGGGCTGAGCAAATCCCTTAATTGGGACTTAAAGATTTTTTTCAGACATTTGTTGAAAGTATCGAACTGCTGTTAGTGTGACACCTTTTTCCTCTCTAGCATGGCGCTTGCTTTGGATGATGTGAGTCTGGATTTACCTCCCTGGTGGCTCCACTCCTGTAAATGTCCAGCGAATAGTGGGACACAGGTATGGTTGCAGTGTGGTCCCCTGGTCTAGCAAGCCTCTCAAAGTGGTTCCACTGGTCCCAGACCTTCCATAATGGCCCCATCCTTTCATAAGAGGTCACGGCAGGTCACAATCAGGGGAAAAGGAACCTAGATCAGGTTTGTTCCCTGTAGGGAAAAGGTGGTGATGGTGACTTCCTGGAAGTGATCCTCTGTCCAGCTTTCCTTTCTCTGTCCAGACCGTGCTCCCTGGCTGTAACAGTGTAGTATTCTCAGGAAGAAATATAGCTGGGTGTTGATCTGCAGCCACAAAATCCTTGATCCTAGTGTGTCTTAACAGGAATCAAAGCTTTTCAGGAAAGAAATTTAGGCAGAAATTATATATGTGAATGTTTGTATTCAGAGTGCGTATGTTTGCGTGCAAGTGCTATTTCTAGATAAATATCATCTTTTTAGAATATCCCTTTCTAGAGAATATCTTTTGGTCTAATACAGCCAATATCTACTCATTGGCACAACCAAAGTGTGAAAAATGGCTTTGATCAAGATGAAGAATCTACCTAAATAAGGACAAATTAACATTGCATAGAACACTTTTCCACTGGTGTTCTTGGGCAGAATAAACTATCAGAGCTTTAATTTTTTCTCTCTGTCCCTCTTCCTGTCTCTGCTCATTTTCCTAGCTGTGATCATGCATCCTTAATTCCATTCAGATTTCTTTCCTCTGAGAAGATGGTATTAAATTAATAGCTTTGCTGGAAATACAAAAAAGAACGTAGCCAATACATAAAGTACCTGGAGATTTAGCACTTTGCTGAAGAAATTAATAATTACAACAATATGAATCTCATTGCTTTGCCCAGCCCACCAAGAAATTAACAAGTCTCTTACCCTCTAGAGATAAAAATCTTATTTTGATCTGTCAGGAATACACTTTTGTTGCTTTTGCAATATCAATGTCAATGCTAGGGTGGGGGATGGGGAAGAAGATCCTACGTAATGTGATGGAATTTTAATCTAAATATTTGATCACATCATTCTCTGCTGAGATTTTATTTTTCTTTATGTTACTTCTAACAGTTTATTTTTCCCTCTTCTCACTAGGATGGTGTAGCTTTAGTCACACTTCCAGAGCAGCTCTCTTTTAGATCCTGGATTCAGCCCTGGAAGGGTTATTATTAATAGTGATGTTTCTCAGTAAACTTGCCTCCCAAGGTTGCTCTAGCCAAGATTGTTTAGAAAACTCCACTGGGATACTTGTAAGGGACACCTTGGGTCTAATGTACTAGTGTTTAATGGACAAATCTATTTAGGTCCCTGTGTTAATATAAAACTGTTTTGTTAGTTGTGAAGCAGGCACAAAGCACTACTAATAACAGCTGTGAAACAGAGCTAATTTGGGCATCAGTGGCCACCTGAATGCTGGAAATTCGGGGCACTCTTAAAGCCTCTCTGTTCTTGATGAGTAAAATTGGATTGATGTAAATTTCATTATTAAAACAGAAATGCTAACTTCCCGTGAAATTTCCTTTTCACTTCTTTGAAAGCAAAAATTACATTTTGCTTGAGAGAAAAGCACAATTTGACAGCTAGAGAGAAGAATATTCCCTGTTTTTCCATGACTTGTGTGGGAAGGCTTATCCCAGGCTGGTCTTGTAATTCAAAAGGATTTGGAACCTGTGCTAATACGATGATGACAATATTGGTGCTATTAATTTTGTGTTTCACTCTTCCTTGTCCTGCCATACTGCAGTTGTAGGACTGCATAGACTTGGCTCCTGCTCATGGGGGTACTTATTTTCCCTAGTAAAGTGTTGCAGTGACCAGAGCTGCAGCAGAAGCGGGGAGTCAATGGAGATTTCTGAGTAAAGAGAGGCCTCTGGTACCTTCAGCCCTGCAGGTTGCAATGTGGGATGAAATTGCCTCAGTGTCCAGCCAGCTCCCTGGCTTGTCTTGGTGTGACAGAGAGAAAGGAGGTTACTGAGAGTAGGGAGGAAGGGACAAGAGAGACAGCAAACCATGATCCAGCCACTTTATTCCTGCCTCCAGTCATCTGACTGGGTTTTCTTCTATCCGGTTCTTTTTAAAATCGCATTTACTACCACAGGTCACAAAGATGATCTTTGTCCTTTTCTTCCCACGTTGAGTAACACAGTGTTTCTAGATTTCCTACTTGCAAGGCTAAATAACCAAATGCTTGGTTCTGTTTCAGGATTTGGCTCAAGGGTTGGTTTGTGCACACTATGGGAGGGAAAGTAATGACCCCATTTGGAGAGCAAGTGTGGGGTAAAAAAATAGAGGGCGTTTTTTCTGAAATATTTCTGAAAGAAACCTTGTAGAAGGGCAGCAAGTTTTAGATGATTTGGCATTTTTTCTCTGGGACAACTGGGTGGGGAAAAGTTTTTGGATAATGGGAAACTAGAGACCACTGGAATGTTGATGTGTATAGATGCTGGGTGGCAACATAGCAAGATACAACACAAGGAGCAAAAGATCAGCTGACCAGTGCACCCTCTGTTTCTGCACTGCTGTGCTTTTAAAGGATGCATTGCTTTAGTTTCTCCTTCTGCAGTGTGTGGTGGGTAATGCCCACTTGTTGTGCGCTGCCCTGGTAACCTGTGTGCATCAGTGTAGCTCGCTGGGCTGTGACCCTGTGAATATCACTTTCAGTGGCACAGGTCCACCCTGTTGCTTTTGCCTCTGTGGTGCCTTGTAGGCTCTCCTGTAACTGACAGGTGCACTTCTCCAGGGACTTATTTGTCAACATGGAATTCCCCTTCCTCTGCTTTGGCAAAAACCTGTCGACACGATTAGCATGGGGACTGCTGATTCACCAAGTGGGAAACAAGAGGAGATTGTTTATTTGCTAATATCAGATGTCAGTTCAAGGTAATCTTTGACCCTTGGTCAGGTCTCAGGAAATGAAGCTAAGTGATACCTTGGCCAGTTTACTTTGACAGAAGAAGCAAAAAATTATCATAAACTATATGGAGATTTAAAAACAAACAAACAAACAAAAACCCAAACAAAAAAAACCCATGGAGAACCCTTCTACCTGGTGACAATTGGTAGCAAGGAATCTCCACCGCATTATCTCTTTGAAGATATCTTCATACATCTTTGTGACTTTTCACTTAAAACACTAACCTAATACTAACCTAATCTCTTTCAATTTTTAAGGAGAATTGAAAGAGGATATGAAAAAAACCACCACCAAAACAGCAGAAAGCCTTAATGCCAAAAGACGGATAAAAAGTGTATAAATAACAGTGCCTTACTGATGGCAAGTTGGTATTTCCCTGACAAAATAATATGAAAGGTGTTTCATTTGTGGGATAAATTAGCTGTTGGCAGCACGAAAAATCCATAGTGTATACAGAATCCACCAACCCTTTCCTCGGTTGGATTTTAAATCACATATTGATAACAAACAAAAGTATTGTAGGCTTTTAATGGTGACTAAACAAAGATTTTTACAGAGCTGATTACATTTTTCATGATATCTGCTCTTTATATAAACTGGATGAGAGTGGATGTGTTCTAAAGCCTGAGCCAGAAGACGACTGAAGTGTCTCCCTAAAACCCCTCTGAATTTTGTGGATACCTTAAATTGTTGCCTAAAGTAGAGTCTTAATCAGTTGTTGGTGCAAATGCCTGGTGAGCAGTTACCAGTCTGATCTAAACCTCACTGATGTTAGCAGGGATCTTTCTATTACCTTCAGTGAGTTTGCACACAGTCCCACTTTTGTTCTTCTCCAGGGATGTTTTTTGGAAGAGCTGAACAGCTCCCTTTATGGATTGTTGTCTCCCATGTAAAAATCTGTTTGGTCCCAGCAGATTTCCTCAAAGTACTTGAAATGTTGCTGGTCTTGTGAGTGTATTTTGCCTTCTGCTTCCACTCCTACCTCTCTGGCATCTGGCACCTTCAAACAGTTACAGCAGAGGGTTCACACAGCTGTGAATGGCCCATGAAACAAAGCAGCCTGGGATTTTCCTTCCCAGCTTAGAACCCACACAAAGGGACTAGCAAAAAAGGATCTCAGGGTCAATTTCCAGCTGAGGATAGTGTTCGTCTCTTAGAGAGCATTACTCCCGTGTCATTTTTCGTGTCTCTGGTCATCCATGTATACTCCTGTCTTGTTGCCTTCCTGTGCTACCCATGAATGTGCATCCCCTGAGTGGGTGTTTGGTCATGGTACTCCCAGAGTAGAATCTCTCACCGCAGTAAGGGGAATGAAAGAGGTGTTGGGTAGATGCACAGTGGCAGAAGTTGAGATAAATGAATCCTTGTCTGCTACATTTCCCTCCTAAATTTCCTTACTAGCATCCTGGTGAGCTGAGTCTCCATTTCTGGTCTGATGATAGAAACAGATGATCTTTTAATAGTTCCAGTGGTGGGAATGTTGTTCCCTTGTCTTCCGATGAGGAGTTTAGAAACCGACAGGTAATTAGCAGGAGCAGCTGTTCATATGAATAGGCCTATGTCCAGGTTTCCCCTCTTCAACTGTTATGCTCTGTGGAAACAGGGAAAAATGATATCAGTGCAAGGGCAACTTCATTTCATGTTCTTTTTCCTCTCCTCCATCACTTACAGTAGTTCCAACAATACTGCTGTGGTGGCAAGTACTGTTTAAAGCTGAGACCTGCAAAAGAATGAGACCTTTGACATCTATGTCAATGGATGCAGAATTTATCCTTTTTGCTATACTATATGGCATCTAAGTGCTTTTTGATTTCTTACTTGAAATCTAGAATTATAAAATTTCAGTTTGCAACAGTGTTTTTGTCCAGAAAGTACAACTGAATGGGTTAAAACAATCTGTTGCATAGACAGCTCTAAATAGAAGAAGATAAAAGTAAATTTTTAAGAGTTCTTTGGGGGGATTTTCTGCTTTGGTGTCTTCTATGTCAACATTTTGTGCGGCGGGTGGGAAAGGAAAGAAATACGCTAGAGGCTTCAGTATAAATTAAGACGTGCTTCCCAAATCATTAAAGGGAACTGTTAATATTCACAGACACTTCCAGGGGTCAGTTCAGCCTACCTAGGATCTGAATTGCCATCTGGCTATGCCAATCTCTGCTCATTCAGTATATAGTGAACTTAGGGACTAGACTCCTAATACTAAGATGCTGTTTCCAATTCTATATTAATATTCAACTCAGATGTTGAAGATTGTACTTCCATTAGAATCGTCTAATTCAGAGGGTGGTTTTTTTAATGTGTGCTGTTGCCTTGTCAAAACGAGTTCTGCTGGTGATGTAGTAATTCAGATTGTAAAGTTATGCATCAATAATTGCTGCTGGGTTCAGTGCAAGTCAGGACCCTACAGGGTTTAGTGTCTCACGAATGTACAGAGATGTCCTTTGCCTTTGGGAGATTTCCAGTCTGGGAAAGGGGTAGAGAGGCGTGGCAGAGAAGTGGGGTAAAGGAAGGCTTGTTCACCAGTAGCTGTAGTACAGCTGTGAAGAGAACTGGTGATTCAGTCTTGTGTCTTTGACTGATGGTTCCTGATTCACTCAAGCTGAGGTGTCAAGTTAGGAGCTAATCTCCTTCAGTTCACTCTGCAGTCAATGAAATCTCTTGAAGCGTTTCTGAAGGACAGGTTACTTAAGAGCCTGAAGTTAATGAGATAAATTGAACAGTTGGTGCCCCTTTAAGTTGCTGTCAGTTCTGCCCATTGAAATCTCCAACATGCATTTGGTATGGCAGCATGACAAATCCTAAGCAACAGTAATGATGACTTTAGTCTCTCCAACACCAGTTAGCCAATATAATATAAAAGTGTTAGTACTATGGGTTTTTTGGGTTAGTTCTTTTGGTTAGATATGCAATTTCTCTAGTTGTGAGAAGTGCTTTATGCAGAGCTCCATCAATAGCTCTGGAAACCATATTCGGTGTTGTTAATTGGATCCTCTCTATTTTCTAAATTGAGGGAGAAATGCTGGAGCTGAGGAAGAGGCTGAAGCACCTCTTTTCCCTATTCACTCTGCAGCACTTCTGCAGCTGCAACCATTGTTTTTCCAAGTAATTTCCAGGAACCCAGACAAAGGAGATTATGTGAGCACTACAGCGGCCTCTCTGAAGAGACAGTGTGATTAAATATGTTGATTAGAAATTTGCTGCTCACCTCTGATAGCAGTTGCATGGACCAGAGAGAAAAGTCAGCCATAGGTGAAAAAAAGCTGCCTTTTAAGAAGAATTGCAGGCACATACTTACAGGAGTATAGCATAGCTAACAAGTGAGCAATGAGTTTAAGAAGTTTCTAGATAAGAGATTTGCCATATAAAAAATACAAGTGTGAATTTACATATTCTGTGCCTATCCTGTGCCTGGACATTGTGGTAGCCCTTGCCTACTGTGCTGCTGACTACAGATGCTCAAGTACATCAGCTGTCCCAGCCATGAGCAAATTTTTGACCTTCACATCTTCTGATCCACTAGCAATATGGTCTTTCTGGCAAACTGTAAAGGAGCTCAGCTTTTTCTTGGAGAGGAATATCTTTTTTACACTAAAGTGTATATTTAGAGTTTTATACTGTCTACTGCAGGAACATGGCTTATAAAGAACTGAGGTGAAGAACTAAGGGTCCCTGTAGCATTTGCAGAACACAATTAGGTAGTCAACATGGAAGGGCTTCTCTCCTTGCAACATATGAAGGATGACAGAGGAAGAAGACTGGCTGGTGTACTTTTGCCCTTATGAAGAACGATATTTTGTATGTTTTCTGGAACTGGTAAAATCTAGAAACAGGTACATATTTTAAAAGTCTCATTGGCAAGAGTTGAGACTATTTGTATTGCTTAGGTGTCGTGATCTGTTGTGCTTGTGGTTTTGTAAGCATTCAGTAGGAAATAATACTCTGATGCTTTCTTTTTTTTTTTTTTAGTATATAGGCAAATTCTACAGCATCATGGTAAGGGAAACATTTTGAACATAATGTACTCTTCTGGCATTGTCTCATTTTTTCTTCATGTTTATCTTCTCCTGATTTTGTACCTTGGACTCAAATTTCGAGCTATTCAGGCATTGTGAATGTGTTTGCATGCTGGGTTCTAGAATGAGCCAGAGGGTTGGGCGAGCTAACATATTATGCACAATAAATCTCCTCACATTATTTAGAGAAAACCTGTGATGATGCCAGGATTTTGAATATTATTTTCCCATGTCCCAGTGATTTAAGAGTGGAGTTGGACACTTTTGTTAAATTTTTAGCCGAAGAAGTGTGTGGGGGCTTAACTAATTTGGGTAAAATTTTATGGTTACTTTGGATAATAATGAGATATGAAATATGATACTAGGATGTCCATCTTGACAGAATATCACAATTTTCTGGCACTAGGTGGCCTCTGTCTCAACAGAAATTTTGCCATTCAACTACCTGTGAATAAAAGATGCTTCACTAGGTCAGCAGAACAGACCATAAGCTTTTGAACAAGACCAGACTAAGTTTGGTCCCTTGGGTTGCTGAATAATTGAGCAGACAGGAGATGTGACAAAAATAGACAAAACACAACTTTTGAGGCTGTTGTCACTTTTGTTACACTGCACAGGAAAAGAGTGTTTTACTTGAAGAGTTTTACAGAGAGAAGTACAGAAATTTTTATTTCTCCATGTGTTCCATTAGCAACAGCATTTTTATTCTTTCAATTTGTTGTGGAACACCTATAGGCTCAATCATTCTCCAGTGTGTCCCCACTGAAACCAGGAATTAAGCTGTCCTCCACAAGATAAACCCCGTTTGTCATGGCAGGTCTGTATGTGGCACTTTGAACTGCTGTGTATGGCCAGAGGCTCTTCTGTCTTGAAAGGAAGTGGATTTCCATCTTAGGCATGCAGAGTCTTTTTCATCCTAGACAGGACTCCTTGCTTTAGTGATACCTTGACTTTTCCTGTTACTGTATGTCTGCACTCCCAATGCTGCTTCCTAGTGCTTCACAGGCAAGGACAGGAATAGCCATGGTTACATATAATGCTGCCAGTGGGGCTCAAGAGCTTCAAAAGCATTTAGAAAATATGCCAGGCCTAGAAGATCAGCATGTACAATAACAAAAGAAGTGGATAAATGCACAAGAGTGTATAGGAGTCAGAAGACTACAGTGTCAGGATTCGGGAGCGGACAACGTATGCAGCTTAACCAGTTAACCAGTATAGCCCGTTATTTTGCTTTAAATTGTCATCCATTTTTCTTAGCTATTTTTTAAATCTCTTTGCTTTCTATATTTTTCATTTTTTAAACAAATGAGTCAAATGAGAGTCAATATCATTATAGTACGGGGGTCAAGAAGCTACATCTTCTAAAATAACGAGGATACTTTTTGATTCTTTCTTAAGCTTGAATTTATGAGAACCTGAGTCTTAAACTTTCATACTGTAGCTCTATTTACCATTCCTGCCTTTTTTCCAATCTGTTGAACTGAGTGACCAAGTTTCTCTCTCTCTCCTTTTTTTTTTATTTTTTTCTTTTCTGGAGTAAGCTGCCTCAAATGTATTCAATTCTTACAAATTTAATGAAAATAAGGCTGTGGATAGAGGAGGGAAAGCCTGATTTCCACTGAGTGAAAAGCCTCAGTTGAGACTAAGCACATTATTTTGGCAGCAGAGAAAGCAAACTGGGAGGGAGACTGGAAAAATTAATGTTCAGTAGTCCCACCACTGGTTCACCTACTTGCAGAATTCCTAGTAATCTGCTCCTTCGGAAACCTAATATTATTTAAATAAATAAAAAATGGGGGAAGGTTGGGCAGAAGGATGAGTAAAAGAACTATATCACAATTTTGGACAGAATTGGAGGCATAAGGTATCCATACTAGGGAAAAAATTGTACATATAACTTGAACAAAGTTCACTGAGGTCCCATCCAACCAATAGGTCCTTCTCAAGAAATCTCCATCCAAACAAATTAGCTTTTCTGCAGGAGCTGCTTGGTCCTTTTGCATCCCATACCTTTACAGAGAGCAGATCTGCTGATCTGACCTGAGTACAAGATATCCTTCACTGCTGCTGCAGCAGGACTGCCAGGATATAGCTGCCATCAACAGAGACATCCATCCAATCCTTACTGGTAAATTGGAGCACAGATCACATGCTTTTTCAAGCTAATGATGATATAAGTGTACAATCCATGGGTTGCCACTGCAGCAGCTCCAGGCAAGCACAACCTCTGCTGCTGAAACAAGAGGGAGGAAGGAAGATTTCAAAATTCACCTAGTCTTTTCATATCATAAGTGATCTTTCTACTCCAGTGGCTTCACGGGTAATATCAGAGCCAGGTACTGCTGCCACTGAGACTTGGTAAACCTGGTGTAGCACAGCTCAGTTTTCAGTCAGTTACCTGGGACTCTCACAGGTATAGTCAAAGGTGGGAAAATATCTCACAGTGGTCTGAATGCCTCTTTGTCCCTCAGCTCTCTGTCCAAGCAATGTAGCATCAGTCTAGATAGAAAATCAACCTTTTAAACAAAAAAGAAGTAAAGCATGCAGAAGGATTTTTTTTATCAGTGCTCTTACTACTTGGAGGAAAAGCATTTGTCTGAATTATGGCACTACGAGTCACCCTTTCAAAGAGCTCTCTGAATATATTTGTGTTTTCCTTTCAGATGCTCATTGCTGAAAGTTAAGAAATCCCCAATAAACAGCAATATTTATTTATTAAGTTATAGATGTGAATGTGAAGAATAAAATGAATATTTAATGTACAAGAGCTCTTGCTTAATATATGTGATTCTTTTTTTATTATTATTCTTGTCTTAATGATCACTGCTTATTTCACATTGAAATCTGCTTCTGATGATTAGTTCTAAACAGACACTTTTTCTGTGATTAGCATCATTGGACATCTCATTACAGGCAATCAAAGATTTTGATCTTAAATACTTTCCGATAGTAAATTTGATGTTTTATTGAGTGTTATTGGCAGTGTGATAGATGCAGGAGACAAATTCTGCATTGTATATCATCAAGGAAAACTTGGACTAAATAACTTAGCACAAAAAATATTTACTATTCAGAAAAAAAAACCCCAGCTATATTGAGGAGAAGTCTTTCTAACCAGTTCTTCTGTAATGTGCAATTTAGGATTGACATGCCATCTAATCTATAACAGTGGATTACACCACCTTCCTTACTGCTGCATTCAAATATTGAGCCTAGTTTGAAGTATTGATTCAGCTGCCTTCAGTCACTAGAAATATGACAGTTTATACCAGCTATCTGGTTAGTAATGTTTCCATAAAGTGATACATTTAAAAGATACACGCTTAAAAATAGTACTTTAATTTTTGCTTGCTTCTTAAAAAGACCATCATAGTTGTCATTAAATGAAAATAAAGTGTTCTAGTTCTGAAGGACAAGGTTTATAATTTTTTCTGCTGCTGTCGATCGAGTCAGATGTAGAGTCCTTGTGCAGCTGATACTCTTGTTCCAGCCAACATTGTGGATGTCTTCATTTTGTTTTGATTTTTAAACAATCTTGCTCAAGGAAACTTTGCATAATGGGACCTGTATCCCATCACTGTGCAAGTTCAGATCTGGGCTCTCACATTGAGGGGTTGATCTGTTTAAAAGCTCCTGTGTGTCAAAGCAGAGGAGAGAAATAGAAACGTTAGGAATTTTTCATAGAGAGACAATGAGATTTCAAGGCAAAAAAAATAATCCTCTCAATTTTTGCACTGCAAAGTGGAGGCCAAGCTGATCTTCCCACCAACAGATACACTGCCTGCTCATGGCTTGTTTCTTCTGTAGTTCTTCTGGCATCATGTCTTGCTTCAAGCTTTGCTCCATCCCACCCCACAGAAGATAACCCAGAGACTGAGGGACAGAGTCATCACTGAAGGGAAAATCTCCCTGGGGGTGACACTATGCTAATACCGCATAAATAACAAAATCAAACCCAAACTTGTTAGTGGGTAGGTCACCCAGCCAACCCTTTTAAGATGACTTCTTGGTGCTAGGGGGAAAAGAATATGAATCAACAGGCAGGACAGAGACCCTGTTGCTGTTGAATGACTCATCCTGGGAGTGAACTGTCTTCATTAGCATAGTGTCACCCATTTGCTTTCCTCTGCAGAGGGAAAGGGCTTCACTTTCCTCTTTTTTTCACATAACCTTTTTCAAAGTTATTGTAGAAAACCATTTGGAGATCCAGCACCTCTGCTGCTTGCTTGCTTTTTTCCTTTTTTTTTTTTTTAATTTGACAATAAAAGCTATTTGAAACCAGAATTTTTGTAGTCTGTTGGTTCTGTATTCTATTTAATTTCCTATATCAGGGCTACATTATGACATTCTAATCAGGTTCCCACATCACACCCATTGCTGCTGAAGTGATTTTTATTTATTGTTTTTTTCTCTTCTCTCTTGTGCCCTCCTTCATAAGAAGGACGTTGGGGCTATCTGGGAAATGAAATGACTCACTCGCTGAGAAATCCATTTGTGTCTTACAGGAAGGGCAAAACAGATTTGCTCAGTTCTTTGCAGACTGTGAGGGCAAACCTTCCTGGTGGCTTTCCAGTGTCTTCTCTTGTGTTTCTAGCCTGGGAAACAAATAATCTGGGAAATTGCCTTTTCTAACTTTGTTTGGGTGTTTTCTCTCATATCTGTTTCTATGAGGTTACTTCCTACAGAGAGAACACAGGGAGAGAGAAGGCAGCAAGGGGTTGATTGTAGAAGGGTAGGATGTAGACTTGGACAGAATCTGGAAAGATTATCCAGTCCATCTTTCTTATTCCAAAGAGGGATCAATTGTTCTTTTCTGTAGAATTTGAACAGGAGGATTTGTTGAATTCTGTGGGGCTGAATTTCTGCCCTGATTATTATCTAATCTCAACATGTGAGATTAAAATTGATAGTTCTAAAGATGAGAAATACATATGTGAGGAATGAAGCTTTTAGCTGTATTGATCAAACTACCAGTTTTATATGAGAATTAGTTGGTATTTAATCTATCTAGCAGCATATATAAAAATTACAACCCAAGGTTTTTAATACTTACAAAAAAAATTGGGAGGGGAGGCTTGGGGAGATATAAATCAATGGGATAAACTGTAATTAGCTTTTTTTCTGATAGATTATAGTTCTTTTCCCGAACAAGAACTCAGTACAGTCACTATATATATTTAAATTGCATTAACTATCCTAAGAGCTGTAAAATACCTGGAGCATGGGAGATGTCTAATATAATAAAGCAAATAGTAAGTAACAATATATAACTAGAAGCTAGTGTTGAATTTTTATGGGTCATGTTGTTTATAGGCTTATAACAGTGGCACTTTTTTGGAGCACGCACTAAGGAATACCTAACTAAGAATCAAGGAAAATACTCTGTCAGAAGATTTGCATAGGTCCTTTTCTTTTATAAACTCTAGTTTTTAACCGTGTACTAGTATTGTAGCCTTCTCATAAAATTTCAGGGAAAAAAAATTAAAAGAAAAGAAAACTTTTCTCAAAATATACTTTTTTCATGTTCAATAGCTTATATACCAAGTATAAAAGATTAGAGATAATTACTTAAATTAAAAAAAAAAAATTGAACATTCCAGAAACATTTAATTCTATATTTCCATTACTATTTGTCATGACTTGTAAGTTCTAACAGCTGAGACTTGTTGTAACAGAACCTGGATTTTACTGGCAACTGAAACCGTGGCCAAAGAGAACATGAACATACAACTGGAGAATAAAGTTTTGGAGAAAGTTTTTGGCATTGATGGAGCTGACATCTTTTGGATGGTGGGGTTTTTTTCATGCACCTTCTTCACCACTAACATTTTCAAGGCTGTGCTGAGGAAAGCTCAGGCCAGTCTATAGTAATCACCTTCAGCGCACGTGCTCACTAGTTTTGTAAGTACGGGTTGACTTACTGACTTGTCCCTCATCTTCATTGCCACACTTATATGGCTTCAGATCCTGAAAACCTTTTTCTCCAGTTCAAAGTGACTTTATCAAAGTACCTATATGTGACTTGGTCTTACACCTGTACTTATTTGAGGTGCATTCAGTAGCACTTCTTTAAATCCTGGTACAGTCATAAAATCTTCCAAGAAGATTGCAGTTTAGCTCAGCACCTTCTAATGGATGTCTTCTCCAGCCACTGAAGCAAAGAAAACACACATACTGTTCTGAAATACACCTTGGATTTGCTGTGCTTCTAGTCATCAAACATTAACACCAAATGTTTGCAATTAGACTGCCTATTGTAGAAACTCGAGAGTTCTTTGAATATAGAGCAACAAATTGCTCTGAAATGATGGTAGACATTATCCCCTGTAGGAGAGATCCTATTTTCAGTGACATGCTAGCTTAATTCAGTTTTACAGCTGCTATGCAGAAAAAAAAATGATACTGGGTTTCAGTGCAATTCTGGGCATTTTGCTGTTGGTCTGCATCATGGTAAAGTTTAATTTACCCCCACTGCTGCCTTTTTTTCTTATGACAATGCATCTATCAGGACTTTTAGGCTAATTTAGGGATCTGCCTGCTTACACATTTCTTATGAGCCTCAATCAAGACATCAAATCATCTTCAAAAGTAGAAAAAGCCTGGAAGCACTTAAAATGTAATCAAAATAAACACCTTTATGACCAAAAGGAGGAGGGAAAAGGATGGCAGATGAGAACAGAGAGAAGATGGCAGAGGGAAGTTTAGATCTTTGTACTTTCCTTATGGTCCAATAGACAGAATTTTAATTCCACAAAGATCCAAGTCAACTCTTAAATTCCCTGGCTGCAGTAGACATCCTACAGGACTTTAGAAGTTATTTAGCTTCCCTATGGCTCTGTTCCCCTTCCTGTTTGCTTGCTTTTAAGGAGCAAATTGCTGATAGTAAGATACTCGTTATTAGTGTCAGGGTAATAGATAGGAATTGAACAGATGATCTGAGTGGTGACTTACCCCAGGATGGTATGACAAGCCCTGGCCAGTGCAGGAGTAACACCAAGTCCTGTGAATGTTGGTGGCTTCCCAGTGACCCTTTCTGCTTGCTGTGCTGTGCTGATTGACAGGAGAAAATTGGCAGGATTGGCTGGCTTATGTACACATACCACCACTAACAAATCAACCTGAAATATTTCTTGTTATTGCTATCACTTGGATCTTGACGCAACAGTGGGTGAAGACACTGAATATAAACATTGAATGAAGAATGTTGGGCAAAAATATCTGGTCTGAAAATTGACCTTGGTCTTGGAGAGTAATCCTGTTTGGTGCTCAGTGTGTTCATCTCCCCACCAGCTTCACCAGAATATGAGCAAGCTGTGTACCTTGAAGGATCACCCTCCTTTAGTTCGTATTTTAGCCTTTGGCAATGCATTAATTAAATGAGGATAATGCTTACTTTCCCCTTGAGGATATTGTGAGACTTGGTGTAGAGAGATATTTTGAGCTCTTCTCATGAAAGACACTGCACAGAGTAAATGCCAAGCGTTATGCACCTCTTGAGAATTAAAAGGTCACCCACTGAAGACCAGGCTAAATTCCCATTGATTTTGATGAGAACTCAGGGAGGAGACCAGAAAAACAATCCCAAGGGCATGGACTGATCCTTCTGGCCTAGTCAGTGCTGGGATCATGTAAGCTTTGATACTATATGGAATTAAATAATTCACTTCTTCCTTAATTTCACCATCATAAATTTAGCCTATCTTGAAGAGAAGCAATAGGTCAGTTGGATTGGGGGTAAGGAAGCCACATGGAACAGGCGAGGAGGAATTAATTAGGTATGCTACTGGCAGTGTGCTTCTACCCTCTGTGGAAGCCACAATGCTTAGAGCTATGGAACTATGAGGGAATGAAAAATAAAATAAAGGGCTTTAGATTTACGATTCCCGCTCTTATGTGTTCTTGCCGTCGTTCATATGGATTAGGACTTAAGTTCAAACATTCCCTGTAGAAATGAGGGTTTGCTGACTTAGAACAAACAGCATTAGGAATACAGGTTAGGCAAACCCAGAGATATTCAGGTTCATCTTAAGTTTCAGTTGGAGTTGGTCTGAAGTGCTATATTTAATTTTTTTATTCTGGTGCAGAAATATTTGTAGGATAAAGAGAAACTGTGAAGTCTATATTGGTCAGTATTTTTTCAGTGCTGTTTTGGGGGAGAAATTTAAACTAGACCTAACACTCAAACATTTTTATAATTCGTTTTCCTTATCTGTTTCTATTTCTAGCTTCTTCCAAGAACTTTCCTTCCTACTGTTTCTAGTTTATTTCAGAATCTCCCACTGGACAGTGTTAATGTTGAGAAGTCCAGGCATATCAGAGTGACAAATTCCTTCTTGAGCATCCATCTGACTAAGATGATGAAACTGGTATCTTGGTATCCAGCACTGAGGCAGTGCATAGAGGTCAATAATAAAGGCATCTCCATCCAAGTTAGACTTTACATAAACATAGCATGTGGCATAGAAGCAGTAAGAGTTATACTAGTCAGATGAGGGAAAAATAAAATAATTAAATATAAGGTTAAAGGTAAGAAGTAGAAAAAAAGTTAAGAATGACAGACAAACACAGCGTTGGCCTTTGTTGCATGGAAGTCAGGCAGATGTGTTTCTATGGAGGTGGATAACTCTTCTCTTTGGACAGTTTACAACTACCACAGGGAACAGGAAGTTTCAATATACAGAAAAAGAGCTGCAGAAAGCTATTGAGATGTGAAACTGGCCAGGAAAGATGTTAAGCACAAGGGTGGTATTTACTGATGTTGTGCTGTCTCAGTCTGTGGAGGTTGTGAAGATGATATTAGACAAGCATTCATGAATTACTGAATATTAATACTTCCTTCTGGATCAGTTGATCTTTTGGGATTCCTCACAGCTCTATTCACTAGCTTAAGAAACAGCAACACTGATTTAAGGCCTGAACTTTGAACAAAAAGAGAGGGAGAAGGAAATATTCTGTACCTAGTAATAACATTGCACTTTTTGAGCTGGTCTGGAACCAAAGTCCGTACTTAAAATCACATAATAGCTGAAAACATGACTTTTAGCCTAAGTGCACAGTTTCTTTCTCATCTGGGGCCAACACTGTCCCCAGGGCTGTTTGATTTTGTTCTGCTTGATCCTGAGCACCAATTCCCCATTTTTCATGAATCCAAAAGACAGAGAAACAGATCATAAGGAAGGTGAATCCCATGTTCCAGGAAGCTAAATGGCTAGAAGGGATCATGAATTGTAAAACCATTCTCTAGTTATCCCACTGCTGAAATGACTTCTTTCCACTTCTCATCCTGCCTTGCACCCGTTCTGACCATGAATTTTGGGCCCATCCCAGCCTGTGTAGACACCAAATCAGCAGGAGCTAATTTCTTTCTCTCCATATCAGGCAAAACATTCACTGGTGTCATTAAACAGGGAGCCTCTTTCTACAGCATCCCTCCTCTGGAAAGAGCCTTCTGATTTCTGCTTTGGGGAATGCATTAATGATGCCGATAGGGAACTCTCTTGCAGGTTGTTTCTTGCAGCGTACAAGGATTTTACTCTATCAAAGGGTTTCTGGCTGTCTCTTAGGGCCCAGGCAGCATTGCTGCTCTAATTCCTGGGCCTGGTTTTCATTTAGTTTTTTTACTACTTCTACCCTGGTGTGACTCTACTGACCTGCAGAGGCTTTTCTCTGATTCGTGCTAGAGTCGCAGATTGTAGTTCGCTCAGAGATCCAGAATTCACTCTTTCCTTCCTCTCTGTATCAGTTATGATGGCCAGATGTTGATCTTGGTTTCATCACCTGAAATAACTCTGTGTACACCTGTTAAATATATTTAGGGACAAGACACCTTGGAGCTTGTCTGTATGAAGCAGCTCAAATATCACCACCGAGCAGCTCTGGTTGTGAAGGGTCATGCTAAAATTTTTGGTTGTGTTCTGTTTCCAATTTCACCACCTCAGCTGCAAAACCTTTCCTCTGGGGTCCTGGATTAAAAGCTTTTTCTACAAAAGAAGGATGAAAGGGTGATATGGGCATGTGTGCCAAAGCATCAGGTTTTGGGTGAGAATCTTGATAAAGCAAGGACATCACTTTAAATCAATTCATCTTTTGTACAAGACTCCTGAAACCTCTCTTACTCGACAAAACAAAACCAAAATTTTCTTCTAGCACATGCTATTTGATGTGAGGAGCTTCATTCCAAACACTTATTTGCTCAGAAGCTGATTTAGAAGCTGTGAGACCTGGCACCTAATCCCACATCCAAAGTGCTGTCACACCTATCAGGTTATTAGAACCCTGTGCCTCAGTTTCCCCAGTTACAAAAGGGAAATAGTTACCATTTTCCTATGCAAAATACCCTGGGGATTAGGCAAATTGCAGAATAGAAAACGCCTGAAATCCATATGCTGTTAATAGGAGATTATTCTCTATATTACTTCAAATTCTCAGAAGCTAATTCAAAGTAGTAGGGTGTGTGTTAAGAAGGAAAGTAGTAAGAGCATTTACGAAAAAGATGAGCAGGCTTAAGGTAACTTCACCTGAAAAGCTGTCGTAAGCATAAGGGGTGGCTTGAATTGAATGACAGAACTGTGAGTATGTTTATTTGTAGAAGTAAATGTAAAACATCTGTTGGACCCGTGTATTTAAACCTCCTGGGAGCCTCTTTGAAGCTATATCCCTCTGTGTCTACGCCTTTCCTTTTTCCAGGTTGGTGACTAAAGATGAAAAGAAATCAAAATATGCCTAAAACAATCTCACATGCCGATCAGGATGTGGTGTTTCAGGCGCTTGTTCAGATTGTAAGACTTATTTATGGTTTATTTTGTCACCAGTGATCTCCAATAAAAACCCTGGCCTTTTATCGCACACTTGGTTCTTGTTATATCCTAGGCAATTAGACAGCAGATCCAGGTATTGAACACACATTCCTTCACCAGCTATCTAAAATTAAAGGTAATCATAAAGACATTACGGAACACATCGAGATTTCCTTTATTACGACATTAATAAGACATTATGCATCGCACCCCATTTGATTAGCATATGGTGCCTCAGAGCAAATCAGTTAACACTGATGCATCTATTAAAGTGTCCAAGCAATATTCTGCATCTCCTAAGTGATGCACGATAAATATACCGCTGTGTGGCTGCCCTCACCCAGGCTCTTTGAGTCTGACACAGCTGTAAATCTCCCGTGATGAGCTGGATGTGGTGCTGATGCAACACTGGGATGGCATCACAAGGGTTGGAGGGTCCTTGCCAGAAAGAGGGAAGAAACCTAGGGGCAGATTTAAAGCCTGTGTAACCCAGCTAAGCTCTACTTAAGAGTTAAGTTCTTTTAAACTATGGGTTTAGTGAGTGAAGAGTGAGTAAGGCTTTAGCCCTCCAAGACATTGCTGTTAAACTAACTTGTTCTATTGCATCCCAATAACCATGTAAGCATAGTTCTCTCATAAAGTTAGTAATGTAGCTCAGTGCCTTCCTTTGCAACTGTACAAGTGAATCAGTTTCAAAACATTTCTCATATCCTTTGTTAGGGACTTATGGGTGACTAGTGCACATATGGTCCTGGTCCTTATTACAGTCTATAAAAACTGAAATAAATATATTCCCTTTAGGTTTTGATAAATTTGAGTTTTGCCCTGTGACTCAGTGGTCAGAGATTTGGACTGACTTCTCCTGCTCTTGGAGTAAAATTCTTAATGCCTAATTCTGTGCTTTTAAATTTTAAAATATACCTTTATTTAGAATTTTTTCCCTGTTCTGCAATTCAGAATTTCTATTATTAATTTTGTATTATATGCAGGAAGTATTACAAAAAATTCAATTTACCTTTAAAAATTTATATTATTGTTGTAAAAAAGGAAACAAGAATGCTACTCTTTTTAGAGTTTAACAAATTTTATGATATTTAAGAAACAGAATAAAGGCTAGTTTTTTTGTTTGGGGGTTTGGTTTTTCTTTTTTTTTAGAAGTTCAGCCACAATCCCCAACAAATACTAGTGGATAGTGTTCACATAACTTAACTGTAAGATTAAAGCAAACAATAAATGTATTATCTTTGTTTCCAGGATGAGAAAACTGCATCACAGGATAAGATACATGACATAACAGTGTAACAGTAATAGCCTGGATATTAAATACATAGTCTTGTTTGCCCTACATAAGGTGTCTGTACATCTTTTTCTAGAGATTGCCTCTTGCTGAGCAGCTCCTATTGTTCATGGAGATATTCTGCCTGCAAGACTTTGTCACTTACTCTATATAGTAAAGTAGGAGCTAAACACTTGAAACATTTTCTCTTTCACTATAACTTTCAGGCACTTCAGGAACATAAAGGATCATTTTTAAGTGTGGCACATCCTGTTTCTTTAAAAGAACAAGTCAAAATCTCTGATGTGCTTTTGAACTTCCCCAAATTTCACACCACGGTTTTTTTATTTGATGACTCTTACTCTGAGACAAGTTGGGGGAAGGTTGCCTGAGGTCAACTGAATCAGACAGGAGTAAGCAGAACTATTCCTTGGCTAGTCTGTAGGGAGAGAATCACCCTGATAAGAGAGTTAGCCATGTGTGACCACCAGGCCCTTCTGTTCTGAGCTGACAACTGCCTGTCTTCCTCAGAATCAGCTTCTGTAATTTTTATTTTTTTTTAGAGCAATAATAACCTTTCCTGCAGTGCTAACATCAATGATTTTTTTTTCTATTATTAGTTTTTAAAATTAAATCCCTACTGGCAAGCAAGAAATATTAACTGGGAAAAGTTCAGTAAACTGTGAGTGCTGCAAACACTAGAGATACCTGTGAGTGTAGAGGCCACAGTCAAATAGGGAAGAAAGGCGAAGGTGAGAGTTAAGAACAGAGGAAGAAAAAGTAGGTACTTCAGTTTGATGACAATCATCTGAGTTTCTCTTGATGTCGCCACAGTTCTGCCTTCCACTGGTGTCTTTCATCAGCAGAGCTCCAAGTTGTACCTCTTGTGCACTCCTGGAATTGCGGGTATGTAGCAAAGTTTTTAGAGCAGGGACAGTCTCAGTGTGTGGCACATGCTGTACATGCATTTTTTCTTGAACCCAGACTGAAAATGCACCTATTCAGACACATATACAGGAAGCCCATTCTTGGGCTTATCAAATCCTTTGGTTTTTCACAACATAAAGCTTGTGCTTAGCTTGAAGAAAGATGGAAAAAAAGAAAATGTCTTTTTTATAGAAAGCTGTAAACTGCACAGTATTTATTCAAGAGACAAGAGCTGTTCCCAAGAGCTATTCCAGTTTCTTTTAGAGCTGTCTCTGTGTTTCTCTTTGTGTGGAAGCATTTTAATATTTGTCCCCTTCTTTTTACTTTTAAATATAATGTAAGTCGATCTGTGACAGTTTGAACTCTCTGCTTACATTTTCCCTGACTGAAAGGGTTGCAGGAATATAAGATAAAATTTAGAGGCATGGGTCATGGTTTTGATAAAACAAGTTTCAAGAATTGCTGCTACAGGAGTGTTACAGCTGAGATTTTCACAGCTAGTAAAATGTAATCTCAAATGTTTTTGCTTGCTTTGCCCAATAAGAAATTCATCAAAATGGGGTTAGATCCTAATTTAAAAAGCTAAAAGAGATGATTGTCAGAAGTGAGTTCAAGATGGGATGGGTTATTTTCCCACACCACTCACCCTCCCATAACATCTTTAACATGAGATCAGGTGAAGCATCTCAGCTACCCACTCCTCTCCTCTGCTGGTGCTGCTGCCATGGCACAGCCCTCAGTAAAGCTGTGTATTAATTCACTCAGGCTCTTAAAGACTTTTATTCGTCCATGGGTCACAAACCTTCAGGTCTAAGGGTGTTTGCAGCCTGTTTGCACCTATTAGTTTTTTTTCCTGACGGTGTTATGCACAAGCAGCCCTGTGAACAGCGGTGCCCACCTTCTTTACTGTGTCCATTTAGACACCCCGAGGCTCCTCTGATGAGTCTGTTTATATTTGTGTGTAACTTCTGCAGCTACAGAGGTTTCAGTGCCATCAGGGTTGTAAAATGCACACTGATGGTGGGCAATAGCAGACAAGGCTTTAGATGCAGGGTGGTTTTGTGTAAAGAATGGGAGCCTGGACTTCTGATTCTTTGCTCTGGCACTGATTTCTCTGAAACTATGAGCAATTTGTTTTACCTTTGAATCCTCCTTTCTCTGAATCACAGTGCTTACCTGCTTTGAGGTTTAATCAAGGAAGCTGTGCGAGTGCCAGATACCGTATAAAAGCAAGAGGCAATTATTAAAAGTGGGCTTTGACTTTTTAAAGGTAGGATAACAGATGCTGGGTAATAAATCTCATTAACGATGATAAGGAAATTGTCTTACTTTTGAACACTGATGGTGTTTGTTTCCTAACTTTTGTGACTGTTTAATACTTATTCTGGTTTCACTGTTTGTTTTCCGAAAGTGTTGGAAAAAATTAGATGACACAATAAGTTATTTTTTTCCCCCAGGGTGTCCTACCACTTTCAGATCTGTGTTTGTGTTTAGAAATTACTGAAGCATATTGTTTTGATATGGCTTTAAGCAAAATGCTTGGCTTTCAAATCTAACCAACGCTGAGATCTGAAATCTGTTGAGCAAAGTTGCAGGTTTTTTTAACACAGTTTTGCAGTTTGGAATTTATACGAGATGTTTCACTGACCTAACATATTTGTCCTCATAGGTATGTGTGTGTATACTTGTCTACTGACACAAATTATTGACTTAATAGGTTCTGATTTGTCTCTCTCAAATTGGGATGGGAAAAACATGTCTCTTGTTTGCTCATGATGGGAAATCTGCTTCCTGTCCACTTAAATCAACAGCTCTGAACGTGGAGCTGCAAATCCATCTTGGACTTGACTGTTGTCAGAAGTGTTTCTGCAGTTAAAATGTTGCAGCATTGCACTTGGTTCCACATGAGGAGAATCAGATATGCTTTAAGACTTACTTTGCTCTGCTATTGAATGTTCCTCAGCTCTTCAAGTTCAAAATGGTTTTGCATTTAAAGTTAGCTGCTGCACTTGACTCACCCCCTGTTCTTCATGGATGAATTCTATCCTGCAACGAGCAGAGGGACAGGAAATAAAGATCTAAGTTTGGGTCATTTTTTTGTCTTGGAATGATGGGTAAAGGGTTCACATTGAGATTTAAAAAAAAAAAAATTAAAATAAGCAGAGCATAAAACTCTTGCTTGAGTAGGAGACAAAAGTTTCAGTGATAAATTAAACATCTACCTCAGTTTCCCTTTCTACATAATTAGGAAAGTTTCACAGAAATGCTTCATGACGCTTCAAAGAAGGAAGACAGCTCTGCACAACAGAGAAATATCCTTACTAAGGGTCATGAGAAACACTAATCATCAGAAAAAGTCCAGTGAAACAGAGGTTTGGGAGCATTTTTTTGGTTTTGTTTTGAAAAAGAAAACAGAACAAAACAAAAAGGTGTTGTTCTTGCAGAGGAAAAACTGTGATAAATAGACATGCAGGTGGTGTACTCATGTAGTCCTGGGCTTGTTGGAGATGCTGACCCACCCAGACATGAGCACATCTATCTGTCAGGCAGCTCCTCTCTGAGAAGTGCCCTGTGCTGATTCCCTGACTCATATTGTAAAGAGAGAGGGAGACCAACCTCGTGCTTAGGATTTTATGATGGAGCGTAAATCAGGTCTGCCTGTACTTGACCAAGGTTGAAACCCACAGTGCTGCATGGTAATTAGATTTTTAAAAGATTTTTTTTCCCTCTGGTTTATTTATATAGCAGTAATTACCTCCAGCACACAGTCGGAGTGACTGCTTGTCTTTCATGACCATACTTTTACCCTTTCATTTGACTGTCCTGTGCTTCTGTGGCTAATATAGAGCTTCATTCATTATCCCTGAGCCCCTTCCCCTGCCAGCCCTTGCACAGTGGCACAGCGGGGAGCACAAGGTTATTCTGTGGCAGCTTAAGTGGGAGTGGACATGAAGAGCTGAGCAGAGACGTGTCCCTCAGCACTGAGCCGGCAAGATTGCTCCCACACCTTCCTCAGAGTCGTGGCATTCACAGGGGGAACAGGGCTTGCCTGAGGGCTAAGAGCCCAAATATCTCTTCTTGCTTATGTTTCCGGTGATTCTTGCATCCTTGGCCCTTTCTGGGGAAACTTAGCAGCTGTGCAGAAATGCTCCTTAAAAAACATCTCATTTTCCGGCAGCTTTTATCATAGAATCATTAGGGTTGGAAAAGACCTTTAAGATCACCAAGTCCAACCCAGCGCTGTCAATTCCACCACTTATCCATGTCCACAAGTGCCATCTCTACATGGCTTTTAAATCCCTACAGGGCTGGTGACACCACCACTGCCCTCACCAGCTTATTTCAGTGCTTGACAACCTTTCCAATGAAGAATTTTTCTAAATATCCAACCTGAACCTCCCCTGGCACATCTATTTCTCCTTTTGCCTCTCTTCTCCTTCCATCTCTTCCCACCTCCCCTTCCCATGAAAAAGCTTTTGAACTTGCTGCTGGATTTGAATTGAATTTGACAACACTTGCTTTAGTGCTTTATAAAAGATACCTAGTTCTTACACGTTTCATCTTAGTATGAGAGAGAGGGTCCATCAGTTAGCTTCCTGCAGAAAAAACAAACCCTTATTGTTTCAGCCTGGCTCCTGGTAGGACGTGAGGCCCCTGGAGAGAGCAGCCCAGGCTGGAGCAGGTTTGCTGCCAGGACTTGTGAGCTTGTGAGCAGCCTGTTCCTGAAGAACTGCACCACTGTTGAAGGGATCCACACTGGACCAGTTCATGGGAGTCTGTCTCCTGTTTGAGGGATCCCATGCTCGAGCAGGTGAAAAGTGTGAGGAATTCAACATCTTTGGTGGAAGGAGCAGCAGAGGCAGCGTGTGACGAACCGACCGCAGCCCCTATTCCCAGTCCTCCTGTACCATTTGGGGGGAAGAGGAGAGAATCATGAGTGATATTGAGCCCAGGAAGAAGAGAGGGGTGGAGGGAAGGTGTTTTAAGATCTGGTTTAATTTCTCCTTATCCCAGTCTGATTTGATTGGTAATAAATTAAATTAATTCCCCCAGGTCAAGTCCATTTTTGCTTGAGACAGTAACTGGTGAGTGATCTCTCCCTGTCCTTATTTCAACCCAGGAGCCTTTTGTTATATTTTGTCTCTTGTGTCCAACTGAGCAGGGAAGTGACAGAGCAGCTTTGGCAGGCACTGGACATCCAGCCAGGGTGAACCCACCACAGCCTAACCTCTATCTGGCTGCAGTTTGGGAAGGTGATTCCCATGTGAGTCAGTTTTCCTGATACCATACGAGGATCCTAAAACCAGAGTCACTCTGTTAGACCAGTGTTTGAGATAGGAAGAACTGAAGTGGATGCCTGCTACAGCTCTGTGTGGCCATGCTCAGCCTGACAGGATGCAGAGGGATACTGTCTTTTCTCTGGAGGCTCTCAAGAGCTCTGGGTGTTCCTAGTTATTGTTGCTTAATGTACAACAGCTTGCTCCTAGCCCAGCAGAAGCGTTGGGTTTCCAGGGGATATCTTTATAGGGGTTGTCAGAAGGCTTCAAGTAAAACAGCTATGAAATGGAGCATTTTCAGTACAGGAACAAGGGAGAAGGAGCATGCTCAGCCACAAGAGATGATGATACTGCCATCAGGCCACTGCAGTCAGTCAAACAAATGCAAGTCCCTTTACAGTGTGAAGAAAAATAGGTTTTAAAAGCATCACCATCCTCCCCAAAAGCAAACAATGTTGGCGAGTCAATAAATGATGGAGTTCATAAAGTGCCATTTACTTTCCCTTCCGTCTGCAGCAGTAAATTCAGATCAGACTCTCAGTAGCTGTCTGGCCTCACAGGGGTCTTGATTTCTTTTTGAGAACCATGGATGACAGTTGCTTTTCTTCCTCACGTTGTCAAGAAGGAGCTGATATGGCTGTCAGAGGCACAGTGCATTTGATGCAAGCAGCATTTCTGTTTCCACCTTGCAATTGTAAACGTAGCTGCTAACATTTGAATTCAACCCATTTCTGATAATTACAGTAACACTGAGCTGGAATTCTCTTTCCATGGAAATTTTCACTTTTTACAGAGTTTTCTGTCAAGATCTTGAGTGAACAGGATCTGTCTGCGATTTCTCAAGTCCTAGCTTCTGGTAGAGAGGGTCAATGAGTGGTTTATATCTGGGGGTAGGAGGCAGAGAGAGCACTGCTACAAGGTGTTGGTGGCAGCATCTAGGCCTGTAATCTTCAAACATACTGACCAGCTGCCACTAAGTCTTCATGTCATTTGTTTGACCCATGAGCTCAGCTGCTTCAATACCACATAGCCACCCACCTGGACCTTTCAAGGCTAGAGAAACATGTGTCTCTGCTGGCAGAATTACAGCACTTGGAGCTCAGGAGGAACCAGTTCAAGAATTATAGAAGCATAGAATCATTTGGGTTGGAAGGGACCTTAAAGATCATCTAGTTCCAATGCCCTTATTATGGGCAGAAACACCTTTCACAAGAACAGATTGCTCAAAGCCCCACCCAGCCTGGCCTTGAACACTCCCTGGGATGGTGTATCCACAACTTCTCTGGGCAACCTGTGCCAACATGTCACCACTTTCATAGTAAAGGATTTTTTCTCTTTTTCAGAATAAATCTATTTTCCCTTGTCCTGTCACTACATGGCCTTGTAAGAAGTCCCTTCCCAGCTTTCTTCTGAGCCCCTTGCAGATACTGAAAGGTGATAATAAGGTCAGCTCAGAGCCTTCCCTTCTCCAGGTTGAACAGCCCAGACCCTCTCAGACAATCATCGTAGGAAAGCTCCACCTGTGTGATCATCTTTCACGTGTCCTCTGGAGTCACTTCAACAGGTCAATGTCCTTCCTGTGCTGGGGATCTCAGAACTGGACATAGTGCTCCAGGTGGGGTGTCACCACAGTGGAGTCGAGAGTTCCTTCTCTATCTTACTCAGACTTCTCTCTTTCACCCCCTGCTATGGCATGAAATGCATGGCTCTCTGCACACCACAGACCTGTCCCAATACTACTTTCCAATAGTGATTACAGGCTGTGCTGATTTTTTTGGTTTTGTTTTTTTGGTTTTTTCGAGGTGCTAAAAGTGTGCAACTTCAGTGTGCGCAATTTGAGTTCCCGGTGTTATTTTTTTACCCTCTGTAAGATAGCGCTTCACATTACCATTCTTCTGCAAAAAGCCATTTTTAACAACTGCAGGTCAGGAGTCTGTTTTTCCTTCCCAGCCTCAGCCCACTGGGATTTTCATGATAACATTTAGTTTCAGAGCTGTGTGCTCTATGGAGAAATGTGATTCAACAGCTGCCCTTCCTGAACTGTGTCCTTAAAGTAGAAGCAAACCTTTTATAAAGCCAGGTGTTCCAGGAGGGGGAAAGGTTTGTATGCGTGTGAATGAGTTTATGTGTATAAATAGGGGTCAGCCTTACGAACAAAAATTTTGCTCTGTTTCCTCAGATGACTTCTGATTTCCAAGTACGGTACAAATCTTGGTCCCTGGTCCTTTTTCTGCAGAACCAATCTGTAAGCAGTGAGGGGAAGCAGTGACCTTTGGTAGCTGGAAACATTGGATCAGGGTGTGGGTGCAGAGAGAGTGAAACACACGCTGTTCCGTGTGGGACTGGAGGTCATTCCCACACCCTGGTAGACTTCTGCCTGTTTCAATGTCAGGGTCTCACCCTGTCCCTGCCCCAGCAGGGCTACATAATTGCTAAGGGACTGAGGATGGAAAGCAGTTGACTCCTAGATATGCTGAGGTACTGTCCAAATCATGCAACCTGGGCTGTTACTCATCCAGTTTTCTTTGCTCTCTCAGTCCAAATGTGTGTTGTCCCTCTTTTGTTTGGTTGCTGGGGTTTTTTTGTTTGTTTTTTTCTTTCTTTGGTTTTTTGCTAGTCTCCTCCTTTCCACAGATTTTCCTTGTATGTGTAGTTTTTTTAAAGCCAATTTGTTTCCTGTGCATCCTCCATCTGCCCCCCTAGGGAGGAGTTGGACCTATTCCCTTTTCACCCACAGATTCTACTTCCCATCGTCATTTGGTGTGTCAGTGTGTTTTAGGGTTCGTTTTAATTACCATTAGTGTCCTGAAATGACCTACACGCATAAGCTGCTTTGCATTCCTGAAAGCTGGTGTGGAGTAATGCCTGGTCGGCTCCTCTCGGGTTGAGTAGGAGATCTGTGACTGATCACAGCTCAGCTCCTCGCCTCCCTCTCTGCCCTCCACCCACCCGCCTGCACCCAGGGGAGCCTGCACAGAGCCGCCTTCCCCTGTCACCCCACAGCTGATTGAAAACCTTGCTCCATGGATTAAGACACAAAAGTCCTAAGTGAATTAAATTGCTCGGTCTCAGCTCTTTCCTTCGATGAGAGATTTCAGAGAACAAAAGCCTCTGTAGGTTTTCTTTTCACATGGTTCAGCACAATTGGGGCATCTTGCTCTGAACAAAAGAGATGTGAAGCTGAAGGGAAATTGCAGGGCTGGTTGTTGGACCCTGTCCTCCACCCTCCCCTTCCTGCTCTGCATCAAGTGCAAAGAGCTGAGGACGTGCTCTAGGATTATACATAATGTGGATCTGTGTGGGAGTCTTTTTTCCTGCACCTTGGCCTGAAGGTACAGAGGGTCCGGGACTGCCCTGGCCCAACGTGTGTATTCCCTGTCCCTACTATCCCTCGAATTAAAGACAGATGATTTTCACATCATTCCTGCCCTGGCAACATTAATCTGATGTGGCTTTCACAGCTTTAGTTGCAAATCCAATCACTTGATGGATGGGAATGTTTACCCACCCCAAATCTCAACTTTCCTGCCTTCCCCGCCTCCTAGCTAGTGTCAGCCAAGTCAGCAAGATCTCTGTCTATAAAATATACCAAGCAAGCTGCAACTTTGCAGTCTTACTGAGATTTATGGACAGGCTTAAATGATAGAGGATTTTTTTGTTTTGTTTTTGTCCTTTTAGGCTTTTATAAACAAACGTTTTCCATGAGTAGCTTTGTTTTTCTGAGGTCCATGTCAAGCCAGTTCAGCTGATGGAGAGACCTTGCCTGCCTTTCACAGCCACTCTAATTATAATGAGAATTGTGGGAAACAGAGAGGTGAATTTCAGTTTCTGAAGCATGGAATAAAATTCTTGCAAATTACTTTCAAAACTTTAATCTCCTTTTCCTTGTCAAACCAAGAGAGAATTTGAATATTAGACAATATTGAGGCAGGTGTGTTGGGACAAAACAACAAAAAATTGACAAAATAAACAGACAGATCTTGATCTGTTTAGGCTGTAATAGGACTGTAGAGGGTTGAGCGTTATTTCTTTTACTGTTGGCCTCCTCATGAGTATCTCAGATATTCTCACTCTCTTAGCAAATCAAGCAGTGCAATGTTTATTTGTGTTTGCATTTGGATGTCAATCTGTGTGACTGCACAACGTGTGGGGCAGAAATATTGGTTGTGACAGTACGTAAAGATTGATGCCACACAGAGTAATTAATCAAGGCCTTTTTAACCTCCTTTATTAGACAGAATGGGTCATATTGTCATGTCTAGTCCCTTTCTCCAACAGCCACAAGGATTTGGTGGCATCCTCCCTATGCTACCTAACCATTATCCATAAAGCATTGGCTCTTCAATGCATGAGTATCCTCTTTACAATCTTTCTATGTTCCCCTCTGTGACTTTCCTTGAAAGGACAATGTCAAGATAAAAATCAAATATTTACACTTGTGGGGGTAGACAAATCCTTTCTGTGTTACTTGTAATGCTTCAGATTATGAAATTGGACATTATTTCAACCCTCTAATTGACCTGCCACCATTTAGGCTATTTACTTTACTTCTTTTGGTGCTCATAGCTTGGACAGTTCAGAGGAGGATGTCGGAAGAGGGGTTTTGTGCATAAGTTAGATGCCTTTAGTCCTCCTTTAGGCAGGAGAAACCTTTGCATTGGGTGATAACACTGAAAGGAGCAAACTGACATCAGTTGTGAATAAGCACGGTGCAGAATCACCTCCCTAAAAATGTTACCTTGTTTCTCTGGTCTCTCATTAAAGAACTACCCAGCATAATTTGAGGAAATTTTTCATGTAGGTACTATCCTGAAAAACCTGGCTATTGAGGTTTCATATTGACCCTTGATGCGCACTGTACTGAGAGGAATGCAGGTTGATCATAAGGATGTGAGCCACGTGCCCTGAAAGCTTCATTTGTGGGAGCAGTAAAGTCAAATGGATGATCTCTGTTGATTTCAGGGTTATCTCCCAAGTTTTATACTGGCCTGTGTTACTGGGTAATTCTGCTAATCCAAAGGATGAAAGGACATTACCGGTTAGAGCCTGTGTCACTCTGTGATAGGTATTGGAAGGCCCTTCACTTTTAGACATCACTGCTGAAGGATGGCCTTATGCCTGTGTGCTTCAGAGGTATGATACAGAAACTAACATGTTTCTACATTCTGCAAATGTTTACCAATTTCTGGTAAACATATACGAGTCCCTTTGAGAGATCTTAGCTTAAATTTAACATCAAATCAGTTTTTCCTTGTCTTGGAACTTAATCACTCCCACTGAAATTTTTTGGGGAGAAACTGGGAAGGGCAGAGTGAAGGCGAAAAATAAAACCCTTCAACCCTTCCAAAGGGTTGGGAGGTAAGAGGCCCTTTCCTATGAAACAAACCCAACAATTTTCAGCAGGCATGTTCAGCAAGCACCCAGGGTGCTTGGCAACTGTGCACATCATTTATAGCGCTCTCTGAAGACAGTGCTGTTGAATGATGAACATGGATAGACTCAAGCCTTCTGAGACATCCAAGAACACTCGTGGGGTCCTGCAGCCTTTTTCTTAGGGCTAGACATTGCTGCTTGTTGGAATGGACAGGTGGCTGTATTTGCATCATTCACTCGTACAACAGTCACTGTTTTGGTCACCGCTAAGGACTGACTGATTGTCACCCTGGGGTGACACAGTGCAATTTGGAGCACCAGGAATACAGCTAAGGGTGCATCTTGCCTACCTCAGGCAGAGACGAGCTGCTTACAGCTTACTCCACTGGACTATAGGAGAATTTGAGATAACAAATACTCCTGGCCTGGAGCTCACCTTCTTCAGTCACCATACACATAGGGTTTAAGCAGAGCTTAGTGACTAATCACAATATATTTCACTGATAGTAGTTACTGTTAAAATGATTATTTTTACCTTCTACCTAATGGCCATTGAGAGGTAGGCTGTGCACTGTACATGACAAGGTGTAAGTTAATGACTGTCATTTGAATTGCTTTAAATAGATATTGTGAAGATTTTAGTATGTTCCTTTTTCTTTCTAGTGTCTTTTCTCAAAGGCAGTAGGGTGACAAAATTCAGATGTGACCATCACTGCCTATGGCAGTAAATCCGCAACAGAGCCTTGATTACAATCCATCTCTTCGAATTTGTTGCCTGGTTCTCTAACTAGCTGACAGACAGAGTGGTATCAGCTGCAAGCATCAGATCAGATGGTGTGGGTATTACTTGTATCTTTGCTTCTGCTTTGCTTGGTGGCTTTGGTTGAGTCCATGATCTTGTCTGTTCCTGTGTTTCACCATTGGAGGATAAAACCTGCCATCTGCATGTTTTATTGTTGCAGGCTTTATATTGCAGTGATCAAACACATAAAAACACTAAAAGTCTTGCGCCTGCTGCTACAGTGGTGGGAACCTAAGAAGCTTCTGAGGGAAGATGTTTCTATTTGACTGATCTTTTTAACCAGTTTATTTCACAGATCAAGTCCTTACCCAACCAGTTGACTCCCTGGCAATTTGGATACCAAGCTGGTGTGCCAAAAGAGGAGTTTTCCAGGGTAAAGTCTCACAAATAAAAGGAAAACAAGTGGCTTTTGCAAATGGACTACTGAAATGAAAAGCATCATTTTGTTTCACTATGGATGTTCAGGAAGGGTAAAGATAAGGGGAGAGAAAACATAGTTAAAAATCTCAATCAGTGTATAGTGGGTATGGACAGCTGAAGAGTTAAGTGACAGAGCCTTATTCACTCATATGAATTAATAATTGATTCAGTAACAAATCACTAATGTTGCAGTAGTCATTGAGAATAAGATAATAAATGTGTCCTGTCCAGGGAATGCAATGTTGTTAGAATTCAGCTGAAATTATTCATAAATGTGCTACTTTTCCTCATCTCCAACTACTGCTAGTTTAGCTTTTCTTTTTAATCTTCCTAAGCTGTCACATTAGATGGTGGAGCTAGTCACATTCTATATACAGTGGAATATTAAGGAGAACTGTGGAGACATTATGTCAAATTTCAATAGATAATAGACACAAATTGAGAAACAAAGTGCCTCCATTCCTTTTTGTGCTTCTCGTCTAGCTTAATAAATAAATAAAATAGAAGCCCAAAGGCTATTTAATAGCTTTTGCATGTGACCCCTGCAGATTTTTTGCCCCCTCCCTCTCTTTCTGTTTGTGGAAGGAGCTCCAAGGACTTCTGTGGCCTTTCAGTGAGATGTGCAGACTCCTGAATGAAGGGTCTCCAAGGTATCTGGTATCTGACCTGCAGAGAAGATTCACAGTCCCAACACACCAGTGTGAAATGTCACCATAGGTCCTTGTCCCACTTCACCACGGCACTTTGGGGGGACGGGTGACAAGTGAGGGCCTGTAGTGGTATCTGGGACATCAGGAAGAACGTGTTAGGGATGGAGAATCACTCAGTGAGCCACAGAGGAGAAGGTGAGGCAGATGGAGCAATCTTGCAGAGGATGAGAAGTGCTTATGAGTTTCATGGCTTAGATGATGTGAAGAACAAAAATTGTCTAGCTTATCAGGGAAAATGACACCAAGGACTAACACCTGCAAAAGGAAGCAAGACAAAAATTATGAGTAAGGTACGCTTTTTTTTTTTTGTAATCAGTGAGTGTAATTGAACTTTGTCATTGCTTCAGATGGGTGAATTTTTCATTGCTTGAAGTTTTCAAATCAACATTTGGATGTCTTCCTAGAAAAGATGCTTTAGCCAAGAGCAAGGTGTTCAGTAAGTGAGTGGAAATTGTGGTGCGTGATGTCAGCGAGGTGAGAGAGAGAAATCTGTCCTTAAACTCTTTGAACACAATCTTTAAATACATCTGGAAAATGGCAACAGTATAAAACAAAAACCATCAGTGTAAAAATGAAGAATGCTGGAGAAATAATCAAAGCGGTCAAAGAGTGCAAAGAATAAAGATAGGAAACACAATTCAGAACACAGGGCTAATGGCAAGCCCTAATGTCTGGAAATAAGGATAGAAGGATAATATTCAGGACAACAGAAGGATAAGTGGTAAAACATAGGAGATCTCATATTAGAAGTGAGGAAAATTTGAAGAATTCACATGCCTACAATGTTTAGAACTAGTTTGAATTGCAGTGGACAGCTTTGAACGGGAATGTAGGTCAGGAAGGCTTCAGTCCTGTTCTGTTCACATTCTTGCTACACTGACAAGCACATCCCTCTGAGTCAGACAGATGACTAGGGCTGAGTTAAAGAACAGAAGCATCACCAAAGGATTGGTCAAAATTCTTGGAATACTGTGCCGAGAAAGAGAGGGGAGCACGGAAGAAATAAGTGAGTTCTTTAGAGAGGGATCTCTGCTCTCCCTAGTTTGATAGGCATACTTTTCTCATCTACAGCAATTCCATCCAAAGCTTGTTGCAAATTCATCTTTCTGTGCTGTCCCCAGATATCAGTAATTTTGACTCTCACCTCCTGTTAAGGTGTAGCTTGCACCAGGAGACTCTTGCTATAGTGCAGCAACACAGCAACCCATCCCTGTCTGGAGACACAGCAGCCAGAGTGGGTTTATCCATACAGCGTGTGATTCCCCAGGCTGGATGCCAACCAGGATGACGTTGTCAGATCGCTTGTTTTCAAGAAACACTGCCATGGGGGCTGCAGTGATCACACAGTAAGAGGACCTCCCACCTCTGCTTCCCCATTCCCAGCTCCCTGGGTGCTACCAGGGAACACGAAAGCCCAGCAGAAGGAGCATCACTCCTCCTGTAATCACACAGGATGAGACATGCTGTCTCTGCCTCCCCCCCCCCAGGTTACCTAACCAGCGTGAGCTGTACGTGCCTCTCTGGGATTGATGTCACAGCAAGGCGTAGGGGGCTGGGGTTGTGCCACATGGCAAATCACATGCAGTGTAGCTGTCTCCACGTCCTCCTCCAAACAGATCCGTGTTTACTCGCGCTCTGCAGCACACTACTCCTCTGTAAAAATGAAGCACAACTCACTGGGATGCCCAGGGCTTGGGGGACCAGGGTTCACACGTGTGTGTGCACGTGCCCATGGATGGGTATGCATGTATGTATGTGGACAGGCTGCATCAGAGAGTGCTCTCCTCCTCCCTCATTGTTTTAGTATCAGATTAGGGGCATGCTCTGCTCCCGGGGCTATGAGATCCCTTTAAGTGAAGCCTGAGCTCTTCTCCACACAGCAAGAGGGACAAATAAAGTGAGAATGGAGCTGGAGGGGAGTGGAGAGGACCAGAGTCCTTGGCTGGCTATTCGCCCTGTCTACTTGTCCTCCCTCCACTTCTACATTCCCTCTTTCTCCTGCCACCCAGCCCTCCCCCTCCCTCCAAACACATACACTCCTTTTATTCTCAGTAAGTTATTAAAAATGTAGACATCACTGGCTCCCAGGGTCAATATGTTGTTTTTAAATTTAAACATGAATTTCCATTTCATTGAGCCTTCAGGCCTAATGAGATGTGCTTTGACAGGAGCAGCTAGCTGGAAAAGGCATGATTGAGGGGCGAGCCAATAATATTAACTCACAGCAGAGTGTGCACACACAGCGCTGGAGCCACGAGCCTTGATTCGCTACTATCCAGGGCTCCGGATACAGCAGGCAAGGATTTCTGCTGCAGGCCCTGCAGTGAAATGTCAAATGCATTTAACCATCTGTGAGCTCTGCTTGCTAGGGCTGGCCCAAGTTGGACAGCCAGAATGGAGTTTCTTTCAGCTGGGATGACAGACGGGGCCAGGAGGGCTCTGGAAGTTGGGCTTGTCAGTTTAGAGGGCATCAGCTAAAACAAAGGGAAGAGCATAAAGCTGTGAAGAAGGAACTGGGATGGGACTTGGAAGATGTAGGCTTCCACTGACTTACTGCATGACCTGGGCAGATCATGCTCCATTTTTCAAGGAGGATCAGAAAAGGATGTTTGCGTATCCTGGAGTTGGAGGTCTCTCCTTTCCCTGTATGGTTAGTGGGGAGTGCCACATTCTCCCTGGGGAAAGCTTTCAGCGCAGAAACTTGGTGATGTTTCCTGTGGAGATCATGATTTGCCCAGCCAAGTTTGTATGAAGCAAGTCTGGGAGTCTCAGGACTGCACTCTGGGAACAGACAGCAACCCTAACTCCATTTCCACAGGGAAGACCAACTCCCTGTCAATTATAAGGTGCCTCATCCCTCTAGCACATTCTGAGTGCTAAGGGACTGTGGGGTCCTCAGCCTGGCCGTGTCACCAAATAAATTTGTCACCACAAATGACATTTTCCCTTATTTCTGAAAGGCATCTCATTGGAGAATGTCCATTACACACAGTACCTCTTACCTGCTTCAAACCCTGTGTTTTATTATTCCTAAGATCTGTAAGACCATGGATGTGGCAAAGCAGCAGGGCATGCTTGAGGATACAGTGAGCACTCGTGCAACATGAGTGAGGTAGGTCTGATTTTGCCAGCCTTCTAGCAGAAAAACCATCAGTTGGAAAAAGTGAGGAAAGGACACCAAAAATGAAGGAGAGAATTATTTGTGAGTTGTCTCCAAATAAGGATTAGTGACCACGTTTTATCAGAGCTGTGTCTGGGAGAAATTAAATATTTGACCTTTCTAGGTTTTTATGAGGACACTTTTTTTTCTCCCCCTGAAAATACTGATTTAGCATTGATAAATTAAAAGGGAAAGGTGAAGAAGAAAATCAAGTTTTGGGAAAAATAAAGTATTTTGATTTTCAATGAAAAATTGATGTTTCCCATAGACTCAATCCAATTAAAATGCTACTTTTTCAATCTTTCTTTTTCTTCATCTGAGTATATAGGAAAATCCATTTCCCAGCCAGACCTAATCCAGACCCCTGGTGACTAAAATCACTTAGAAGGTCTCCATCAGGTGTGATTTGTAGGGCTTCCTAGGTTTTGTTGATCCAGAATGAAAATTGAGAAGAGCCTTTCTCATGGTACCTTATTGGGTTTGTTCCTACTGAAATCCACAACAGCAGATGATGATCTTTGTGTGCATGTTTATGAAACATGAAGAAGAAATGCAGCATGATATTAAATGAAAACTAAATCAGAGTAATAATTAATAATAAAGGCTGCTGAATATTCCGAATCTTTGAAAAGGGTTGTTTTTCCCCCCTGGATCCAGTGAGCACTCACTCGTATGAATAACATTACATGCATGAGTAATCCCTTTGAACTCAATGAAACCCAAGTTAAGTATGTGCAGGAGACCCACGCAGGATGGGGACCAGGAGCTTTAGCACTGCGCTAAGGGAAGCTGTAGTGCTATGTTTGTACTGTTGCTTAATTGCAAAGCAGATGTAAATAGTAGGTCTCCCCAGTTTTAGTCTGTTTGGGCTTGGCTTGAAGATTCCCTCCTGGTGCCTAAACCCTTCTGGACTCATGCATTTCTGGCCTTTAAAATGTGATATTTAGCTTTCAGAAAGCAAATAACAACCACTGTACACTTTTTTACACCTTCCTCCCGAGATTCTTCCAAAGCACTTTTGACAACATTAACTGTTGAGACCTGACAACTCCTCTGTTGAAGATAGCATTTCAAATTTGCCATTTCTCCTTCTCCCCCTCTCTGTTTCTGAACATATTTTTCATTTTCATGATGATATTTGGACCTTCCATAAAGCTTCACCTGCTAGAAACATGATTCTAGAAGTAGCTGAGTTTCCATCTCACATCTTTTCTGGAAATAAATTTCCAACCTGTACACACTTACAATTAAGGAAAAAAGGAATAATTTATAAAAATCCTACATTTGGGAGGAAGCAGTTCAGTATGTCTTAATGTTTGTTTTTGAGAGTCCTGGGTGCTCAATTCTGATTTTATAGACAACTAGGTAGATAAAGGTGAAGTATAATTTAGTGCATTGTGCCCGGTATCACATAAATCATCAGTGTTAGAAGCAAGAATAAGAAACCCAGAGTACCAAATCTGTTGCTTTATGTCCTGCCTGACACTTGTAGTAGCAGAGACACAAACTGCAGCAGCTGAGAGGGTGTGAGGATTTGCTGCCTTAACATATAGAACGTTTTCCATAAGCTGAGTTTCATGAGTCAGCTTTTCAGAGAGCAATAACTTACAGTAATAAACAGGGGAAGAACACCAAGTTTGTGTGGGTAAATTTGGTTCTAAAGTGAATGATGTACTTCGTGGTAATCAGGTACAGTTGTGATTTGAACCCTTTAAAGCCTGTGAAATATGTTCCCTGTTGGATGATTCGAGCTTTTTTTTTTTCCCTATCTTTTATTTTCAGTGTTTTTTTTCCTTTCTCCCTCCCCTTCCCTCTAGCTTCAGCTGTCTTTAAGGACAGGTACCTCAGTGGGGTATTGTGCATTGCCACTACAGAAAAAGAGAATAGAGAGTGCAGCATGGAGAGGAAGAATTCAAATTTCCCCATTCATTATTGATTTTTGTGAGTTGCAGAGGGAAGCTGCTGTGGCCTCTATATGGAGGCTGTAGGTGGGAAAGACAGGGAAAATGATAAAGCAGATTCAGGAACAGCAGTTCCATGTAAATTTCTACCCATCCTTGTGTCTTTCTGCTCAGTGGAGTCTTGGAGCGGATTCAGGCTTTTCATGTTCACAGAGAATTGGAAGCTTAGATCTCTGACCTTTTTAAAATCCATTTTGAGACTCGTCTTTCAGAGATTTAAACAAAAGATTTTGACCTAAAGGGCCATTGTTTTACACTTTCTGATAGAGGGGATAAGAAACACTGAGAGGAAGGAGGGGAGAAACAGGGATTATCTGAAGCGGGACCTGCTGATTCTGGTGGTAATTTTTCAAGCAGGAGAGGGAGGGAGAGACCTGCAAAAGATGCAAGCTGCTGCTTTAAACCTATAGCAGGGAATGTGGCAAGAACATTTGGGGTACGGACAGGACCACTGTTGGGATAATACAGTTTTCCCTACTATAGTCAAGCTCAACGTTAGAGGAAAAGGATCCTCCTGATTCATTATTGCCATCATAATCAACTGCTTTTATTGCTTTTATATTTAGAACCTGAAAAAAATGTCTCAAACAGCAGAACTTCAGAGAGGGATAAGATGTGTGATCCAACCACTGGGCATCATGGGGGCTGAGACCTCTCAATATCTTAGCTTGAAATCTTCACTCCTGATGGTGATTTTTTTTTTCTTGAAATCCTTTCAACTTGAAAATTGGTAGTAGCTATGAAAAGGTACCCCTCCAAGTTTTCTTTACTTTCCTTCTCTCTCATTTTTTCTTTCAAATATGTATGTTGCTGTTTGGAGCAGATTTTGTGTTGCATTTTGGCAAACAGACACGATTAAATTCTTCACACCACTTCTTTTTCCTACTGACCTACCCAAATATCAACCCACTCAAAGAATTAAAAATGGAAATATGATGATAGGGAATCCTCCACAGTTGGTAACTTTGGGAGGGGATGTGTCATTTCCCTGCTCACTCTAGGTGGACCTTCGTGATACAGAAATGTGATATCACTGGAGTTTCATGTCTGCTCTTCCTCTTCTGGAGGAAACATCAGTGGGTGTAGAGAGAGAAGGCATCTGACACACCAGACATGTAAGGGGGAGGAAGGATTTGCTCCTTAGTGATACTGTATGTAAGGGGCTTACCTCAGACTTCAGAAAAGGCTAGAGCTGTGCCTCCTCTTGCTCTTGCTTGTTCAGCTGCAGCAGCCTGTACACGTGCAAGGTCATTCAGCAAACATTCATGCTGCCTCTATTTGTAGGGTGGTCTGTTGGGAAGAATGGATTGAGGCAAACCTCCATTTTGCCTGCATTTGAGCTATGTTTTTGGTCTTGTTTCCAAAGAAAACACAGCTTATTCATTCACACAGTCCACCCACATCTGTTTGTTCACCTGTTTCCGCGCTACCCCCGTTTCCATCTGCACTCCCCCATGATATTTTTTAACCTATCAGCTGGTTTCAACAACATTTAAAACACCCTGAAAGTTTTGATGAGAGTTGCAGTTCCAGCAGTTGTGCAAAAATTGGCAGAGAAAAGGGGTACCAATGCATTTCCCTTCTGAGGATGTGGTGGGCAGAGCTCAGCCAGGGCAGCAGCTCCAATCTGCACCCCTGCACCAGCCAATGCAGCTGGCATGTATTGCACCCTGTACCAGCCACAGAGCTCATAGGCTTTTGGACACAGTGGAGGAGGCTGGGTTGTCGAGATGGGAGAGCATGGGAGGCCTAAGATACAAATCTGTAGCAAGCCAAGCTTCATTAGCTTGGCTTCATACTTTGAGAAAGCAATTATTATTTCCAAAGCTTTCACGGTGTATGGAGGATGTGCTACTTAGCTTAGAAAAATGCCATGTCCTTGAAAAATACCAGTATCATTGAAAGATCCAGGATAGGTACAGTCAGTCCTGACCACTTGGAGACAAAAGGAGGAAAAGTTAGGTAGGCATCAGCAAAGCAGTAACTTTGGGATAGCTTGGAGTAGAGACACTAAGACAGTATAAGGTGGAAGTTCCTCTGCTGAAAAGAAGAAATCTTCCCCAACCAACAGGCGAAATGTTGAACTAATTGTTTCAAGACATTGTGAAGATCCAAGAGGCATTCCTGGAATGGAAGGCTTAAATAATTAAATGAATAAGAACACCAGGAGAATTCATTCTAGGCAAATTTCCAGAGAAGGTGCCTATGGTGACTCTCAGGTGTGGTTACCCGCCTAAAATATTTCTGAGAAATTTCCACAATCTCTGATTTCCCAAGGATAAAAGGCTCTGGTCAGGAGGGATTGACTTGTTCTTTCTTCTTCTTTATCCACAAACATCTCCTAATTACTGTCTGAAATAGGTGCTGGACTTGAGGAGTCATTAGCTACATCTAACGCTACTGCATTCATTATTTCATCCTCATTTGTTGGGTATTCTGAGTGCTACTAAGGGAAGGATGGAGTTTGAAACAAGATTCATTGGGAAAGAGCCATGGACAGATTGACAAAGCTGCTGTGGGACGGGAAACTGTTAATTGTAGCAGATTTATGACGACCTTTATAAACGGACATTGGAACCTTGAATTCAATGAGGAAGACATTAACCCTTTTGCAGATACTAAAAATAATGTCACAGGGTATTTTAAATATGCAAGATTTTTCCTCCTGATGACATACTTTCCTTTGGGTCTGATCTGAAAAGCTCTAAATTCTCCCGGGGTCTAAGCTTCAAATAATAGAGAACCATGCAGGGAAAGAAGCTACTTTCACACTTCATAAAAGCAGGACATCTTTCCACCAGGGAGCCAGCAAGCAAGGTCCCAGCAGGACCTGAAAAGGTGTGTTTAAAACAGAAGTGAGACAGGTTAAGAGAAAACTGCAGTGATTACCACAGGGTCAAGTGTTCCCTGTGTATAATAATCTGATTATTGCAATAGTGACATTGACAGAGTTTCACTGATTTAGTCTGTCTGTGGTTCCATGCAGTTATTTCTTTGAGAAAACAAGAAAAATCTGGTCATATGATTTTCTCACATTATAAAATATGTCAGTACTCCAAAGTTATCTGAAATGTTAATGTTTTGGGAAAATGTGAAGCATTTTACTTAAGAAAGGCAACTTGATAAGAATAGTAGCAGATTTCCCTAGGATTTGATGGCAGCTGTAGTCTTCAGTAAGCTGAGGCTGCTAACATTTTGGGGAGAGAGTGAAAATTTTTACTTCCGTAATGTGTGAACAGGGACATTGAGGAAATGAAGGTTGAAAGCACCTCCTAGGAGAGGTCCATGGTGAATTTCTGGGGGAAAAAGAAAAGCTTTTGCTGAGTTTAGAGTCTCCCATATCACTGTTGTAGCTAAATATAATTTTCTTTTCAAATTCAAGATGAAATTTTTCCGATTAAAACTCAAGGGGAGTGGCTTACAACTTGCTGCACAGTGATGAAGAACTACCAAGTAACTGTTGAGCAATATCCTGAGAGGCTTTTCATCACTGGAAGGAAAGGTGCCAACTGTTGTGTCACCTTTGTGCAGGATGGTGTTCACAGCTCTCTATAAGCTTTGAACTGATGCTTTCCCTTGAAAGCCCAGCGCTTCTCCAGGTACCCTTTGAAGTCAGGATGACTTTTATTTCTGTGTCACAACGTGCTTCACCCTGCCCTTGGGAACACAGTGCTGGTGTGAAAAGTTCAGATATTGTCTGGACCAGATGAAGGATAATAAAACCTGTTCCAGACAGCATAGATTGTATGACCTTGTATGAACAGTTTTTCCTTATTTCCAGGGTAAATATATCTGCTATGAGGGTCTGTGTTGGTCACTATTCTGATAGGAAGAACAGATTCTGACTAATGTCCATTGCTCTCCTGAACAGCAACTTCACTTCAATGAAACTGTGCTTTCAACATATAAGACACAAAAAGTGCACTCTGCCCTTGCAGACAGGAGCAGGAGGGATAATTATCCCCATTTAGGTTCTGGAGTTAAGATAACTGCTCTACCCTGGGATGTCTGATCAGTCACTTGGGTATCTTTGCTTCCACAGCTGCCCACAGAGGTGGTGGGGGAAAAGGAGAGAACAGTAGAGAATAAGCCTCTCCCAGCTTCTGTTCCTTTCCTTGCTTTCCCCAGATACCATCTAGGTCACCTTGGTGTAGCTGCTGGACATGTGCACAGGGACAGAGAAAGGTCCAGGCACAGAGTGGACTGCCTGGAGCTCTCCTAAAGCATGTCAGAGGAGCCAGGTCTTTTCTTGTTCCAATCTTAGATACAATTATGGCTTGTCCATGATAAGCAGGATGTTCCAACAACTCTGTGGTGCTGGGGCAAGCATCTGGTGTGTAAATGAAAATAGAGCCAGTAGTGTGGGACATTGAAGGAACAAGAACTTATCACGAACACAAAAAGAAAGCGAATGACAGTTACTTTTATCTATTTGTCTTCATTTCAGTGGATTCTCCCTTCACCCATTCCCACCCTCCTCCAATCCCTTTCTTTTGGGTGAATAGCCATTTTTGAACAATCTGATAGTAGTTGCCAGCTCAGCTCCTTTGCTTTTGAGCTGTATTTATTACTCATTTCCTGATTTCTTACAAAATAGTTCTGCTGCCTCTGAGCAAAGGGGTCTCTTTTCTACAAGAAAAGGAAGAAGAAACACAGTGAAGACTTTTCTCAAATCTGAAAGAGGAAAGAGATTCTCCTTTACTTTGTTGCTCTCTCTGACCTTTTTTCCAACTCTCAAGCAAATTAAAATCAGTTTTTTCTATCTATCCATCCCTTCTTGCTCTCTAGATCAGCTTTACATTGCAGATAATCATTATCAAGAAAACCCTAGTATAGTGTACTTGTTGGTAGGGATCTTGAAAATTTGTCTGTTCAGCTGCAAGGCAGGGCCAGACATATCTAATTGATGCATAATTATAACCTACTTGGTTTTCCAAACTGCTGCTGCTGAGGCTTAGCTAGACTTAAGAAGGACTGGCTTCAGCATTCACAGCTGCCAACTCAGGAATGCCTTGCCCAGACCCACAGTCTCCTTGGCTCAGACTAATAGATATTAACCCTACTACTCTGGATTTTGCTTCCAATTCTTGACCTGTTTGTTTTTGGCAGTTGACCTGCTCTGAGAGGACCTGGATGTGCCCATTAGTGGAGCAAGCCCCGGGACTCAGGAGAGCGCAGTGCACAATGGGTTCTCCACTGGATGTTGTAGTGAGGGGGCTTTTAACCACCGTGACACAAACGCTGGAGAAGCAGTTCCCAAGTGAGAGGTTTTGGGGCTGCAGCTAAGGAGGACAGCAGTGGAAATGTGTGGGAACTTCAGATGTAAAGAGTAGCGTGAACTGTGGGTGCAAGTCCGTGATGACTGCTTGGGAGAGGGCAGAAACATACGGGCCCCAAGAGGGACCTGACCATCTTGATCAGTGGGAAATTTAACCTATCTGCACAAATAAATCCTCTCTTTGTCCTGTGGCATGTGTTTCTGAGTGTGTCTGAGCCCCTACAAAGTCCACATGTGAGCCAAGGAGGAATACAGAGGGAGGCACGGAAGCACAGGTCATTCATTTACCTTTCACTCTGCCCTCTCTCATATGTTTTATTTAGCTCCAATAAAAACTACAGAGGTAAGATCTGACTTTTTACCTGCAAAACTGCTGAATTTCAAAGATAGTGAACGGCTTAATATTATCACACAGTGACTGAGACACGAACGAGCCCAAGTGTCCTGACTTCCCCAACTCTTCATGATTTTCACCCTGTTCTCTCCCTTTCTGCAAGGTGGTTGTACACTAAAGAGCATGGGAACCGCTGCATTTTATATTCACTGAATTTAGCTTTTAAATTTGGTCTGGTAGACCTTTCTCCTGAGTACCTGCAATTTACAGTCCCTCCTCTCCACATTTAATTGTGTTTGTAAATAATCCGTATATCTTTTGGTGGAAAAATAAAAGTGTAAAGGATCTGTTACAGGATAGATTTGTAAACTAAATCTTTCTTCTGCAAAAAAGAGATAAAGGGGAGGAGTCCTTTGGTATTTTATTTCCTGCACAATTAAAAGGCTCTCATACTGCTGTAAATAAAACTCCAGTAACCATAGTCAGCTGGCACCATGTGGAAATCATTGATTTTCAGGCTGAACAAAACTGTCCTTTTGTACACCTCTGCCATTTGTTGGCACTGAGCCGAAACAGTTTGAGAGTGTGTGGAGTGGCAGCTGGCTCTTTGCTTTGTACCTTGCCTGTATAGCACCCAACACAGAGATTTTCTGACTCAAAAATAATATTTTGAGGACGTTGTAATGGTGAAAATATATAATTATGTGTTGGGTGGTAGGTCATTACTGTGCTGACTGCATTTGTTCCTTAAGCAGCCTGAGAGAAGCCAGTATATCCCAATAGCTAAGAAAGGATTTGCACGCCTGGCTGAGAATCTCAGTGCTTTATCTGCTCTAGTGAACCAAGCCTGCAGCTCCCTAAAATGCAGAGAAATGCAGTCACTCAGGACCTTTTCCTTTGTCACTGAGTTGCACAGTCTTAGACCAGAAGGGTATTTAAGTGTAGAAGGTGGGGACAGAGCCTAGGTTGTTCCCTAAAATAGTGTGCTCATTAGTTCCTATTAGTCCCTAGATCACTTTTTCTTTCTTTTTTTTTTTTTTTTGTTTGAGTCAGATATAGATGAAAATATTATGTTCTCTGTTACATCAATGTTTGCTGATTTTGATTATAAACATATAAATATAATCATATTTTCCAGCCTTTTTTTTAAATTTATTTTTGGTGTGTGTGGCTGGGAGGAAAAAAATATCAATGACTTATATAAAACAAGTATAGCTCTATTTTCACGTGAAGTTGCAGAGTACCATTTCCTGTCAGCTAAATATCTTGATGGAGGAACCAGTCTCCAGCACACCTGCCCTATGGGCTATGGAGAGATCCTTGCACAGTGTCGGTAGCAAGTCTGTGATACATATAGTGGAAAGTGGCTCATCCTATTTTTTCCTTTTTGGCATCTTCTCACCAGTAAGATGTGGGGGAATTGAAGGAGGTTCAGACAAGAGCCACAAAAATGATGAAGGGCCTGTGAGGAGTTGACTTACGAGGAGAGATTAAAAGAACCAAATATGTGTGGCTTGGCTAAGGAATGACTGAGGAGGGGGGGAGGAAGGGTACGTGATATTTATCTCCATATATTTACAAGGATGTAAATTCCAAGGCAGAAGATGAACTGCTTATGATAGTACAAAGGGAGATTTACTAGGGGTTGTAGTAGGAAATTAAGCAAAGGGAATTTTCTGAATATCAGGAAAATTTTGTTAAGGGTGAGATAACAAGGATAAATATTTATCTAGTGTTTTAATAGTGAGAAGGGGCAAATGGTGGCACAATGATTCCTGTATCCAGTGTTTCAAGGCAATAAGGAAACATCACTTTACACCCCATATTGCTATTTGATAAAAGGTTTAGTGCAGAAAAGGGAAAGCTTTCCCTCCAATATGTGAACTAGAGATGGCTAAAATTCTTGTCTAACAGTAACTGGCTTTGGTACTCTGGCTGCACAGCTTGGCTAGACTTTGACCACTTTGTGGTCAAATATTCAATAAGCCAACTGTTGGTCACCTATTGCTAACATTTCTAAAGACAAACAGACTGGTAAAACTTTTTCCTGGGTAGCTCAAGCACAAGATGTGGCTGCCTTCTTGTGGCAGGGGTTTATATTCAGAATAACATTGGAAAACCTGATGTTTTACTTGGTAAATAAACTGAACCGAATATCTCTGCTTTCCAGCCTGGGATAATTCACTTCACAGCTCTATATTACTGCTTTCTGAACTTAACAGGAATTTTCTAACAGCAGCCCAAGGAAAGTCATCTGCTTAGTAGGGTGGTGGTAAGCCAGCACTTGAGGTCCTGGAGGTGGGAATACCAGGACGTGCTTTGCAAGAGACAATTCCATACAAATCTGGTAGGATCAAGTAGTGTGGAAAGCACCGGTGTCTTCTGCGTCTCATATCAATTACACTGACCCCCATCTGATGCCCACAAAACCCACACAGGAATCTTTCACTTGCTTTTGTGAAGTCATGGGGAATCCCAAAAATCTTCCAAACTTTACACATTCTTCTAGAGAAAGATTTCACACATTTCAAAGCAAAAGCAGAGTGTGTATCTCTCTTTTTTTTTTTAATGCAGTGTTCAGTGTCTGGGACACAAAAAAAGTATTGTCAGATGTGTAAATGCAAATTTAATGAGCGTGTAAAAAAATTCCTTCAAATCAATGCAAAAATATTCCACAGTGTAGTCATTTTGATTAAAAAAAAAAAGAAGGAGGGGGGAGGAGGAGGTTGCCTGAAATAAGCAAAATTTCAGACTAATGGGAATCTCATTCATTATTTAATCCACTCCTTATCTGAAACGTACAAAAATTGGAATCTAATATGGCGTATGTATGTTGTTGTCTTAGCAAAAAGACAGGGGCAAAGGCCTGCAATTTCACTTAATATATTAAAACCTACTGCAGGCTTTGAGCCAGATTAATAACTCTAGCGAGCTAGAAAATCCCAATATATATTTTTTTCTAGCTCCATGCATGATGCAGCTTGATTCATAAGCAGCTCTACCGCTGGGCTTTATTAAATACAAATAAAATATCTCTTCTGTTGCGAAAGCCCACAAGGTGACAGAAAGAGGAGAAGAAACTGTCCTTGCTAGTTAAAATGTATTTTCTTTGGCTTCCTCCTCCTTAACTCAGCCCCCAAGTCCCTGGTCCCTAGAATATTTATACTGTCATAACCCTGTGCATAGAATCCAGAGGGATAGACTGAAAGGAAAGAATTTGTTCCCGATCACTGGGGCATGCTTGTGCAAAAGACCCCGCAGTATTCCTACCCTCAAGTGGACACGACTCAATTTTATGCCTGCTCAGGAGAAGAGTTTAAGCAGCCCAGCAGGCTTCCTTACGGTCTGGGACAGCTGTTTTGTGGCTGATTTAAGTATGTTACCCAACAGCTCGCTGGCAGCTCTGCCACTAAACCTGGGCTGGTGCCTTGTTTGCCAGGTGGCATGTTTGAATCCCGGTCTTGGAAAGTAAGAACAGCGTCAGGGAACTCAAAATCACCAGGCTGGTTTAAACATCATGAGACTAAAACTGAGAAGTATATAAGAGAGACCCTATATAATTTTAAGCTTTTCAAGCCTGTCCTTGTACGTGCAGTGACAGCAAAACAAAGCATTTAGGAGAAAAAAAGAAAATCAAAGTCACATGAACAACACAGTCCCATCTATAAATTGCAACAAGAGTTTGGGAAATCAGTCCTTTTTTGGACAACACTGAAACACGTGCTGTACACATAGATAAGAATGCACTTAAATGTCCTGAAAAAAGAAGGATTTACTCAGGTACTTATAACCTTGTCCTAAATCTAGGCTTCTGAACACACAATATTCAAGGCCAAGTTCTTGAGATCTGTATTGAAGTAAGTGGATAGGGCTTCCCAAAGAATCAAATTGGATCCTGTTACAACCCTTTGCTTTGGTATCTTATAAAGACATTAAATAACATATGAATATGCCTGGACTTCAACAGTGGTGATCCCTTGTGGGACACCAGCAAAAATCTGGGAACACCAATTTTTTTCACGGAGGTAGACCTGCTGAAGTAGATATGTAGGAGTCAGATCCTTCTCTGGAGAGGTTAAGATAGAAGTAGGCAAGGGAATTAGAGGAGAAAGTGGAGAAAGATATTACCTGTTTTGCAGTGGGCAAAGCTGGCCTGACATAGAACAGGGGAGAGGATACCTGCAAAAGCACTATAGAGGAAGAAGATGCCCTCTTCTTAAAGGCTTGTTTAAGCCATCACTTAATCTTTCTAAAACAAACAGAAGAATAAGATCTTATTTAATTTATTTCTCTGGAGAAAATGGAGCTTTACATGTACTGGAACAGGATAAAATAACTTACTCGATGTAATTTCCCACCTATTTTTTCTTTTTTTTTTTTTTTAAATCTTAGATGACCAAAGGGGGTTGTTTTGTTTTAATTAAAGGAAGAAGAAAAGCAGGGACTTCAGTTAGTGCTTCAGGTTTTCAGATATCTGACGGTGAAATAAGAAAGTAGTGGATTTTCTTGCTGAGGCTGTTTTTAGGGTGGGAAATTAGTGCAAAGTTATTTTTGAATCTACATTAGTAACTTGATGGATTTTTCCACTCACTCCTGGCACAGACCCAAGGATTCCCGTCCTGACTGCACTGAACTGATGGAAGGGGTGTCCAAAGGGACCAGGGACAAGGGTATGGCACAGGAGGAGGGATGGTTTTCTGTCTGTGCCTGTGAGGTGTGTGTTGTCCTTCTTGTTGGGGGCTAACCACGGCACTGCTCTGGTGTCATTGCAGCATCTCTGCTGTGCTGCAAGGAACAGTAGGGGAGTGCATTCCCTGGAGAAATTTGAGGCTGCTATGGGCTACTCCAGTCGTACTTCACAGCTGGGCCAGTCCTCAGGACTGCTGTTGTCGTTGGCTTGTTATAGTGTGCGCTGCCATGGGCGCAGGAGGTATGATTTGAAGGTAAAAGACCTGGACTACTAAGTGCTTACCACATGCAAAATGAAAAGATGGTCCTTGACCTGAACTGCTCGGAGATGTGAACGCCTGAGAGAGGCCAGAGCAAACAGATGGAGGGAGAGCAAGGTAATATAGAGCGGATTATGATTTGGTTGGGAAGTTGCAGTGATAGCACACTGGCTGCCTCGTGGGTGTTGAGTGGTTTGGAAGTGTCACTGCAAAGGTGAGTTTCAAGGAGGGATGACGAGGCGGACTCTGTAGTAGATGCCTCTGATGTTGGCAGGACTTTCACATCCCTGGTACACAAAGGTCTCTGGACAGTAGAAACAGCTGACATAGCTTTGGGGTTAAGCCAACACTATCATGCTGTTAGGATGTTTATCTGAACCAACCGTCGCAAAAGGCTCTCCCATGCCTACCTCAATATTAGGCACTCAGAGGATTTTGAGGACAGAGCACATCATTTATCCTGACCTTCTGGATGTAATAGAGGCCACGGGATTACAGTGATTCCTGCACCAGGCCCCAGTCACTTGGGCTGAATCACGGCCGCTCTCAGGCATGCAAATCTAATAGAGAGCCTTGAAGGGAGATGGTCTCTCACTTTTATAGGGCCTGTGTACATGTTTGCACAGCATGTGAAATATAGTAAGCATGTATTTATGTGGGCGTTTTTTTGGTTTTGTTTTGGTTTGATTTTTTTTTAATTATTGTTAAATGGGTTTAGGGGCCTTTCTGAAAAGCTCAGGGGTTTTGAGCACAATTCTGTACTGCAGAGGCAGCAACTGTAGGCTAATTTGAAAAATTCACGCTGGACACTGGGCTTAGATGTGCCCTTTAAATGATGGTCAGTGACCCAGGAAGAATTTCCTGAGTGCAGGAGGACCTCAGCGGAATTGTTTCATGTCTGCAACTGTGTGGCTAAGCAGTTTAAATGGAAATAGTACTAAGGGTATATTGTTTTCCTTTGGCTTGCATTTAATGTGCTTATCCTGTACTTCAAATGCTCATGATTTTACATGAACTTTGGTTCAGCAGAAACATTTACAAACTTTAAAAATATGTAATTAATATTGCAAATACTTATTTTAATTTTTGAATATTTTTTTCCCTTTTTTTTTGCCCCAAATGCCCTGTTATTTCTTTCTTCTTCATTTCCCTTATACAGTCTTCCACATTTAAAGGGCCCACAGATAACAAAGTTGGCTGTGAACTTAAGCAATGAGATTTTAGCTAAAGGAATGGGATTCAGGAGATGTTTTTTTCCTGTGCCACGATATTGCTTTAGAACCCTGATGGGACATGAGAACTTTATGAAAAGGAGCAGTTAGGGAGAGGGGAAGTATTTGGGTTCACAAATTCATTAGCTATTGTTTGGCTATGTGTTAGTGAACTGGGGGGGAATGAGTTTTCTTCTGAGAACAGTGTTGAATACAACAGAGTCCTGATCATTTGTTGACACTCTAAATGGAAGTGGAAAATAAAAAATTACTATAAATTATAGGAAAATTTAAATAATCCCCAGAAATTATGGTGCTCATCCATTACAACTCCTTTTCTCTGTTGAGATCATGTCTGACTACTTTGTAAGCTCTGAGTATACAGTCCAAAACCACAGTTTCAGGCCCTGCTAAGAAATTGTGTTAGCACTAGGACAGAAAATTGATTAGTCCGTTTTCTCTGTTCCAACTTAAGAGAAGAGTGAAGCAGTAAATAGCGTTAATGCTGAAAAGTGAATTAGATTTCTAACACTGTTTCTGCTTTAATAGTTTTTTCCATTTGCTAATAGCCCAGATAATAGCAACTGCCCTTCAATAACACGTGTTGGTTTGTTTGTATCTTTCTTCTGACAGCATCTTTTTAAAACAACATGTTACAGCTCATTCATGAAATAGTTATCAATTCTGTCCTTGTTTGTTTCTCCAGGCAAGCTAAGTATGTCCTTGTTAACACTGGCTGTCGGGCATTGTGTACCTGCAGGCTGTGCTTAGCTCCCGCCTTTTAACCGTCTCTCAATCAATTAAAATTGCAGATACAAATTTCAGGTGCTTTGGAATAGGGCTTTCAAATCCAAACGCCGATTTCACACTTTGTTGGGAAGCAGAGCTGCACAGACATCCCTTGAACACCAAAGATGCTGAGCCAGATTGGAGTCTGAGGTCTCCAAGCAGGATTGTTTTTGTATCACCTTTTCCAAAGCTGCTACCTTATTTATCTCAAATTCCTCCTTAAACATACTTTTACCAGACATGTTGTTCTTGTCAATTACAGTTTTCTTATCTGCTCATTGCCATATCTAAACACTTTCTAACAGTGTCTAAACCAGTAGGGTTATTATGTCACCTGTAGCTAATATTCTCTATCATCATCTCCTAACAGAGCAAGTGGGGTAGTGTTCTAGTAGGGTTTCTTTTGTTTCTTTTACAATCCATGTGCTGCTCCATGTGACCATTTGAGGGAGCAGGTTAAATTTGTTCTAAGAAATTGATGTGTCCAGAGTGCTCCTTTGTTCCTGTGTTTGTTCTGAAATACTATATTTGTCTTGAAAATTATGGTTCCTAGTTAAGTATCGCATATGGAGAAAAAGTCTGTTGAGCTTTCAGAGCCTGTCAAATACAGTCCATAATGTACAGCATTAGGACTCTTCCACATGCATAGTCTGTGCCTTTGAGGTGTTTCCCACGTGTCCTTTGATGATTAAGTGACAATTTGTGATTTGGTGTTGCCTAGCAAGCTTCTTTTCTTTCATTGTGCCAGACTTCGCAACCCACCCCATTCTGCTTTATCCAAGCATTTCAATGACTAAATTGTTAGGAAACTAGGGCAGAGACCATTTACTTTGGGGTGTCTATTCAGTAGTTTTCCCAAGTATTTAATCTCAGATTGGCGACTGTAAAGCTACAGTAATTTGTAATTGCAATTACTGAGTGGTGACAGTTAAATGGTATGTAATAAGAGCCTTTTAGCTACATACTGAGTTTTATCCTAGTTTATCACTGACATTTCATTCAAAGAAAAAATCTCAAAAAATTTAAGTTTTCTAGATATAGTCAGCTAGACCAGAAATGTTTGCAGAGGAGTGCTAGTCAGTTAGTTCTGTCATGTTACGGTTGGTAAAATACATGTTTAATTGTAAAATATGCTCTTAATATTTTAGGTAGTTCAAATACTTATGGGTTTGGGGTTTTTTTTGTTGGGGTTTTTTTCGGTTGGTTGGTGGTTTGTTTTTGTTTTTTTGGGGGGTTTTCGTTTGGGGTTTTTTTGGTTTTTTTTAACTTGGAATTGCTATTTATTTGAATCTCAGAATATATGTCTGGCTTTTTTGTTAAATAAAATATCCTAGTTTGAATTTGTATCTTTAAAAAAATTAATTAAATTGGCATGGAGGAATTATTTGATTAGTGTGTCCTCAAATCCATTCAAATAGCCAAATTCCTTGTTCTGCAACAGTGTGCAAAGCCTGCGCCTAATCCCTAGGTGAGAGAACTCACAATTATCTAGGTGGAAAAGATCCCTTGCCACATATCCCTGGGAAGCACTCCTCTCCCCGTGGCAGTAATGACGGTTGTGATTGCTCGGCATTTTGTAAGACTGGCTAATGCTCCCAGCACACACGATTCTCACTTAGCAGATGCTTTGACTTTCTGGTACTTTTACCCTTTTCAGATCTGTACTTTTTCCTTTGATTGAAACTTTTTGGAGCTGGGAAGCAAAGGCTGCTGCTGCAGGGATGCCTGATTCCTTTGTCCCCAAGTGAGCCATCCATCCCTTCTGTGTTCTGCAGGGAAGTGAGTGGAGCTTGGCAAGAAGATGAGCATGGGAAAAAGTTTCTGGAGTGCAAGTGGAATGTTTGATAAATTGCTGGCCAGTGTATTATTTGTTGTACTGTGATTGTGATTAGTCCAGACATCACCCTGTTTTTTTCTGAGGTTATTTCTTTGAGATTAAACAAAGCATAATAGTGTGATGGAGTTGAAGTTTATAAGGAAAGAGGTTAGAACATTCATTGAACTTTTCTGTATTTATCTCACTCTTCTTGCAAGACAATTTCTTTTAAAGCCAAAGCCAGATAGTTGAATGAAAAATGACCCATCTCCTTAGCTCTCCTATCCACCACTTTTCATGAAAATTGACCTCTCCATTAGATCAACTAATCAGTGGAGCATAACCGAGGTTTAATGGCCGTCAAAGGGAAAACCAATTTAGTTTCAGCTGCTTTGACACGAGTGCATCTGCAGGACTTTGAGCAGACTGATCAGATGTTTTTTTTTTCTGGTTGTTGTGCCAAGTCTTTGCTGAATTTCAAGTAAAGATGTCTCACAACTGTCCCTTTACTTTGTGCTAAAAGGAAGTTACTGGGTGTTTCACAAGAGGTTCCGTCAAAGCCTGGACCTTACATGTATGCATGAGGATTATCATGTCACCCTCTTGGGGTATGGATAAGGGATGTAGCCTTTCTTCAGGCTGCAGAAAGTCCTGTATTTCTTTTCAAATGCCAAAGAAGCATCAGCAACTGTAATGAAACAACTTTCTCAAAGTGTTGAAAGTATTGTCTTGTGTATACATAAACCATTTCTATCACAGAGTAAATTCTAGAGTTAAATAAGGTGTTTCACGTGTGGCAATTACAGTATACATTACTTACTTTTTTATTTAGCTAGCTCTATGTCATAGTTCCTCCCTATGAAACTGACCTTTCCTAATGGGATCCAGTCTTGACTGTATGTGAGAGCTGCAATAATATGACGGGGGAGGTGGTGGCTGGTTTTTTGGCTTCTTTTTTGGTAGAGCAGAGTTAATACCTAGATGTGGACCCAAGAAGAAGATTTGAGAATCTCGAGACTGGCAAAATAGGGGTAGATCCAGCTGATTGGTATTGCATTTTCCCGTGGGGTTTTGTTCAGCATTCATCATGAGTAAGCTGAATATACCCTAACCTACATCTCCATGCCCCTGTAAGGTTTCAGTGCAAAGTACTTCTTAATTCTTATTAGCCTCAACTTGTAAGTGTTCCTGGTTGGTTTTCTTTCTTCTTTTCTCCTTCTACTGTAGCATCTCCTTCAACTTAAAAATGTATTCTTCAACTTCATTGGCCTTGAGAGAGGGTACAGGCTAAAAACTAAAAAAAGAAGTTTTTATAACGCATCTGAGACCCAGAGTAAACATGTTTCCCATTCTTGTTCCAGGGATATTTGTGTCTCTCTAGACTCTGATCTAGTGGAACTCATTGCTATATGAGTACAGTCAATGAGAATAATTTTTATAGGCTTTAAGTACAGAAAAGAAGAGAAAAATGCATGTGGAAACTAGTAAATAGGGGGGGAAAAAGGAAACATATTAAGACAGAGTAATGCAAAGCTTTCAAAAGCATGAATTAAACCAACCTTTCAATGATTAGGCATTAGGATGAAAGTTTCCATGGGAACATATTATCTCATCAGTCTCTACTTCAGTGTTCCTTGTGTCCTCGATTGAAACAGCTGGAACCAGCTAAATTATGCCATTTTGTTTGTTCTCCATTGTATGAAACTTTTTTCTTTCTGTCTTTCAACTGCAATACCAAAAAGTCAGTGTCTCTTTTTCTTCTCCTCCTTCTTTCTTGGCCAATGAATCTTTAATTATTTATACAAGTGGAATATCTCCAAATGAAGTGAGGGAGAGAAAAAGGAAGGGAGTAAAATGGAGAGAAATTGTTTTAGCTTTGCTGGTGTGGAGCTGATCCCAGTCTTGAAATAAATATCAGCCTTTTTGGACTTGATTATTTACCAGTTAGGAAAAAAAAAAAAAAAGAAGAGAAAAATCATGAACCTCTAATAAATAATTCAAGCTCCTCCATCTGTGAAAATGTTAGATTTGGCCTAATTTTTCTTATAAACAAAGACCATCATCTGCTCCAGAAAATAAAATCTGCAGAATTCAGGTTCTGAAGGGGCATTTTTTCCCTGCCAAGATCTGATATATTTTTCCCCACACACATGCAATTAAAAAGCCAAACCAGGAAATTATAACAGAAAATCAGGCAAGCTATCTTTCATCCCTGTTCTGGTAAAATGTCAGTTGCTCAGGGCTATGTTGTTGAAACACAGGTCAACAAGAAAGGAGTTGTTCAGCTTTGCCAGATTCTGCTATTTCGTGCCTAAATCCCTTTGGCAGCATATGGTAGATACCTGATGCTGGTGTGGGAAGGAGAATCCATCATGAAAGGTTGAGATGGAGCTTGAAGAAGGACAAGTAGCTCCACTTTGTCCTGTATCCCATGTTGCACAGAATCGACATCTCTTTCAAATTTAAAATCCTTATGATGAATCATTTTAGTTATTCTGCCTCTCCCAGGATTTTTTTTCTTTAGAACAGTAGTGAAATGCCTGGGTGGAAGTGTATGTTATTATTTGCAGGTCACCTGAAATTAATGAATTCACAGAGATCAGGTGCAGCATTGAGTAGTTTCTGGGACAGAGGTTTCAGGTGGGAAAGAGCAGAGGGTTTGAACAGTCTGAGGTTCAGGGACCTCATCATGGGTCAGTTTATAACCAAGAAATGGCTGAAGTCTCATCTTCTGCATTCTACATCTAGAGTAGAAATTGGAGTGCAATGGTACGTGGCTGACTTTTCCAGGATTCAAGAGATCTGTGTGCTCAAGGGTGGGTAAATTCCAGGGGAACAGCCTGCAGGAAGCTGAGTTGGGAATGGAAGGAAGGTGTGTCAGGCTGTAGACCTTGATATATAATCTAGGAAACAGTGTTCAGATCTAAATCTGTAGACTTCGGAAGGACAGGAAAGTTGCAAGGAAGGGAACCTGGCATTGGGTACAAAATGTAGTGTAATGCTGGTAAACATATCAACCCATGGCAAATCCTTCCTTACATTTGGCTTCTTCCTTTGATTTCACAGAGGTTTCGGGGGGTGAAAAAACCTACACCAAGCCAAATTTGATCACAGCTTGTTTGGCAATGATCGTATTCATGTATGCGTGAAATTTCTGATGGGAACATCTCAGGGAGAGTTTGTGGCTAAATTATCATCGTTTCTCTCCTAAAACTCTAAAAATGTTAATGAGGGTTGGTGCAAAACCTTGTAACTTCAAAATTAGATTAGTCCAATAGAAATGACCTGAAAGTGAGGTCTCTCTGACAAACAAACCAGAAAGCTCATGAGAGCAGAAGAGCGGCAGTGGTGAGCTGAGCTTTGCAACATCAGAATCAAACCCAGCCATCTAGCTCTGTCAGACAGGTGGGATACCTATCTACCTGCCACACATACAGGTTTCTACTTAATAGTAAACATAAGTGACACCATAGAGGAAGAATCCATCATGAAGTGTTTAGGGAAAGGAGAAAACAAAACTAAACAAAAGCAACAGGCTTTAACGTTTCTCTTCTGGATTCAATTTTAAAAATAAAAAAATAAAAGTCATATTATGAAATAAAATTTAAATAGATATGGACTCTTGAAGTACATCCAGCTTGGTGGACAGTGCTGAGCATTGACATTACTTTAGAGGTAAAAAAAGAAAGTTACCATTTCTGATATATTTTTGATGCCTGTATGAATTGGCATTTCCAGTACAGAGTGGAGACAAATGGTGATACCCAAAGGCCAGGCTGCTGAGGTCAGATGGAGTAATGTGGTTGTAGCTGAGCACCAGGATGCCAGAAGGCACGTGCTGTCCTGAGGCTCACCTGAAGAAGCAACAGGCAGGGCTGAGATGGACAAAGAGAAACCAAGTGGAGATAGGGAAGAATATGCAGGATTATTTGGTGGTGTTCATCCAGGCCTGCAGTTTCCACAGCTTTCCCTAGACAGCAGGTTAGCCTCTGCACTCCCCTCCTGCCCCGTGGAGGTGCAGTGAGCACTGTCTGGAGTTGCTGTACCATGAGAGGAAAGTGTTTATGTCACGTGGGTTAGAGCAACAAACCTGACTGAATTCCCCAAAGGGAACTGCACTTTCTGAGGCTTTCAGTGATCTGCTGGGAACATATTTTTTCCTATTCTCTTTCCTTCCAATGTTCTTCACAATATGAACAGCATTTTAAAGAGCACTGGGCAGACTGCAGAGGCTTTCCTCAGGGTGTCCCTTCCACCAGAGCAGAGCAACCACTACACTTGTTTCTTTGATAGGGTGAGAGGATTGGATGGAGACCTGCCTTCCCCTTCCCTTGCCGAGCCAGACCCAGTCGTGCAGGGAAGAAAGAAAATGAAACTCGCTTTCGGGATCAGGGGAGCAAGATGGGAATAACTCCTCTTCACAGTTATTTCCAGCCCGAGATTAGCTAATTTCTGAACGATGACGCTCCATTAGACATTGGGGAATCGGGTTGTCCAGCTCTGCACTGCCAGAGCATCAGTCCTTTCACAACGATCAACCTATTTTTAATTCATCAGCAGCCAAATCCCGGGGAACAGCTCTGTGTACACGCTTATATGTGTGTGCAAGATAGTTATGAAAGACCTGTCTTTGACCTCCTCACTTTCAGCAGAAGGTTATTGTCTTAAATAGCACATCCAGCTCGCAATTCCCTTTGATCCTCTGAAACTTCAGCTCAGCCACCTGATATAATTTTCATCCCCCTCTCCAACTCCTTGCAATCCCTCCTCCCCATCCACCTCCCCCCCAAACATTCGAAGACATTATAGCAGGAACTAATTTTGTCTGGACTATTATTAGATCATGAGATCAGGGCAACATAGAGGTCGTAAAATGTTTCATTCTCTCAGAATGGCCATCGTGCCCCTATCAGGTACCATAACGTTAGGTTTGCTTATTGTGCAGATTGCTTGAGTTGCAAATTGCACATTATCCAGCTTAAACACCTGGCATTTACATTCATTATAACCCTGACACCCCCCCTTTATGGCCTCCCGTGAGGGTCTTCCAATTGGTCAGAAGCGCAAATGAATGTTTTATGATTATGATGAATAATGTGAGGGGCTGTGGAGGAAAAAAAAAAGGAAAAAGAAGAGAAAGAAAAAAAACAAGAATGAGATGTAGGCAGAAGAAGGACTTTATAGAGCGCTGTGACAATGCAGAGCTTTTTGTCAGAGACATGTAGTGATCTCTGTGGCTGGAAAAGGACTCGACATAGCTGAATGGAGCTAAACCAGAAAAAGGTATTTTCAGAAGGGGATAAAGATGTGTCTTTGCTGAAAGAAGGTAAAGGTGTTGGAGTCCTGGCACTGAACAAAGATTTGGAGGGAGCGGGGTTACGTTCCTGGTGGTGTTTCTTGTCTCTCAGTGATTTCAGGCCAATATCTGCATGTATTTCCATACCTCAGTTTCCTCTTAAGCACACATCAGGAGTGGATTTGGCACACTCTTCTCCTCCTCTCCTGCCCCCACCCAATCTCAGGGCCTTTGCACTGAAATAGTCTCTTCTCCAGCGTTTCCAGGCTTCATGCTTTCCCTAAGAAAAGGCACTCGGAGACTTGCTGGTAACTTGAGTCAGATCTAGATACAGTTTTGAGACGGGTGACTGTAACATCCAAATCAAGAGCTATTCTTTCAGTGTTTTCCTGCCTCATTTGCTGGCATGGAGAAGGGTCATAGCTTTGAATTAGGAAGCTGCAAACTAAATGTATGAAGCCATTTACTTCACTACTTCTCGGGTATTTGGCTTTTTATTGGCTCCTCCGTTTCTGCTGTCAGTGGCTCCTGGGCCAACTCTATCTCAAGAAGTCATGCTGCATTTTGAACTTTGGTGTTATATTTTCTATTTTATATCTCAGACAAGACCTAGTTCCACTCCCCTAATGCTGTTATGCCTCAAGATTTTTTTCCAAGGGGCAGCAGAAAGTGGACAAAGTTTATCTCTTGCCTCTGAGGCCATCTTCAAAGCTGAGGGGCCCTGACTATAATTTTTTTTGCAGGGAAGACGTAGCTATTTTGCCGTTGACTTCAGTGGACCCAGAACTTCAGGGTTTATTTCATAGGCTGTGGTCAGACAGAAAAGTTGGAAAAAACAGACTCTCTCTTGTGGGTCTTTCTTAGCCTAACAAGAGCCTGGAAATTGCCTCTGGGTTTGCTAGTGCCATGCCTTCCCTCAGGAGGCACACAGAGATCATTCCAGGATGCTCCAAGCAGGGAGGAAGGAAAAAAAAAAAAAAGAAAACCAACTGGAAAAAAAAAAACTAAACAAAAAGTCTAAATGAGACTCTATGTCTCCAGAGATTGTTTCTGTGTCTTAAATGATTTTAATTAATAAATAAATAAATGGGATTGAAAGTTGCCTGGGAGAGAGACTGAGGTTCTGAGATATTTTTAACCCCTCGCTCTTCCCACCCGCACCCCCCCCCCCCAATGTTGTTTTGCTTCATCTCTGAGCAGGATCTGCTGGTTGCTGGGTGCTCTTGTGTGTGTCTCAGTCTGGACTAATGAGACTTTAGCGTGATGGAAAGCTCACAGCAAGGGCAAAGATAGATTTGACTGCTGCTTTCAGGGCTTGTGTGTGTTGCAGGGTACCAGCTGGGCAAGGGAGGGTGATTTTAAAGGTTGGTTTTGTTACAACCTCACAATTTAGAAACAATCATGCAGCATACTGATAATGAGAATTTTTAAATGCAGTCTTGGGGTCTGCACAAAACTGAACTGGTCAAATGGCAAATCGCTCTGTCTTGCTTTCTCTCACTTTGTCTGTCATAGTTCACTTATTTATGATGTGAACTGAGCTTAAGGAAGACACCTACTCAACCTAAATCCAGACAAACTTTAGAAGACCGAAGAGGAAGAAGAAAAGACAGGAATATATGCCAGACTAGCATGGCATTCAGAATGGCTAGAAAAGGCACTGCTGGAGAGTCTTCTGCCTGAGCTCTCTGCCCAATATAGCAGAGAGAAACATGTAGGACAATGGGATAGATGTGGGCTGTTGTCCTTTACAAAGGACGTGTATTTTTCAGTAGTCCTGTAGTCTACTGGTATGTAACCCAGGATCTCTCTGACTAAAACATAAATCTTGCTTGATTGTAGTGGAGGGTTCATCTCATAAACAGAAGCAGAAGTGGGCTCATAAGCCCAGAAGGTGATTGAATCAGCAAGGAAGCCCAGTGCCAAGTCTTAGATGGTTGTCAGCATATTGCAGCCTTCAAATCTATGCATGCTTTAATTTTTCAGAATAGTCTTTTAATTGAATTATCAGCCTTTGTTGAAAACATACCCTTTGCCTACCACAGGTGTAATGAGACCAATTCCACAGTACTCTTGACATATCAGTTTCTTATGGCAAAGTCCTACAAGGCTCAATAGGAATGAAATCGTCAGGATTTTATAGAAACAACTATGAGAGGGCATATAATCCATTTGATAATGTTTTGATCTCATGGACAGATAGCTGTGATTGTTTCGATACCTCCTAAAGATTTTTCTAGGATCATACTCAATTCAATCCTATAGATGTGTGCACATCTCTCCTATATCTCTAGACAGTATGGATATCTGTTATACTCAAGATAGCTATGTAAGCAAAAAAGATTAATCCAAGGGAGGAGGGTACCTTGTGTGTTCACCAGTTACTGGAAAATTATTCTTCTGTAACTGAATCTTGTTAGAAGTGCTTGATTGAACCAAGTGTCTGTTTCTACCTCTGCTTTGGGTGTTACAGGACAAGCACTAAAATCCACATAAGGGGTAAGTACAGAATAAACTGAGTTTCTTCTCAACTTTGTTCCCATGTGGTTGACTTATACCTGGAAGCAAGAGGGTTATTTCCCTAGCATTTCTTATTCGAGACAATGCAACTGTGGATGTTCTCATTATGCATATAAATGTCTAATCCTATTTGGAATTATGGTAAGGTCTTGACTTTCGTGGAACCTTGTGGCAATTTGTTGCACAGGGTAATTATGCAGTGTAGTTAAAAAATAAATAAAAATCTTTTGTCTGCTTCATATTCATTCTCCTTTTAGTATACTGAGACTCTTCCTCAAACTGGTTATATATGTATATATATTTTATGCAGGATTTTCACAGAAAGACTGCTGATCAGGATAATGGCTTCTTGGAAGAATAAAGGCTGTGCTTTCTGATCTCAGGAATTTGTTTCCAGGCACCTGTTTCTTCAGATTTTGAGAATGCTTGTTTGTTTGCCTGAATATCACTACTACATTAAAAAATATATAGATTTAGGAGCACATTCAGTTTATGTAACATGATCTTGGAGCTGCAGGTTGTGATTAAACAGAAAAAAAATTAAAAAATATGTGAAAGAATATGCAAAAGGGGATCCTGTTGGGCAGTCTATCTGGGAACATGATGGGTCTTCCATCAGTAAAGGATGTCCACATGAAAATTGGACTGTGTTTTAAAATAGAGGGACATGATGCAGAAACTGTTGTGTAAGACTCTAAGAGAAGGTTTTGTATATGAGGTCAGACTAAACCTCACAGTGTCTCCTTGTATTCCTAGAGTCTGAATCTGGAAGAAATGGGGAAAAATTATGTGTTACAATTTTTAATTCATTTTGTTAGACCAATTTTATATTCACTTCTTGTTCCAAGTTCTTGAGCTGGTTTTGTTCCAGTTGTTATCGGCTTGCAAATTTACTGGTCGGTTAGTTTTTTTGGGTCATATAACATTATTTTAAATAAAAGTGTTACAGAAGTTGTTGTTGAGAATGTATTCCCCTTGAACTGAGTAGGATGTCATCAAATTTTAAGTTTTCTATAGAAAATGAGTCAATAAACCTCATGTTATAAAATAGAAATTAAAATCTTTTCAGGAGGAGTTTTCACTATTCTTATATGACATGAGAAACTGGGTGTGAATCTCTTTTGAATTTTATGATGTGGCTCAAAATATTTAGAGATAGCTGATAGTTTCCTGTTAAATTCTAACGAGCTGAGAAATGAGACAAAGATGGAGCCAGTGGAAGGAAGTGGAGGTCTTTTGCCTTTAGTGATTTATGCTAGCTGACGTCTTCCATTATAATTCAAATTTGCAATTTCCTCTTAATTGTTTTATAGAATCATTACCTTCAGAGTACCTTTTTCATGTCTATGTGTAGGGCAATTCACTGACTCCAGTCCTCTGTTTAAAGTTTGCCCTTTCTTAGCTATACTGTTCCTTCACTTTATCTGATTCCCACCTTGGTATCTGTGAGGGGCTGACGTTGTGTGAAGCTACAGGAACAGCACAAAGTTGCCACTCATAAAACGATTTTCAAACATGAGAAACAGAGCATTCAATTTTCCTGTCCAGAGCTGCATCCTTAAGTTGGCATTGATAAATCTGCTCTTTATTTGGTGTCACCGAAGCCAAGTCCAGAAAGATTTCCTGATGCTTCTGGATCTCTCCCTCTCCATCTGTGTGGTGGATAGATCTCCTCCTGCTGTGAACCATGAAAGTGCTGCACCACAGATGCTGGGGACTGGAGCACATCTGGTGATGGAAACCAGCTCCAGTGGGTGGGGCTAGGACACTTAATGCCAGCTGAGGATCAGCAGGGAATGGTGGACCTTGTTGGGACTTACACTTTGGACACACTCAGATCTTTTCCCCCAGGATTTATTAGTATCCTCTTATTTCCTTCTCCCTTCCAAAAAAAAAAAAATATCCCAAACTACCAGAATGATGGTCTGTCTCACCCTGTCCTCCTCCTCCTCCTTTCCCAACTAGATCATGCTGTGAGTCTGCAAAAGTTTAGCAATAATTAGTGCCGACCTCTAGCTGCTCACTGCTTGCTGGGAATCCGGGTTGTCAGCTCCGCCTGTCAGAGGGCTGTGAGGAAATGAAGCATTGGGAGGCACAGAGATGTGGGAAGGAGGAGGAGAGATGTCCCCGCGCTACAAAGCACATTGCTATTAAAGTGTCAGTTTTTTGGTTTACTGTTGCAGTTTGTGTGAAGAGTTTATGGATCAGCAGATAACAGTAATTATCACAGAGACTTTTCTGCTAAAGTCTAATCTAACCTTTTATAGTTTTGTACCACAGGACCTCCTTCTCCTCACCCCCTCTTATTTTTTAAGAGCTTATTGGGTGATTTTATTATTTTATTTTTGTTTTTTATGGCCTTTAAATCATCAAAGTTGACATCAGACACCTTCACACAAAAAAAGGATGCATAGATTAATTGAACGAGGGGGAGGATGGTAGGGTTTTATTAATAATACCAATCTAGAGAGTTTATTGTAGCAAAACCCAGGAAGAGATTAACTGTATTAAAGGGAAAGGGAGGGGGGAGTAGAGAAGAGTGAAAAAAACCTCAGAAATGTTAGTCAAGGTGAGATGTTGTCCTGAAATTTAAAGCTCTTGAAAATTTATTGAATAACATTCAAGCCTTGCAAATACTGGTCCCAATCCAGAATCATTTTGTCAAAGGTAATGCCTTTACTCTCACTTCAGGAAGAGAATGGGGGGACTGTGACAGTGAGGAAAAATTTAAAAAAAAAATCATTACTAACATTGCTTGGAAGGATTGACAAACTACTACAAGGTAACTCTTTACCAGTTTTATTTTCTTAAAAAGAAAAATAAAAGGAAACTGTTTGGGATGGAAGTGTTGCAAACATTGCTGAGGCATCTTGTGCTTTTCTTTTGCTGAAAAACAATTTTTCAATGAAAATACCTGATACACTTATAAGACATGACGTGTCATTTTAACAGAGGCACAACAACTTTCTTTATTTTTATTGCTGCCAACACAGAGTTTGCTGTGCAAGCATTATTAAGAGGTCCTGATGGGGTTAAACTCTCACTTTGTAATGCCTTCCCCCCTCCTCCCTCTCTCTTGCCACTCCCACTTCTCCAGAATAAAAGAAGGAAAGGAGAAATATCTCCAGAAACTAATAATGCAAGAGACAAGGGGTGCATTTTCCTTTCCCCGCCCTTTGTGTTTTCCTTCAAAACACTTCAGAACTGTCAGCTCGGGATTTTATTTTCTTTGTTCACCATTTCATAATATGGTAAAAATCACCCCCAAAAGAAGTACTTATTTTGGTTTGTTTTGATTATAGGTGTATGTTTTTGACAAGATCTTGATTCACAATTGTAATAGGGGTGGCTTGGAGACGACACACCCATAATCAGAGCCCCAGTACAGTAGGCACTATTCAAACACCTAGGAGGAGGTGAGCGCTGCCCGAAAGAGCTTTCAAATTCAGCAGGGAAGACTCAAAAAACTTCGTTTTGAAGTGGAAAGTTGAGGCACAATGGGCAAGACACCTGGTCAAGTGTCTGTGCAGCACGAATGGGACTGACCATCCTGAAGATGGACATGCTAAAGGTGGTCAGTGCAGAGCATGATCCATAGCTATCTGAAACTCTTCAGATGTCAGAGCAAACCACAGCCCAGCTTTACCAGTCCTTTAGGACCCTGGAGTCTCTGGTCTTTTGGCAAACCATTGCACTTTCTGATCACATCTCTGAACAGGCATCTGATGGTCATAGGGATTGGAGCAATATCTTTTGCATGTAAGATTTTAAGCTCTTCCATTCACATACAAGTTTTTTTCTGTGATGCTGCCAACATAGACTGCTTGGGGCTGGGGGCAACTGCTTGCTATTTCGATGGGGAAAAGAAGAGATAACCCAATATGAGCCACACAGTTACAGACTCCCTGTAAGAAAAAATAGTAGTTAATGAATTATACAGAGGGAACTATGAGTGCAAGGAAGCCTGGTGTGATAGTAACCAAGCCTTTGTTAGCTAAAAGGTTTCCACATGCAACAGAAAGAAATAATTCTCTTAGCCATTGCCATCCACCAGCACAAAGACCTTGAGTGTGGTTGGTTAGGAGAAGCTAAAGCCAAACCAAACCATTATTAATACATCTGTTTGTCTAATGAAAAGTTACTAGGCAGGAGAGAGGCACAAATCATTATGGATCAATTTAACCTCAGCCAAAAATATGCAGTGTTATTCATTTCAGAATTTGAGCTAACACGAGCATTTTAAATACAGTGGAGTGCCAGGGCTGCCTTCTTACTGGCCTAGCCTTTAAGGAATTACAGTATTTCCTCTGCCAGTCCAAGAAAGAGTCATAATAGAGGATCCATCCAGTCTACAGCTCTGTGTATTCAGATTTACTATGGATGACTGAGACTATGGTGAGATACATAATTTTTTTTGTGTGTGTGTTTCTTCATATGAATTGGTATTCCTGCTACTGATGGAGGACATAGCTGGGTGAGCTTTTGTCTCTGTTGTGCCATGTATTTGAATCATAGCTGACTTAATTTAGGCATTTACTATTCCAAATCAAGTTCCGAGAGCTTTTCTCTATGAAAATGCCAAAACACTCTTGAGGGTTAAATTGTTTTGCACTTAAGGTACTAACCTGAGATTTGGGAGATCTGGTCACCCTATATCACACTCCCTCCTTTATCTTTGTTCTTGGTTTCTGTTTGTAAAATAAGAGGATATTTCAGTACAGACATATTTGGATTTTAGTACACTAAAGAGCAAAGTTTATTTTGACAGAATAACTCCATACAGCAACTCAGGCAGATTCTCGTGATTTGTTTTGTATCTACGAAGGGTAGGTAGAATTTCAAGTCTCCAAAGATGTCCTGTTGGGGCACAAAGTGTCAACTGGTATGTAACTTCCTGCAGGGATATCAAGGAACAGTCGTGAAAAGGCAATACCAAGACAAGGTCTTGGGATACCATGTAGGGAAAAGCACCCTTTAAATTTATTTATTGTTTATTATTTATTTAAATTTATTTATTGCTAGAGGAAAATAATGGCATTGGACAGCAGTCACTTTTCAGACACAGAAGGTGTTATTGATCCTGCCTAAGCAGCAGTGTGAGTACACACAGCCCTGGTGCAGAAACCCATCGCTGTCCTGCCATGCCCTGCTCATCAACTAATTGATGGGGAATGTCCTCAATATACAGGCCTTCTGCTGGTGCTCAGCACAAGGATGAACTCACCTTGGAGGAATATTAGATGCCTGGATGCCAGGCATATCTCTAGTTTATCAATATTGGGGAAAAAAAAAACAAACAACAAAACAAACAAAAAAAACCCACACACACACAAAAAAAACCCCACAAACAAACAAAAAAAACCCCCCACACCTAAAAAAACCACAAACCAATACATACAACAAAACATCCCCCCAAATTTTCACCTTCTTCCTTAAAGTATATAAGACCAGCCCTCTTCAGCCTAAAACGACAGAGGAACAGCAGGAACAGTGAACATGAAAAGTAACAGTTCACTTAGCAGGAGAGCAGGCTCCTGGTGTTCGAGGTCTCTGAGAAGCCTCTGTCAAATGGCAGATGTTGCACTGGTGATCAGGCTTTGCTCTTGTTGGATTTAGCACAGTCAGAGGATTTGGACTGTTCTAGTCAACTGTGAAAGCAAAGTTTCCTTTTTTTTTTTGTTTTGTTATAAATCTGAGAGAGAGAGAGAGGAAAATAAAACGCCCATCTTTGAGATACAGAGAAGTGCAGTTTTATTCATGTCATAATGGGAAATATTTTCATCTTGCAGATCCTTCTCTGGATGCCTCTGATTTTGACATTGTTTTTATAATCTCTGTCCCTTTCCTTTGCCCCTCAGCAATATTCACTCTAGTTTATCTAAGCCCTTCCTCAGTCACCTGAATATATGTTTTAAAGATTGAATTTCTTCCACAGAAGTAGCCCTATTATATTTTCTCTAAAAACTGGAAGGAAATTGCTTCCAAGAGGGTATATGGCAGCTTGGATTGCAAAGGCTACTGGCATCTTCTTTCTCGAGCTCCGCAATATGCAGCCAGAGATGCCCTTATTGCTGCTGGTCTTTTCATTTCTGAAATTAACCATGTAACCAAAGGCAGTAGCTCATTTCATGGCTTTGCTGGGAAGCAAAGGAGCCAGGGACAGATATCCAGGCATTTTTACTTTGGCTGCAAATTGATTTTAGCTCTTGCTCTGGAGTTTGCAGCTGGCCTTTGGCATCTGGAATAGCATTTGCTGAGGAGAATCCAGCACAAATTAAGGGCTGTAAAAACTTTGTTTTGGACGTTCTCTCTGCAGGAGTGAATTTTACTTCCAGAAAGTGCAAAGGAAGGGTGGGAGGTTGACTTCTCAGACCTCTTGGCACTTCCTCCAGAGCCCCTTGCAAGTCTCTCAGCTCCCAGGAGTAGCCTTTTGGGGGTTCATACTTTTAACCTCTCTTTAGAATTAGGGATGACAGAGCTGTCTAGAGGTCATATCAGAGGCATGGCATAAATGCTTTTATTCATGGTTGGACACTCAAAGGCCACCCAAAGGCCTTAGGTTTGATGATTGCAGACCTCAGAAGACCTATGGAGGTGTCTGTGTTTAAACACTCTGGTTTTGAAAGTTCTGTCCTAAGAGATTTAATGAAAGTGATGCTGCCATGTTGTTGATGGAAACAGAGACAAAACCTAGGAGTCTGGCTCTCCAGATGCCTGCCTTAAACATCAGTTACATTCTGTCTCCTGCTATACTACAGCAGATTATGGCAGCCTATAGGGTTATGAAAAAGTGCAGAAATTTCTGCTGAATTTGGCTAAGAGGAATCACACCCTGGGAAATCAGTATATTTAGCATGGGGGTTTTTTTCACATTTTAGGAAACTGGTTTCTTTGAATGTTGAGATGGGACAGTAGAAAAACAAGTTAAAAAATTGGAATTATTTTTAAATAAAAAAATCCATCACCAAAAGGTCCAGATCAGCTCTGTTTCCCACTGCCCTGAGGAATCTGCAAAGTGATCTCAGCTGTTAAATGTTAAAAGCAGGGAGATGTCAGCCCTATAACAGGCATCTCTCCTCTCATTGTCAGCTCTCTTCTCTGGCCACAGCAGAAGCCATGAAGCACCTTTCTAGGCAGGAGGAAGTATAATTTTCTATATATAAACATAGTGGTTCAGGAACCTCCCTCTGCAGTGGCATTTAGGAGCTGGAAGCCCCTTTAGATAGCAGTGCCTCTAAGGACCATTCAGTCTTCAAGCAGCAAACAAACTAGTTAACCCTTGGTTTTGTATTCTCTGGCATTCCATTTAACACCCTCCTTTACACCTGCAGCAGGGAGAGCACTGAAAAATGGTTACCTTCACCCTGCTTCTTCTGCCACTGCTCATACACCCATTATCCCTTCTGAACATGGTACAAACCATAACTTGCTCAGTTACAGTGTGCAAAAGCTCATAGATTCCTCCAAGACTGGTCTTTTTACTGACTCCAGAGCTTCATTCTGGCCATTGTTGCCTCATGCAGGGGCAGATTCAATGCTTTCCAACTGATAAACCTCACAAGTTTTATCTAACTGAGCTCAGCCTTCTGCCACCATCCCCACCTGCAAGTTTCCACTGAGAAACAGAGAATTCTTGCTGTGAATGTTATTAGTGCCAGTAACCTGGTTAATTCCTGGTGGCTGCAGGTCCCTGTTTCAGTTTGAAGACCACTTGAAAATGCTAGAGAATCTGTGAATATCCTGAAAAAGAACAGGCCTATTCCAATTTGCTTAGATAAACAAAATTATGTGAATTCTTTTCTGCCAGACTAAAATTTCCTAGAGACACATTTCATTAAAAGAAAAAAAAAAGAGAAAAAAAAAAGGGAAAACAATTCTTGTTTTAGTCTTTCAAGTGTCTTTTTGTAACCATAGTACACTGAAGAAAAAGGCTTTTCCATCACTCCACACCTCTTGATTAGTTTGGATTATCAATACATCCTGATTATCTACATGGAATTGCTTCAAGAATTATCAGAGGTGACATTAAATTGATTAATCTAGTAAAGCTTTTCTTGCAATTAGATTCATCCCATTTCCAATTACCTAAGCACTTGCTTGTTTTTTTTCTGTGGTGGAAGAGGAATCACTGAGATGTTCTCATATGCTTGGTGCACTCTTCCCCCCTTTGCAGAGGAGTTTATCTCAGAAATAGAAAATCACAATTCAGCGTTGTATCTCCAACAGTGAGAGGTCACTGCTTCCAGACCTTTCAATGAGAGGGGCAGAGTTGAAAAAAATACCAGCTCCAAGTCAAAGTTGTAGAACACAGGCAAAGTTATCTTTTGACAAATCCAATTTCCCTATGGTCTTTTTGGTAATTTCCACTTGGAAAATGTACCAGTCTCTGGGCTATCCAGAGCAATGTTTTAAAGATGGTCACTGCTGCTTCATACCAGAGAGGTTCTGTGTTTGACTTGCTAGTTAACATCACAGGAGATTTCTGGCTGCTCCCAGGACAGTGATTCCATGTGAACCACCCCTTTCTGACTCTGCTGTGCCATCCATAAACCACAGATAACAACTTTTCCCATGTACCCACGCTTTAATCTGGTCACTCTTGACAGTAAGCTTTTTGATTTCAGAGGAGCTGTGCTGATTTACGCCGAGAGAGTATGCCTTGGAGAAGTTTTTGCCCTGTTTTCCAGCTCTGTGGGTTAAGAACATGCCAAGTTTCCCTGAAATTAGAGATGTGGGTGACTAGTTGGCTGTGTAAGAGTGGACTTCTCGTGAGATGCCCATCTCAAAGGGAGAAGAGCAAGCTGTTTTGCCACAATCCCATGCTGTGTATAAAACAGGACTCGATAGAGTGAGATGCTTATCAGCCACACTGAAAGAAGAGGAAGAGCAGTGGAAGCAGTAGGAGGGAATCTTCACAACAGCTTTAAAAGAAACACATTTGAAATACAATGAAAGGTCTCATTGGGCTGTAAAAAAATAGAGAAAGGGAGAGAAAACAGCAACCAACCCTGCTGTTGTATTGTCTTGTTAACAGTGTGTCACCGAATTTAGCAGAGGGAAGTTTCTCCCACACATCTCTCCTCACACAACTGCAACTGTCACAACCTCCCGAGCTCTGAAGCACAGCTTTGATCCTGTGCAGCTCTGCCCCAGTTCTGCAGCACACAGAAAGGAGAAGAAAGGGGAATCACCTAGCAGATTTTCTGGGGGAACGAAGGACACCGTTCCCAAGACAGGGTTAATTGCCATGACAACAGCACTTCCCCAGCATCTTTCCTGCCTCTGTCAGAAGGGCCCCCCCTCCTCGTGTCCTCCTCCCCTCGCTGCATGTGTTGTGTTAATCTAATTTGTTCAGCTCAGTGGCTAAACAAATAACTGCAAACCTGGTGCTCATTCAGATGCATGGCGAGAGGGGGCAGCTCTCTGAAATGATATTTACTTGGTTATCTGATGATACACAAGTTGTGTAAGAAAGGACAAGGCCTGGGAAGGGAGCAGACGGAGAGCAAGGTGAGATAAAAGTGAAGGGGCTCCCTAAGTGCCGACTGATTTGTGACTGTGTCCTGCTGCGGTTGGGCAGATTGTACTGAGCAAAGTTGGTCATCGGAGCGTGATGTGGAAAGGCTGTAGAGGAAATCTACTTCCAAGGATTTCCACCGAAGTCCCAGCAGCGACTGAACAAAACTGCTAGAGAAAAGGAAAAAGGTTTCCTGGGATCACTGGGTCCCAGAACAGACCTTGTAACAAAATCTGCTCCAGGCAAGACCTGGGCCTCTGAGCAACTTCGTGAGATTTGTGATCCAAAAAGTGTTTGGCCTTTTCAGTTTATTTCCTGGTTTACTAATTCCACTTGTGACTATTAAACCTGTTTCCCTCTTTTTAGGTACTTTTTGAGTTCTCAGAAATCCTCAGGGATGCTCAGTCTTTCACAACTACGTCATTTGGTTGGCCTAAACTTTGAGAATTGTCAATGAAATTTCTTCCCATAATGTCTTTGCCTTGATTTCCAGAAGATTAGATTTAGTTCAGAAAATCAGAAGTAAGCTCCTGGAGCCCAGCCTACACATGGTCCAAACAGCCTGTGACCATATGCCTTACACTATGTGCATCTTTTCTAAAGTGTTAGTGTTCTCTTTGGGGCAGAGCAGATCCCTCCCAGGAAGCGAGGCAGAGGGAGCACACAGGGGAGGGGTGCCAGGCATGGAATTGGGCACCCACATGCAAAAGTTGTCTTGCAAATTGCTGAGTGCCTTGAGCATCTGTTGCCAGTGTGGAGAGTGCAAGTACCTCCTCTTCTTTCTAAGCCACTCTTTTCTATTTATTTTTGCCAATGAACATGAATTTGTTCATCAATCCAATATAACCAGTGATATTTCCAACCAAACTGGTGAGCCATAATTGCAACCAGGTCATCCTCAGATTTCACATGATTTTTCCAGCATGTTTGTGCTCCCTGGATTCAGGACAATCTGAGGGACAAGGGAACAAAGCCCTACTCTACAACCTCTCCCTCACCTACCTGCACTTTCTGAGCATCTGCTTCTCCTGTTAACACAGCCTGTTGTACTCAGGATGAGCATTGACTGGGGTCCCAACAGTTGTTACAGCATTGTGTTATGTATTACTAGCAATAAATAGCAGACCACTGCTGCTAAATGCTAAATATGTTTTGTTTTCCTTAGCTTCACTAAGCAGAAGAAAAACCTATCAGGTCAGGTCTGTCCAGACTTGTAAGAAAGGACTTTCTTAATTTAATGTTAATGTGAAGTCTACTGCAGTTAAAAATTATGCCTTGTTAGAAGCACTGTACATTCAAGAAAAATTCAATGCTTCTCTGAGGACTGACATGTCCACACAGTTACACTGGTCTTACATTTTAAAAACAAGATGATCTACTCCCTGTCATATTTTGAGGGAAATTAACAAGCTGCAATGTTGGTCTTGGAACGGTTGATTTTTTTAGTGCTTGTGGTTTGGTTGGTTTTTTTCCTGCCAGAATTACAGCTGTGTTCTCTGAAACCCTACCTTGTTTGGAGGTAGGTCTCTTTTCTGGGGAAAGAACCTGAGATGATGCTTCAGCAGTCCTCCTTTCTTTCTTTCAGCTGTTTCATGTTTTGTTTTCATTCTTTCCTCTTTCAATATTTCTCCAATCATGCCAGATTTGGGGAGGATATGAAAACTTCCTCTGCAAACCTCCTGCTCCCTTTCCTTCTTTGCAGCATGGGATTTTGCCATCTCTGGCTTCACAGAGAGAGAGAGAGGTGACCAAAACATCAACATGCTAATCTCAGAGCCCCAGGCCATTTTTCTTACTGTTGCTAAAGAACACAGCCCCACTGGCTGTGCCCTGAAGCTCTTATAGCAAGGAACTGAATTTTGATACTCTCTTTCCCTCTCTTGCCCTTTTTTTCCCTGCCTTATTTTATAATTATATTTATTTGAAATTGAATTTTAAAGGTTCAGTCCCTAAAGGCAGTGAGATGTAATTTCTGGTGGATATTAAAACTGTATAAAACTGCTCATATATCCCCTCATGAAGAACAGCTGGTACTCAGAGAGGAGGAGAGAGAAAGAGACTGACTCTAACCTTCTTGCCAGCTATGCAAAAACCCAATAATAATAAATAAAAAGTTATTATTTTCCCTTGAAAAAAATAAAGCTGAGGTTACATGAAGCATAAATGTTTGCTGTTTAGATTAGAAACAGATATTCAACCATATAATTTAAAGTAGTGCCATTAAATTCAGTGCCTTGATGTTGGCTTGTGCTGGTGAAAGGTCTAGCATGGAACAGCTCAAGCTGTTACTGTCTGAGAGTGCAGGATAAGGGACAACCATGAAAACTGGGGCCTCACTGTATTGTGTACAGTGGAATCCAAGACCACATTATTATCCAGGGTGCATATTCTGATGCCTGTATTTTTAGTTCATCTCTTTCTCAAAGAAGTATTGAAACAAAAGGGTGCAGATAAAAGTGTATTGTGTTAACCTGCATGTATGTGACAATAAAGCCTAGGGTTTACACTCACACACACAGAGACAAAATAGACAAGAACAAGAAATACCAGGACACAGATTAATCAGTGGTGGAGTTTGTTTGATCAAGGTAGATTAGGTCCATACGGTGTAGGCTTCTATTTCTCATTTCCCTTCATAGATAATGGAGAGGTAAGAAGGACAGATGGTGAGTTTTAGGGCATGACTCACATTGGCCTTGAGCAGATACCAGTGTTTAGTTGGATAAATTATACTCCAGACTGGTGTGGCTCATGGTTCCATCCCCAGTGGCTGTGAAGAGAGCCATGGATGAGACCTGCACAGGTTGTGCACTCTCATTGCTGACAGGTAGTTACATTGGCTAATACAGCCAGTGACCTGCTCAGTGTTTCAGCGGCAGAGACAAGAGAGGAGCTCAAATCTCTTGACTTTGAATCTTGTGTTTATCCTTCACCTGCTTCAACAACAGGGAAATTATTTTTCTGATTTAGAGTGGTGGTTATAGCATTTTATCTTATACAGATGCATAGCTTTGGCTTTTTTTGTCCCCGTTCCTGTTGCTTTTCAGTTAAATTAATGAGATTCATTTTGCACTGAGAAAGCAATAGAAAAACAACAGTGGCCTCAGCAGCCAAATACCCCATTAGTGTGAGGGTTGAAACATCTCCACTGGCCCTACTGGGCCAGGGGGCCATGAGCGTGACTTGGAAAGGACAGATTCCTAGAGGGCTGCGCAGAGGTCTACTCACCTGATCAATAATTCATTAGGTACAATTTGTAAATAAATGAGTGGAAAATATCCTTTCTTTTCTTCTAATCATTCCAACTAATCTGCTGATCCAGAGAACAGACAGCTTGACAGGGAATGTTATCTCACACTCCTTGTGTAGGAGGAAGAGGTCAGGCTTCTTTTTCAAGTCTCACCTCACGGACTTTGGATGGATTTTGGCCCAGGAGGTGTCGTTTGAGCCGTTCGTCTCCAACTTTAGCCTGATTTCCTTGACAAAGTGCTCCCAAATCACTGTCTTGAGCGTCTCACCATTTATTTTTAATATCTCAGCTCTTTACTCTTCTATAGAGGCCTGTAGAAATATCATATTCAATCCAATGCAGCCATGGGAGAAGTGGAAAATTCAAATATGGTGAAGGAACAGCCTTTTTAGTGTAGTGGATGAGGGTGCTCTCTGTCACCAATCCACTCCATAGCCATAGTCACATCTCTTAGCTCCTCTTTCACCTTTCCCTTGCCTCATCTATTTTGACTATATTTTCTTGTACAGAACTTCTCAGCTACCACTACCAGCATGATATTGCAAACACAATATGCCCCATATTACCCAGGAATGTATGAATCCCTTCCTCCTCCACATATACATGCATTTCCTGCTGAAAATGTCAATATTCTGCAGAAACCCATCTGTTTTCAGACCAGTCTTGTAGGATTTCACCACTGTAGGACAAACGACAGGTTGGATAAAAAGGAACCTTTTGGCTCTCCAGCCAACAATCTCTAGAAGGAAGGTAAAAGCAAGACTTCTGCAGCTCAGTGTGGAAGAAAAATGCTCAGCTTCTGGACATTAAGGTGATAGTCCCAGCTGAGACCAGAGAAGAGGAGTAGGATCTGGGTAAGACGTTCTTCCTGACACTTATGTGGTTACTTTTTCCGCAAAAGACCTGTAACGGAGCACAACCCTGTTTTTTTGGCATGTGAATAATTCTGGCCTACCAGTGTTATTCCTTGTCCTACCTTACAAGAAGGGCAATGAATTAATTCCACAGTGGTAGTGTCTCTCTAACCTGACACAGAACTGTAGAATCATTTAGGTTGGAAAAGACCTTTAAGATCAAGCTCAACTATTAACGCAGCACTTCCAAGTCCACCACAAAACCATGTCCCTAAGCCCCTTATTTATCCATCACGGCTATAAACAGCAGCCTGTGACATGCTTCACCCCTTTCTAGTCCCCTGGGAGAGCTGGTTTCCTCCTCTGTTGTCGCAGTCAGACTGGAAGTTGAAAGGAAGTGTGAAACCTCATGTCTCATCCCCTGCTACCAAGCAGTAAGACTGAACAGTATACAATGTTCTTGTATTTAAATATGTGTATTTCCATACACATGAGCAAGTGTACAGTGGCACAGATAAGGCACCATTTGCCCTTTGTATTCCGGTCACCTGCCCTTCTTTTTCATTCCATTGATCTAGAAACACATAATATTATTTAATTAGAAATACATTTTCATCATCAACAATAATACTAAAAATATCAACTTGCTTCTTTATTCCCTTTGTTTTCTTGGAAAAGTTAAACTGTAAATTAAGTCTGATTTAGCTTTTCTGAGAAATCTTGCCACGATGAAGATCTTGCAGTGACCTAAAGTAGCTCACACTGGTTTGAACTCTGCAGCCCCCGGTAGAAAATGTTTAATTACCTTCATTTTGCCAAAAGCTGATCTGTTTATCCTGCAGTTCTTGGGGATCTCTTGGACTCCCTCTGGTGGCTCATCTACCACGATGTGAAAGGAAGGGAAAAGTTGTTTACTCGGTGCATTACATCTGGGTGCTGTTTGTGCTGCCGCTGTGGCTTGCATTAATCTCTCTTACTATTTCCTAGGGCTGTGTCATCCTCCCTCTGCCTAGTGATTTTCAGTCAAAACTCAGAAAGGGCGTGATCGGCTCAAGGTATTTTAATGCCTGGTTAGTGGAAATAACAAACCTAATCCTCAATTCCCTGTGGCATTAAAAAATAAAGAAATAAATGTCAACATGCACATGAATGCCCAGATGTTTGCATCAGCACCTGGGGAAATCAGCTGGATAGTAAAGCTGTAAGGCGGGACTCAGGTTACTCCTGCACTACACAATCTCCTACTTACTGCCATTGTCCACAGCAGGATACTCCTGCAGTTTAAAACCCAAATGAAGAGTGGTATCCATGTACTCAGAGAATCTGGGAATTCATCTTGAATAACGATACAGACAAACATACTTTTTTTTAACTTTGTTTTGCTGAAAGGAACTTTCTTCACGAAAACAAAAAACACTAGTGTTATTTGCAGCACAGCTGTTTTGCTTCGTTTGATACTTTCCCTTCCAAATTTTTAAGTCAGCTCTTTCTTTTTGTTGTTGTTGTTTTTGTTGTTGTTATCTTGGTTTGATGGTTTTGTGTGTTTTTTTTTTTTCTTCTGGCTGGTTTCACATGAAACTGGATGCAATCCTGTGTTGTGCTGCAGCTCAGATTCTGGTGAATCTGGCTTAAATCTGCATTTAAAGTCAGTGTATTCAGAGAGATATTAAAATATTCTGGTGATACATTCTTGTCTTTAGTTCTGATAATGCCAGTTCAGTCTTATCCATAGTATGAGCCTTTACACAACTCAGAAACGAGGATAAGTTTTCCTGGCGCAAACGCAGATGCAACAGTAAATCTGTTCAGGGTACGGGGATGGTCAAAGACTCCCTACATGAGATCAGTGAGCTCCTAAACCGGCAGGAGTAGCTTCACCTGCATCACAGTAGGGATCAGGGATCTTCTACTTATAGTGTTGCCCACAGAAGTCTGCAGCACAGATAAAGCCTTTTCCACTTCCCCACTCAAACTGAGTTTCAGGAACAGAGTTTGTTTAAATGTCTAAAAGACAGATATTTACATCTGAGCTGATTATCTCCACCCGTTCTGGGGTCAGTGGAGGGAATGAATAGCCCGTCTGTCCTTAAAACAATCATCTTAAATACTTGGTTCCAATGACAATCCATTCAAAATTATTTATCTGTGATGGGAAGACTATCTCAAATTCAGATATCAAAGGTTTGGATGTCAGAGTATCTCAGAGGGGCCCAATGCTTATATTTAGGGAAAAAAGTGACTTTTGCTTTTCAGTTTAGGATGAAGTGGAAAGTGTAAAATACATTTTTCATTAAATCTGCTCCATATCAACAGAATTTTACATTATATGATGCATTGTTATCTAAGAGTATGAGTTGGTAAAATCACAAGTGTTCAGGGAAAACACTGTGAAGGAGGAGACCTGCTCAGAATGAGCTTCCCTGACTGACCATTTAGCGTGTCTGTGACAACACCTTAAGTGCTGAGAAAGGAAAGAGATACTCACACAGTAAATGACACTTGCAGCACCTTGAATAAGTGCTATGAAACTCAGACTGGGCAGTTGATTTTTTTATATATATATATATATATATATATATATATATATATATATACACACACATATATATATAAAAAACATTATATATATATTATTGAGAGGTATATTCTTTTTTTTCATTACAATAAGTACTTAAAGGTGTGGACTTTGCATATTGCCACCAATACACAAGTCCATTTGACCCAAGGAATCTTTAACCTATTTTGTTACAGTAGTGTAATTTTTTTTTATATTTTCCTTTTCCAAAAAACAGAAGAATAAACACTCTGCAAATAGAAGTTCACATATATTTTAAGTAGTCCCTTTTGAGATCAAAACTGTGCAAATACTTCATGGAAGGTATTGGGAGATACAGCAATGGCTCAACAGAACTTATTGTCCAGAAGCTGCAGCCATGTTGTGTTCTTGCAGAAAATAGTCTTCCTTTCTTAGAGAAGCTCCTGAAATAGTTCTCCATTAATGTACTTCAGCCTGGTTTCATAGAAGTCAGTGCCATTGCACTGATTTGTACATCTAATAATCATTCTATTGTCTATGAAGAAGACGACTCCTTATGGGCCTGAAGCTCCTGAAGACAGCGAGATGACTTCAGAGGACTTAGAAGCAGGCCCCTGTTAAGCAGAGATGGAAATACCCAGCTCTCATTTCACATGAGCAGGAGCATAACTGGGACAAGGGCTGAGGTTCTCACCGTCGATTACTGATGCTGATCATCTGGTGCCCCTTTCTTCTACCACGGCAAATTCTACAGCAGGGTTTCCCCTCTCATGGGGAACAACCTCACCCCGGGTCAAGGAAAGAATGCTGGAGGGAGGGTGGAGAGTCAAGCCCCACATTTGTAATCTCCAGACAGAGAAATGCATTTCTGTGTAACACAGAGTGGGCCATTAAAGTGCTGGAGTCAGCTGGAAGTGCTTGCAGCAGTTCCTGGTCACTGGCCAGTTGGTGGATTAAGGATGGCCAATGTGACATGCTGTTTGCCACACACAGGGCTCCTTCCCCCACAGAGGGAAGGCCAGGGAACAAACCCAGCTCCCTGTACCAAATATCTGCATAACAATCAAACAGATCTATGGAAATGCCAAAATTGCACATGCAGATCCCTGGGAGCAGGCCTGGGGAGCAGAGGAGCAGCCACCCTCTCCGCCCTACTGTCTGCTACAAGGCAGACCTTGTCTGGTGAATTTTAAAGCATCTGCTGCCTTCAGAGAGGGAGACGTGAGAGGATTATTTTTCCCCATTTTCATTTGCTTTTAGGTTTCTCTTGAAGGCACTGGAAAAGGTTTGCCTTGATACTCACTGTTGAGGTGTTGCCAGAGATTTCCCCCATGGCACGTGCCAGTTGTTTTTACACACCTGTCTGTTAGCACAATGCAGGGAATCTCTTTGGTGGCTCAGGCTAAATCAAGAATGAAGAGCACAGTCTTTTCCTGCATAGTTATCAGAAAACAGATAGTGGGCAAAATACTTCTATGTGCACAGCGTTCTGCTTGTTCTGCTGACTGAGGGATACAGAGGACACTTTTTCAGTTTGGGACTTACTGACTTAAACTCTGTTACCAGAGAGTCAAAATAATTATCAAAATGATCCATTCTATCTTGAAACACAACACCTAGGACCCATAGCTTAAGGACATCAGAGGTGTAAGATCACAGCACAGCCTCTGTTGAAGATGACTAAGATCATTCTTTATCAGATTTTCTGTGTGCAGTTTTGCATCCTTACTCCAACTGAGCTTAAAATGATCCCTCTCTCCCTTTTCTTTTCAGCCACCAAAAGGCTTACATCTTCCCAAGTCTAGTCAGATCTCACTGGAGTCAGTCTTTTAACAGATCTCAATTACGAATCTTTAAGAAATACCCCCAAAGTGAGATGGTCATGGCCTTAAGCTATCTTCCATGCATTTCATTACACCTACTATCATGGAGAGAATTTTGTGGGTCTCCAGATACCTTTAGGATGAGCATCAGTACTGGTTCAGGCACACAATTAATGTGGGATATTTAGAAGCATTTAATTGCATCTTTGGGGAACTGTTTATGTGTATCCCATATGTTCCCAGTCGAAGCAGACTTCACCTGCTCCAGCCAAACTTCTTGTCCCTCTGAATTGTGTTTGACTGCCAAGAACCGCAAGCCGTCCAGCATGTCAGGTAGCTCAGATAAATGGAAACTATGAGTGGAAACTATAGCTGTGATTCAATCTCTGAAGATGAAAGAGTCAGGACTTTCCTAAGGATCTCTGTACTCTGGTGAATTAGGGGCACAGGCTCAAGCACTGACAAGAAGGTGACTCTGCTTGAGCAGAGGAGTTGGACAAGATGACATCCAGAGTTCCCTTCCAACCTTAACTATTCTGTGATTCTGTGTCAAGGGTCTGTCCATACTATTTTGCTGTTACCATGCCCCTTGCCATGTTTTGTGTCCATGCTTATTATCACTCTGCCATCATCCCCAGGTACAGCCTAAGGGATGACACAGACTGTTTCAGGCAAGTGGGACTCAGCCCATTCCGTTTTGGGGAGAAGGTAGGAGGTTTAACTACACATGTGCAAGGATTTCATGCTTGCAAAGTCAAAGAACAGTCCATGGCCTTGTTTAGTTTATTAACGTAGATATGTGGGAGCCCAGAAAAATAGGTTTGAAAGATTTCCACTGGCTTATTTTTTCCCAAACCCAGGAATTCAGATTGCAAAGAGGTGCAGGTCGGGGCACAGCCTCGTGGTCAGGAGCATGAAGTCATAGAATGTGAGCCTTGAGTTGCACATGGGCTGTGTCTCCTCAAGGGGTGTAGACAAAGTACAGCTCAAGACAGACAACCTTTACTATTTTCAAAGCTCATTTCAAGGGATCTGGGGAGAAGGAAATTGTCCTGTAACATACCTTGCAAGGTAACAGGAGCTGGAGACCTCCTGTGTGCTTCTGCACAGGAGGGCAGAGGAGAGGTTTATAGGGTGTTTGGACTTCTGATCCTGAAGCACACAGCCTTAACTCAGCTTCTCTCCCCTGTGCATCTCTGTCACTCCACACATGCAGATAGAAGCCTGTTCATCCACTGTGTGCCCTTCTTTCCCTCTTACTGGTGCAAACATATGTGCATTTACATGCTCTGCTTTTTCTGCATCCTCCTCACAGCCCCTGCCCTCTCTCCCACCCACACGCTATAAAAATCTGCCACTGATCCAGTTAGTAAAAGGTGAATTTTTCCTGCCATCTGGGTGTTCAGTGGCACAGATTCTCTTGGCCTGCCTACACACACTTGCAGGCGCGTTACGCCCTCCTCTTTCCCCTTCCTCTTTCTCTCCCCCTCCCACGAGCTGGCAGCAAAAACAAAAGGGAAATCTTCAAAACCACTATGTCAGCTGCCTGTGTCAGTGTGGGTTGAGAGGACGGATCACAGCGCACTCATCTCCCAGTAGACAAAGGGGACTGTATTTCAATAAATTTACATACTACAGAAGACTGTGTAAGAGATTGCTTTGGGGAGCTCTCTGCCGAGTTGCTTTGGGGACGCCAAGCCCTTGACTTGTTCAGGAAGGGTTTGATGCCACCTGCTCTAAAACTCTCATGTTCTCCACATCCTTTTAATTTCAATACCAGTGTCCGTTGTTTGCTTCACAGAACAGTTTTGTTTTCTCCCAGTTTGAACGAAAGGCTGTTTATTTATAGATCTGGAAATGTTGGCTCTGGGCTTGCTCTCAGGGAAGAGCAGTGTTAGCTTTCCTCTGGGTAGATCCTGTACACACCTTGCTCCTGAACTGCTTGGGTCTCACTTAAAAATCAAGACCTATCTAGAGAGGATCACTCAACCTCTCTGCCTTCCTTTAATTTTTTGCTTCTATTCTGATTAAATCCAGTGGAAATATTCTAACTTAGGAGAGCAATCTGGGAAAAATATAAGGTGTCACTGAAAACAGCATTTATGTGTTCATTTCACTTTTCTTGAACATTATGTATAATTTTTTCCTGTGAAAAGATAATATTGAAACACTTTTGCAACTGGCTGTTCAGTACCGATTACATCTTTTTGTTCAGAAAAGAAGAAGAAATTTTCCTTAGACATTTCTGCATTTAAGCATTTCTGAATTGAGTATTTTCATGAGACATGAGCAGTGGTTGCCTTTTTTTTTCTTTTTTCTTGGCTTCAAGAGAAAGGGCAGCTGTAGAAACAGCAAAATTTCCTGTGTTTTCTGAATCCCTGTGCACCTCATGAAACATTGCTTCCACTAGGACTTTAGCTGAACTGATCATAGGCCTAAATGCCATCCCAGAACAGCACAAAACATAGGGACTGCCTTCCAGATGGTTGCTGCTGTTGCTAATTGGAGGAGGTTGGTGTTGTTCTGGACCTATTGCAATTATCACCTCCAGGTGGCACAGAGAAGACTACGACTGCACAGTCTGATGAAGTGTAACTCACCTTTAGGCATAAGATATTCCTTTTCCATGTTCCTATGAGCTCAGACTGATGTCATGGAAAAGCCATCCTACCATACTCCTCAAGCAGAGGAAGATTATCTTCACCTAGAGACACTCTTGGGATTTAGAGCTGGGAGTAGAAGGTTGGTTTAAGGAACATAAGGAGAGAGGAGCTATCAGCATTTCATACACCCACTGCTGGCATGAAAGAAGTGGCTTCAAACTCCCTCTTAGGCATGAGCTTCCTGTGTGAGAGGCCAATAAGCCTCCCTGTGGCTCCATACCCGGTCTAAACGATGAGGATACAGCCCACAGTGGAGCAGAGAAGCAACAGTGCATGGATGCTGGTGACATGTGCCATGAGAAATGGGATGGGTGCATTGCTAAGAGTGGATAAAACAGGGGTTTTATCCGGTAGCAAAGTACCACATGAAACACACCTCCAAAAAAGAAGTAGCAACCTGCTGCTTCAGTGTTTATGTGGCTCTGGAAGTGCATCATGTACCCAATCCATGGAAGGGCAAGGCCTGGAGCAAGAGGCTCTGAACCAGGTCATTTTAACACTTCCTGACAGAGGAGCATTCATTTAATGCAGAGAGAGAACAGCTGAGCAGCTGAGTTTAGAGAGAAACGCCGTAATCTATTACGGGGCTTGGGCCACCATTGATCAATATGGCAAAGTCAATAATAGCTTTTGATTCCAGCATATTAGGCTGACTGTCAGATTCATGTTTATTAGAAGTTTTTACAAATAAGTCAGGCTTGAAGGAAAGAGAATATGAGTCAAAACTCCAGGTGGAAGGCTGATTTTCTTTTTTTTCCCTCAGGGTTATCGTAGAATCATGGAATCATAGAATGGTTTTGGTTGGAAGGGACCTTAAATACTATCTAATTCTAACACCCTGACATGCTGTACAGCTTTTTAAGGAGGGGGAAAAACCCTACCATTCCATATACAGAATAAAAAGCAAGTAAAATCCATTTGATTCAAGTTTTCAGTTAAGGAGAATAAGGATTATCTGAGGGTTAAATATGTAATGACCAAAGCCTCATATCTAATTGTTTCCCCCTGAAAATGCCATCTCTGTAAATAAGTCAATTCCATTGGTGTCTCAAACTCTTCTTAAAAAGAAAGAAATAAAAGCCCAAAATACTTTAGGCATTCCACATAACATCAAAGAGAAGTTATAACTGTAACATGAATTTATTTTAAATTTCCAGAAAACATGAGGACTGTTACATAAATAATACAATTAAAACAATACAGTATGTTTTAAAAGAAGAAATCTAGAATCCTTTTTAGATCCATCACATATGTTACTACCTCTTAGTTTTAAACCAATGAATTTAGAATATTTTGACTGAAAAAAATGTTGTGAAAACAGTAAATATATAAATACTTCAGTTATTACAGATATTATACTGGCAAGGGAAAGTGGAAGAAGGAAGGTAAAAATATAGAACTGCTTGAATTTAATCTCCCCTATCTTTTTTAATCAAGCATGTCCCAAAATACTTCCTGAAAGTTAAACAATACCAGTACAGAGACAGTGAATTAGAGAGAAAGGGGAATTAAAAGGTATAAGAAAAGGAAGGAAAAAAGCTATAATAGAAACTAATGGGAATAGACAAGAAAAAAAGGGAGATTTTGCCTGATGTCAGGAAATATGGAATATAGAAACAAGGTCTGAACATAGCAGTGACAAGATTGTTTTAGGGGCACACACAGAAGTCTGTCTTGGATGAAATTAGAGTGATAGGAGCTAACAGAGGCAAGTGAGATTTGTATGATCGGTAGAGAAATACACACAGCAGCACTTTGATTTTAGTTCTTATTTTTTAATCAGCAACAGAGGTCAGCAAAATTAAATCTCTCCATTACAAGGAAAAGGCTCTTGAATGAACAAAGAGGTGAACAAACCTGTTGGAGAGCAAGTAAGTCTGTGCGTCAAAGTTCAGCCTTGAAGGAATATGTAAGAAGAGCTACTTTCGTCCTTATCTGAGTCTCCTCTGAGACGTTAGTGCATCCAATGCATTTTAAAATTTGATGGATTTCTGTGGTCCTTATCTTCTTTGTTCTGCTGGTGCTTTGCCCTTCTGCTTTCCTTTGATCACTGCTTAGGATCAGTTTTGTGTAACGCTACTGGGGCAGAGTGTGTTGGCCGCCTTGCTAGCCGATGACCCAGCAAGAGTGGTACAAGGACATTACATGAAGAAGAGTTTTTCAAGAGATGCTGGGTGAACAGGTTTATCATAATTTATGAACTCACAAAGAAGAGGGCTTTGAAATCTTCCTGCTCCAGCACTTTGAAATCTTCCTGTATCCAGCCCTTCAGTGTATAACTCACTAGGTTTATACACGTTGGTAGGCTCATGCATTTTGGTAAGATCTGACAGGCCTGGAGCTCAAATGGCACCCCAGAATAAAACAACAGGCTCTCGCTATATGCCAGTGGTGGTTTTAGTCAAGGACTAAAGCCTGTTTGGAGTAACATTATCAAGCTGCTCTTTCATTCTTAAGATGGAGAACGGCTTCCACCAGCACACACCAGCAATGCCTGACTTCACTGGTGGATTCTATAACGTTTTATGTGCAAAACTTCTGCAAGTCTGAGAAGCGAAAACCCAGGAAGTTTCTAAACTGCTGATTTCAGACACAAGAGTACAGCCAGGGGAAAGATCACTCTGTAATTGCCATGGGTTTATACACTTTCCCCAAACATCTGTTACAGGTCACTGTCAGAAACAGGTTATTTTGTTACAGACTTTTAGTCTGACCCAGGATGACAGTTTTTACGTTCTGATTAATAGCACTAATCCAACATCACCAACAACTCCTATAAATCCTCTTACCTGTTCTTCAGCTCTTACCTACAGAACCCCAAGAATGGGAACACTACAAAGAAAATTCTCCTTTTTCCTTGCAGTGGGTATCTTTAAATCCAATCCAGTCTACCAGGTTTATCATTCATTCTTCTTTAAGCCTTGCCCTTATCTCTTGTCATTCCCCCTCTCTGATCCAGAGCATTTTGCGAAAGGATGGTTGAAAACTAGAGTGAGGGCCAAGATGGTTGTCATTCCATCAGAAAAGGAGTGCAGAGAGGTTTACATAGCATCACAGTACATTGTGTTTTCATTCCCATGTTGTCATCATGTCACCATTCAACAGAGGGTAATTTCCCCCTTTTCTTGTTTTTTTTTTCTCCAAAGAAAACAGAGAGACATATTATTTTTCAGCCTGCCAAACACATGTACTAAAGACAGGAAAGAAAACATGTTCATAACCCTACAATGCTTGGAAGGGTATAACACATATTTTCATACTGGAATAAAAGCTAAGTTTGCATCCAAGGCTTATTGCTGTACCTATACCAGGATGTTTTCAAGCATGTATCTCATGGGCACAAAACTGTGTTCTGTAGCACTGGTGAGGCAAAGTGGATTAGTGCATTTTATTACCTTGTGACTCAGACAAAATCATTCTACACATTTAATGTACATACATGAACTTGAAGCCAAATCCTTCCAGAGTTAGTCTTTCAAGATGATTAACAGGGCTAGGTTAGTTTCTGCACTGTGCTGTAAAACGAGATCTGGTGCATCTTTTGCTTGTTTTAGTTGCAATTCTTTTCTACCTGACATTTTAGTGGAAAGAAGGAATATGAAATTTTGATGGTTTTTTTCCTGATGCTGATGGGTTTGATTGGCATACGTTCATATGACCTTTCTTTTTTTCTCCAAGTTCTATAGCCATCTACATGCAGAATGGTTTTTTAAAGCATTTCTTGTGTGTTTAGTGCGACTGAGTCTCTGTTTAAGGTCCCCAACTACTAGCCTACAGGCAAGAATGAGAGAGAGAGAGAGAGTCCTTCTTTGTGGTAACTAACTCTTTACATAATGAGCCCTTTGCAAATTCTCCTTGCATACTTACCGACACCCCCGCAGTTACTTAAATGGGCATTATTGGTCACTAGGTCCCAAGGTCATTCAACAGAATGGGGTTGTTAAAAATAGGAATGAGGGTTCAAGGCACAGGGTCAAGAGAGATTAATTGAAAAATCTTCCGCAGGCCTGACATCATCTGTGGAATGGCAGTGCCCAGACACCTCCAGCTGCTGTTGCGTTTCTTGCGAATGTAAATGAATGGCTTCCTTTGTGGCAGTGGGGTGGTTTCCAGGCTGGGTTGTTCATTTTCTTTATGTTCTTTGCCTTTCATTTTATTTTTTCTTTCTTCCAGTTCATCTTCTTAAGTAGTCTTCTTCTCAGTGCCTTTTAGTCTTCCTTCCTGCCTTGTCCCCAGCTGTAACCTTTCAGCTTGTTGGACAGATCCAATTAAACACAAAGTTCTGACCAGCTTTGTGAAATCAGGATCCCGAGTAGAGGAACTGGTGTTTTTTTACCAGCCGATTTTGTGAAAAAGATGTCTTAGTAGACCGTTCACCATCACTGACACTTGAAAAAAGGTTTCACAAATCAAAGTGCATTACTTCCCTTGCAGACAGAATTGCTCACATTTGGAGGTGGGTGAGTATTGCTTTTCTTCAACCTATGTAAGACATCAAAAGTGTTTGCCTAAAAGGCTCTGTAAATCTATTCCTTCTTTCATCAGCACTCATCCCTACTCTAACCTTCTGAGGTCTACTAGATCATGGCAAAAACTGAGCTCTGAAGGTCACTAGAATCCCACCTTTGAGAACTAACCATAAACCCAATCATGGAAAGTTTAGATGCTTTGAGGAGGGTGTCTTCTGTAGGGTGTCACAACTTGGGATTCATGGATAAATGTGTGTAATTAATACACATCTGACCTAATTGCCTAAACTCTATAGACAGACAGTGGAGAGAAATAGGCAATTCCAGAGAGTGATTCTCCTGACATCTACATTTGAATTAAATGGATCGTTCTCTAGAATTGACTATTTCTCATGGGTTGTGAAGGTGACCTAGATGACTATCTCAGATGTAAATGCCAATACTGTAGATGACTAAATCTGTACCGATGATTCTGCTCCCAGCGTTCTGATGAAGATATGCCAGTACTGAATTGCTTCTGGCTATTTATGCCTTAGAAGAGCCTGAGATCAGGACTTGCATGCCAGGAGAACGCCCCTTCCCAATGTTGTTTTTTTGGTAACGAAACAAGACAAGCAAAAGAATATGCCCATTCAACGAACGTGTCTGAAGTTATGCATCTCGCCCACGGTAACCTTGAAATTTTGGTACAGAATTGGTAATAAGACTGAAGTGTCCTCAATCGTATTCCAGTACCTTACCCTTAAAATTAACTATTTTCAGAACATGCTATTTTCAGAGTTTGAAGTTAGAATAATTTAAATTTGAGGCTTCTCACTGAGCTGGACAGATTTTATACCATGATGGTTTTAAGAAGTGTTGAATTTATTCCTTTCTCTGGTCAGAGAAGAGCTTTACCAGGGCAGAAGTCACAATGCAAATGCCAAGTTCCCATCTAATTAGGCTATGGTGCTCAATCTGCCAGTCACAACTTTTATCAGTCACCTTCCCCTGCTCCGATCTGCTGTGGAGGATCACTTCTCTCTCTCTTTCTTCTTTAAAGGAAAAAATATTATTAGGCTTTGAGGGCTTAAAACTGTTGCTGCCTGCACATCGCTAAAAATAATATAAATCAGTGCCGAGGGACCACTTGTATTTTGGCTGCATGAGGAACTTTAACAGCAAAAGAAAACGGGGAAAACTCATCAGTGCATAGATCTCAAAAACTAGGATGCTGTGTCTGCAGCCTTTCAGAAAGTTCAGAAACCCATTAAAAACTTTATTTTTTATTTTCTTTCTTTTGGCTTTTTCTCTCTGGTAAGTTATTCAGCCTTAACACAGCTCTCATTCACACTTTTCACCAGGCTTGTAATATAGCAAACAGGATCATCTCAAAATGATTGCTCCTCTAGAAATAAGTATGAAGAAATTACAGAAAGAGAGATGCAGGTTTTAATTCTGCTTTGGACTCTGATTTCATACTTAAAGCTTATGATCACGGGTATAGACAGCAGTGGTACACCAGCCAACAGTAGGTGCTGGAGGGATAAGTTGTGGTAATCAGCATGTAAAGAGGAATACCAGAAAGGCAACTTGAGGAGTGACAGAGAGGCAGAAAGAAGTCAGGCAACATCACCAGGACATGAAGAGTTAAACAGAGGCCCATTTGCTTCAGACTTGACCTCTTCAACTTTCTGCATTTTATCCATATCTGATGTGGCCTTTGAAATTCACCTGGAAGAGCTGAACAGCTCTTCCAGGCATCTTCCTTATAGACTCATTTGTAAACACACATTTAAAAATTTCACACTGTTAATGATTCCCTTGATAAGCTGCTTGCTGAGGCAGCAGAGGATATTTAATGAATTTGAAATATTCCTCTATCCACCTCCATCCTCTTCCTCAGATGAAGTATTGGCATTCAGGATCAGATCTGACCCACAATCTGGATCTATTAGAGCCAACTGTTGAACTAAGTTCTCCCCTGTGACAATACCAAATGAAGCAGAGGAATGAATATGTTTAACATGAACACGTCCATCTAGCCATTAAAGCACAGAAGATATTCTCTCACACATAAGCTTGAGATGCAGAAACAGTGATAAAAGCTAAGCAATCCTTGAAGGCTAGATAGCAAAAAAATGGAATGATCAAGAAAAATACTCAGGTTGTCCCAACACCCTGCCCTGTGTCTTACCTACAAGACAGGCTTACTGACTGGATTTAGAGATCAAAGCCACTCACAGAGCTTCTTAGGGCTGTCTTAACCACACTTCTTGAATATCTTTTCTCATGGCTCATCCCCCCTTCATCCTTTTTTTTATTCAAACACACCGATCGTAAATCTGTTTAAGTAACATGATAATGACCAAAGGAATGGTTATGATGTCACTAAAATGAGCTATATATAACCAACCTAGTGTATTATTGGTGGCAGACAAGACAAGAAGATGGGAGAAAAGAGAGGGAGGGAAAGTGCTTGGAGTTAAATACAGATGTTTATTAGCTTCTTGCTCAGAGTCACTACTTGAAAGGTAACTGATCGGTTCCCTTGCAGTTCTTCTGCCCCTTCACCTTCTGTTGCTGATGTATTAGAAGTTTAATTTTGATAGCAGAAGTATTCCCCCATACCCCCTTTGGTTTACACTAGAGATCTGCACTGTCTGATCTGTTTCACTGACATAGCACTATGGAGATGCTGCTAAGAGATATTAAAGTCAGGTATTATCAGCTCGATAGCGTAATATTATTTTCATCTCATCCTCAATAGATTGTGCCCATAGTGACATGCTGCCAATGTGAAATGAATGAATGGACCTGGAGAGGTTCATTGCACAGTGAGCACAGGAAATGAAATAAATAAAGGGGAGAGAAATCCAATGTTAAGTAGGAACAGGGACACAAGATTTGGGAGGGTTGCATTCGCTGTTCTGCTAGAAATTGAGCTAGTGATGGCACAGGGTTGGGTTTGTGTCTGGAGGACACATGGCAGGAGTTTAAATTCTTCTTGACTAATGGAAATGGTTTGGTTTCATGGATAAATTAACGAGAGAAAAGTAACAGCCCTGCTCCTGCCTTAAACTATCACTTGAAAGATCTGAGTTTGGTTCAAGGGAAAGCCTATGAAACCCTACACACAATCCTCCAAGTACTGCAGAATTACACCAAATCACCAATGTTTAAAATGTGGGGTATCATTGAATGTACTAAGCTGATATGTGGGAGATAAAGGTGGGTTTATGCTGTAGTCTTTCTTCATTCCTTGAACAGTTCATGTAACCTGTTTTCCCTTTTTATCTCATTTCACTATCTGTCTTTGGGGTTTAAACCTTGGTTCCTTCCCTGATGAGACTGAAATTTCTTAATGTTTGCCAGACATTTCCAAACTTTATAGGGCACTACATCCTTATACACACAGGCAGGGTTTGACCAAATGGTGGGAGGGGGGCAATTGTTGGTAAGGCACAGGCTAATCAGCTCATCTGAAGACTGGTCATGATAATTGTGTTTTCTCAACCTGTTTCACTGGAAAAATTATATAGTACTGCCGTGGAGATTCTTAAGTAGTTCTGACTTAATCTAAAACTGTAAGTCTGTCTTCAAGGGGCAGGATCGCAGTCTGTGTCTGTCCTTCAACTTCTGAACTCAGCTGATTTCAGATATATTAAGCAGCGGGGGTAAAAAGATTCAAATACATTCTGTTCTAACATGAATTTTGGAAACAAGTAGAATGGTGGGTGAAAGGCACTCCCACTGCTTCCAGTGAAGAAATAGCTAATTGATGTTCTCCTGTATTAGACATCAGAGAATCCAGTCACAAGAAACCCATTGGCAAACAGTTCCCATTATTTTCATAAAGTCTGAAATTACTTGTTCCTGTTTAGGAACTAGGTTAAAATATTGAGGAAGGACCTTCCAGCTCTATCTGTTATACCAGTAAACTGAAGTATACTACAGAAAATTAACAGCATTAACAATAAAGCTTTTGCTAATGACCAGTAGCATAGGCAAGTGATTTTATGGACCTCTAGGCAGTACCTCAAGTCTAGCTTTTCATATGTACTTGATTGAGCTTTGTGATGGATTTAGGCTGAAGAATCTCACTTCAAAGTATTTCCAACCTTTCTTTCCTCTCTCTGTCTGCTGCTTCATCTCTCTTGGTACAACTCACACAGACCACTGGAGAGAGTTATCCATGGTTCAGATTGCTACCCTCAGCCAGGATCAATGCAAGCCAGTCCCATTTCCCTTGTTTTTATGGTCCAGTCTGTGCACCTGCTGTCCTCAGTTGGAAACACTTGTCTATCTTCACACCCTAGACTTGTTGCTTCGACTGAAACCTGTCAGAATTAAAACGTTAAAGATGCATCTAGTGGAACCTGCACTCAGAGAAATGCCAGTTGGTGCTTCATGCAGGTATTAAGCTCCATCAGCCAGGCAGGGAAACCAGCAGAGGAAGGACCCACTTGCCTGATTAGGTCTTGATGAGCTACTCTACAAGCTTCAGAAAAGAAAGCCTTACTCTTGTAACTCATCTAAATTAAAGTAAACAAACAACACAGTGTTCAAGTCCGCACACACTTTTGCATCCTGGCTCTGTTCAGATAATTAAGATTCATATTTTCACTTTGTCATAGCTGTATAACCAGTGAATCTCTCAGACTGCTCCCTGCGTCCCATGAGAAACTGATATCCATTCCATTCGATGGGTGGAGACAAAGCAGAAACAGAAGCAAAGCTGCCTGTGCACGAGGATGATGTCCTGAGTCACAAACATCTGGGCTTGTAAAAGGACCAGTTAGATGTAAAATTTTCTTTAGTCTTATAGCAACCTCCTTCACTTGCTTTCAAATTAAGTGTGTTTAAAAAGTAAAATGAGTGGAGCCTCCAAATAGCTAGAGGACCTCTTAGAGGTGTTTATTCCTTTCCATCTATTTCTACAGCAGGTCAGTTTTGCTTCCAAGAGCCTAGATTTGACTACAATGAAAACATTCTACTCAATGACAGATTTTTTTGAGGATTCAACATGTTTTAACAGTTGTTTAGAGTAATACTAAGATCTCTCATATTTATTGATCACGAGAGGAAGGGTGGAGGAGGTAAATTCACCCACATGAGAGAGATTGAATGCTGACCAGTGGCTCACTGTATTTGTCTATGTGACAGAAAAGCCTTTACCTGCTCTTTTCCTCATTTGCTGAAGAACAATTTGAATCTGTGACCTCAGTCTTCCTAATTGAGTTCCCCAATGAAGGAATTTTCATGCCTGCACCCACTTTCCCTACAAATGCTTCATTATTTATACAAGATAAAACTCTTTGAACTGTAAGGACTGACAGGTTAAGGTATATAGGATGTTAAAGCCTCGGGCAAAAGTTTCTGTTTCGTCTGTTATCGAGGCTTGAACCCAGGGATCTCATGAGTACATTAACCATCTGTCTGTTCAAGGTCTCTCTGCCTGCCATCCATTTATTCTGGAATGAATAAAAGCAAACTAGACATCAGACACCAAATATAAAAATCCCAGGAGATATAAAAGTAAAACAATACCTGGCTGATTTTAGCCATTCGTGTTTTTCTTCTCTATGTTATTCAGGGGGGTGGAAGGAGGGCCTGTTTGCTTTTTAATTGATCTTATTGACAGAAAATTAAAATTGTTGTTGAATTCTGTAACAAAGCTTTTTAAATGCATGCACATATTTTGCCTTTCAGAATACACACTAGGTTTAATAATTTATCTCTGTAGAATTGGTTTTATTTGCGGTAAACTCTTCAAACTTTAAAGGACTTTTTCTTAAATCAAATGGTTGAAACTCTGTTAAATTTTATAACTATTTTCCATAAGGTTAAAGGACAGGATAGACTTGCCAAAGGGAGCTATTTTTGTTCTGCTAGAGATGGTCCAAAATAAGAAGGACTAGAATAAAACTCTGTCACTGTTCATTTTTGTTGCCTGCTGCATTATTGATGCAGAGATGGAGAAGAGTAAGAAGTGGTGAGTTAAACAGGGATGTATCAGTTGGTCCTGATCTCTTACAGCCTGTCTTTCTGTCTAGGACTTTTAGCATCAGTCACACACTTTCAAAGAGTTTTAGAGCTCTATTCAAGGACAACTTACCACTGGATAATTAAAAAAATACAACCACCACTATTCAGCACTTTTAGTAGACTTCTGGAGTCACAGTAGTTCTAGGAAGTCATTGGATAAATCGAATTATGTTTCATCTTGCAGACGAAGCAAATACATATTTTCATGTTGACAAAACCAGTGACAACTGGTGATCTGCTGGTGCCCAAAGTACCACCTCTATCTCCAGAGCGAGAAATCTTCTAGGGCTTGGGAACCTCAGAGGAGGTAACGATTGCAAACACCTTGACCTTCATCCCAGTAAGGTGAGATGTCCAGATAACTGGCTTGGGAAAACTGAAGATCATTACTTGGGTCTGGACAGAAACAGAGGAGAGTCCCACAATACACAGGGCATGAAGAATTGAAATTCAGTGCATCTTTGAAAAAGAAAGCATCAATAGAGAAAAAAAAAAAAAGAAAGCAAAACAGTCACTTCTCCAACAGTCACTTCTCCAAAAAGAGTTTCTTGACAAGGTGAGTTGGATGTTGGTAAAGCTGGATGAGGGTGGTTTGAAGAAGAGTCTGCTGCCAGTTGTTGATCGTCTGATGGAGCTGATGGGAACACTGGCTGAGCCTCTGCCCTCGTTGTGTTCATTAGCATTCACACCATTCACTGGCCACCCCCTTGCACCAAAGACATTTTCTGAGCTTGCTAATTTTCATGAAAGCAAGTGGGGTCACTTTCCACCTTTTTTCCTCATCTCGACAAGGCTTGTCCCCTAGAGAGCTGAGAAGAAAGGCGCTTTCTTGTTGTCATCTGTGCAATTATCAGCTTTGAACACGATGGCAATTTGTTGTTGTTGTTGATTTCCTTTGTTATGCAAATGTACCAACTCATTCTCTGAGTGCTTTTTTCCCCCACACAGCATAAAAAGGAATATTACACATTTAATTTCATGTTATCATTTGTTTCCCTCTGAGATTTCCTCCAGCCATTTTTTTGTCTTCTTCAGAAGGCTAGTGGGAGCTAAGCAGTGGCATTTTGAATTCTGACTTTGTCACTTCTATTTACTTTTTATCATAAAGGGGTATTGTCAATAGGTCTTATGTGGCTCCTATAAAACCCATTTAGGAATTTAAATCTCCACTAAAACACAGAATTTATGCTTCCTTTTATGATTTATGAGTAGAAGACTAAATTCTGCTTTTAATAGTCTTCCCATTTATATTCAAAGCAATCAGCTTACATGCTGCACGAGCCTTAAAGTTGTTAGTGCACAACTAAAGAGAATAAAAGCAGGAGGATGTAGAGAGAGGCCTAAGCCAGGAAGTTCAGAATAGAATTCAAATGAGGACTTCTCCAGGGCTTTAAGATGCTGTAACTCTCTGACTCTTATTATGGTTCAACTGCTCTATGCATCCTGTATATCACCCTTTGGGAAGAAAAGCAATATTTGAAATCAAGAAGAAGGAATCTTTTTTTTCTTTCTTTTTTTTTTTTTTTGATCACATAACCAAACCTCAACTGATTCACTCACAAGTCTAAATCACTCAAGAAGCTGCACGCTTCTCTGACTCAATTGTTCAAAACTTACCAGTTTGTACAGCTAAGGTGGAAAGTAGTCAAAACCAGACTTTTTAATGACATCTGTTCCTACTCATTTTCAGACAAATTTAGTAGTTTTAGTATTTACTTTTTTTTAAATCAAAGTGAGTAATAACACTGGCAATACTTGGCTGTAATAATGTGTAGGATAAATGAAATAGACTGATGAGTACTTAGGTGTTTTCAGGTTTTTTGATTTATTTAATTTCTTTCTTCTGAATTTTGAGAAAGAGTAAGTGGAACAGGACAAAACTCTTACCTCGTCTGGCCAATTACTGGTAATTTGTACCTATCAATAACTGCAGATTCATATCTCTTGATTTACGTATTTGGAAGGCTATTTGTTGGATGTCAATTTAATTTGTCTTCTTTTTGATCTCTCTGGAATAAATCTAAAAGTCTTCAAATAAATGAATGACTCTGGAGTAACACTATCCTAACAAAAATTATAATGTGTCTAAGACATGCCTAAAATATCCCATATCTCTTAAGGGTTAGAGTATTAACCTAAATTTTTCCAACATCCTGACATCCTTTGCTCTGATGTTATCATCATTGCATGCAGAGCAATCTCACAGACTGTACATCAAAAATAGGGCCCAGAAGTTATCTATTTATTACAGAATACCTTTTGCTGATGAACTCTGTTGCAAATGATTTTATGCCTGGTGGGTTTTAAAGGAGTTCTCACAGATCATTATTGAGGTTCTGAGGAATGAATATGAGAGAGGATGCATCAAAACGTGGCCAGCTGAAAAATATCTCCTACTATAAGTATTAGTATGTCTATTGATGAGCATTGTAGTGTGTATAGAAAGCTTTGTCTTTACTATAGATTTAGCAACATGCTATGCTGGAGCTGAAATAGGTTTCTTGATGAAACTGCGGTGAATTCAGTCAGCATACATAACAGCCTGGTCTGTCTCCCAGTCTGAAGTATGTAGAGCAGAAGCATGTAGCAAGATAGTTCCCTTAAAAGTTCCTTTTAAACTCTCTGCATTTCAGGCCCTTCCAAGAAAACAGTCAAAACCTGCATATGGAACACCATGTGGGTAGGCAGGTTCCCTTGTGCTACTTACCAGTAATTGCACCATCCTGTTTGAGTTTGGCTCTTAAGAGTCAGCAAAAAAGCCTGTGGTGAAACTAATGTATTATTTCATTCACAGCCTTTTATGTGTTTGTTTAAGGTGGGTTTGGGGGTTTTGTTTGTTTGTTTCGGGTTTTTTGTTGTGTTCGGGTTTTGGGGTTTTGGGTTTTTTTTTACTGTCTTCCTGGGAAGATATGATAGAATTCAGAGTGCTACCTAGTTACCTATATTTTTCCGTACAGAACTTCTAGTGCTGTGAATGTGGACCACAAGAGGCTTGGAGGTATTCTCCTTCCTTAGGCGTAGCAACAGTGTGTGTCAGGTGAACCAGGCTTGGATATCAGGAGAAACAAATGCAAGGCACGAAGTGAACACAGTAGCCAGTCTAAATCCTTGAGGGTAGCCCATAATGAAGTTGCCTCATAAAAAGAAGGGTATAATGGAGGGTGCCCATATAGTTTGGCTAGCACAGGCTCAGAGCATTTCTTGTTTCCACTGATTCCAACTGTTTACAGGCTTCCACCTGAGGGATGGGTGTCTTGGGCCACTCAGCCTTTCATTAGCAGTGACAGATGGCAGAAACTGTCCACTTTCTGGATTTAAAAGGGAAGTAGAATTACTACATACGTACAAAAAGGTTAAATGTGTAATTCTGCTGTTTGCTGAATGTCTTTCACCAGAATCATGCCAAGGATGACTTTCACCTAAGTGCAAAACTTTAATAGATCCTAACTTACTGTGTCCATTGCTCTGCAGAGCCAATTCAGGCCCTTCTCCACACCTGCAATGGAACAAGGATGGGGCTCACTAATTCCAGGACTCACAAAGCACTAGATGAGGTCAGAGTTTTACCCATTTCTCATTCCCAGTCATGTGCTGGGTACCAAAAATAGGTCATAACTGTTACCCTCTATTTAGAAAGATTTTTCTAACAGCATAGCCAGGACTTACTTCCCTGGTGAATCTCTGCTTTGGATCTATATGCTCACTCTTCCAATTATGAGTGCTATGATAAAATGTCTTCACAAAGGACAACCTATTTCCATAGCATCAGTCAGTATCATTTAAACTCCAGTGCCCTTGCTGACTAGGTTTATAAAAATGACAGCTACAGGTCATCCCAAACTCTTGGATCAGAAGAAGCAGCTGACTCTGTGAACGGCCATTTTTTTCCTTATATTATGCTCAGAGTGATAAACAAAGCCCCTTTTGAAATATTCATACCACTGGCCCACCTGGGGTATAAAATATCCAGAAGGTAAATAATGAGCTAAGGTTTCACAAAATATATCCTCAGCCAGAATGGATCACACTGGTTTCTTACAAAGTCCCAGAAAAATAACTTCCTTAAACTTACTCCTGCTTTGGATAACAATGTGTTTTCAGGGGCAGGGGAAGTGGCTCAGTGTCCCAGGAGATTGTAAATCTTTGACCCTGGAGATATCATATTTTAATGAAATACAACAATGAAATATTTTCCATATAGACCTCAGTTAGTACTCAGATTGGAGCTGGCCCAGTGTAAATCATCTCTAGCCTGTGTCAAGTTGCTTTAGCATGTTGCTGACCTTGGCTTGTATCCCCTAATTTTCACTATAGCTATTTAGCTTGGAGTAAACTCTTGATCAACCACTGCTTACATGGCTTTTTTTTTTTCAGGATTGGCATGTGCAGGGCCTGACATAGAATAGGTCATGGCAATCATGTCTACCATAAACGTAGCACATATACATAAGGAAAATGAGAAATGCCCATAGAATCAAACCAACTGTTCATCAGTCTCAGTGTTCAGTCTTCAGCAGTAGCAGTAAGAGATCCTACTCAAGGAGAGCAAGCAAAACGAGTCACTGCCTGCAAACTATTCCTTTTGTGCTCCCACAGCTCATCCTATTGGTCTCCATTTTACAGACTACTGTCTGTGAACAACTAGTCCCTTTATAAACCAGCTGATATTGTCCTTCCACACAATCTCCTGCAGTAGCAAATTCCAGAGGTTCGCAACTCACTGTATAAAGATTTTCTTTTTGGCAGTTTTAAACAAATCTACTGCTACTTTCATTGTTTCCTCACTTCTTTTATTGCATGATGTGTTGAAATACATTTCCACGTTCCACTCATCCAGTGCTTTCACCTTTTGTAAATCTCTGCGATATTGCACCTCGGATTCCTGAATTGTCCCAGTCTTTCAATTTCCCCTCAGGAGGCAGCCACCGTATCACCCTGATCATTATACTTGCCCTTCCTTGTACCTTCCTTAACTTCAGTATGTCTGTCTTGAGGTGTGGAAGGCAGAAAAGCACACAGTGCTCAAGATGTGGGTGCACCATACCCTTTAGAGAGAGGCAAAATTATATATCCTGTCTCATTATTAATACCTTCATGATGGTGCCCAGTATCTCATTGGCTTTTTTCAGCTGACACTGCTCATTGAGTCAAATGTTTCAAACACCTGTCCACATGAAGCCAAGATTTCTTACCTGAACTATAACTGCCAGTTTCGTTTTCGGCGTTGTGAACAATCAGTGATTGTTTAGGGTTTTTTTACTTGCATTACTTTAGGTTTATCCACACTGGAGTTTATTTGCCAACCATGTGTACACTTTTATGCAGCTCCTTGTCAACACAAAAGTGATTATCATATCTACAAAGTTGGATATCCCTCTGCTTATTTTTTTACCAGATCATGGACAAAGACATTGAATAAAATTGCTTCCAGGACCAATCCCTATTGATTTGTCTCTTGAAAAGTCTCTTCTCTTTAATATTCCTTGCCTTTCATCCATGTGTTTACAGTCACCCTGCTAGAAATTCAGCAGGTTATTGAGATGGGGTTTTCCTTCGCAGAATCCATGCTGCCCAACAGAAATATAATTCATGTACTGTATGATTTTATTGTTTATTATAGACTCTGTCATCTTTCAAGGGATGGAAGTCAGACTCACCAGTCTGCAGTTCCTAAGATTCTCCCTAGAGTCCTATACACTCTGAGCGAGGTCAATCTTTGATTAGAAGTTATAGCCTGTCAGTATTGGTTTTGATAGCTGTGTTAGGAATCTCCTCCCATGGACTTTCTTGCGCAGTTAGCCCCCGAAGTACAGTGAGAGAAATGTGCTTCCATTTGAAGAAAACTGACATTTCACTCACCCCCAGTTTTTTTGAATGAGTGAAATAAAAAGGTAATGCTGATTTTGTCATTAAAAATACAGTGAAACAAATGTAGCTTTGTGTCATGCAAAAGGTAGAGGGAGTGGCACCACGAAAAAATATACAAAAAGTGCCTTCTCTCACTACAGTAGAATATCATGCAAGAATTTGCTCACGGGGTGTTTTTTTGGCTTTGTAGAATCAGAGTGTCATTCCTTATTCTGTTTCTGCTTTAGAAATAGCATATCTAGGACTTTCAGACTCTTAACACAAAAAACATCTCTGTAATAAGCAGATGTGAAATATGAATGACTCTTTTCAACTGATTACTACTACAGGGATAAAGAGCTAGGACAGTCCAGCAAGACTGAGATATACCAGTCCTTTGCTAAGTATCTCATTTTGCTGATTCAAATGTCTCTGTAGTCAGGGTTGTTTGAACAGAATCAAATTTACTTGTAATGAGCCATATAGTGATTCTCTTGTCTTTTTTTTTCCTTTTCTTTTCCTCTTGTCTTCACATTAATTTCTGCAAAAAAGCACATCTGATTTTGTAATGAGCCAAGCAACTGTTTCTCAATTACACCAAATTTTACTGCTCCTCAGTTGACGTTTAGAGGCATGGCAACTTCAATATTATCAAAGGTCCTCCTCACAAAAAAAAAAAATTCACAATAATTCTTCACCAGTGTCATGAAATTTTCAATATAAAATTGCTCAATGGATACTTGAGTAAGGAATACTTTCTACCAAATTCTTACAGTTGCTTCTAGAACATCACAGATCCATGGCAATGAAATCCAAATTGCCCACAACAGTAAACTGACAATTGCCACACACATCTAAGTCCTGTTTTATAAGTTTCCTCTTTCTAATGCATCTTTTTTTAATGTATGATTTCGAAAGTGTGCTACGACTAGCAAGTGGTGCGTGTATCTTTGGACATGAATAGAGCAGCAGTTGGATATGGGCCCTCCAAAGAGAACAGTGCAGAAATAAGAACTACTTTATTCTGAATTAATAAAAAAAAAAAGAAAAAAAAAGGGTGATATTTGTTCTTTCTCTTGGTTTTCCTGTAACCTGTGTCCTTTCTACAGCAACTGTTTTGGGTCTCTTTATTTCTTAGACCCTCTCTGACTAACCGTCACTCAGTATGTGTCTTTCCCAGCCAGCTCATTCCAGTTTCTAAATCTCTCTCTGTCCTGCCCTCAACCCCCTGCCGCGATATTTCCATATGTATGAAGGACACAACTTTATTCCTATAGTTTCTCTCTTTCTTGTGCTTTTTGAGAATCTGGACTGGGAACTTTATTCCTTGCTGAGGGACTTCAAAGCACCGTGAGATGTTTATATATGAGCCAAGACTCTTGCACTCAAATACTTGAGAAATGTGTATGTGAAGGAAGATGGAAGAAAATCCAATACGGTTACAGACCAGAAAGAAAATGTCATCATATGGGAGAAGATCTCAACATGTCTTTGATTCATGTCAAGCTCAGTAGAAACAACAGATATTATATAGTTAAGTTTCTGTGCATGAGAGGCCATAGGGATTGACGTCCCAGTTCCCGCAGCTCGTGGAGAATCCATGCAGATCAGTCTGTACTTATAAGAACTGTTTCATCGTTTAGCGATGACCATCAGTGGTGACAGTCACAGATTACTTTCTTCTCTCTCCATCAGGTATCTCTATCCTGAGCAAAATGAGTTTTCTTCTTGAAGCCAAAGTGTGAGACGTGTTAGTTACAGACAGGGTTGTCTTGCACCTTTGAATTTCCTGTTTAAGCTGGAAGGAAACATTGCCAGCAACCCCAGCAACTTATGCTAGTAATGTTTCATAGCCACCCACTTTCATTACACTTTCCTTTCCTTCTGTTTTTCCCAATATTTAAATTATTTTCTATGTTAAAAAGGAGGGGCATAAGAACCAGGCATTCTCATTTTTTCCTAGCAGTATGACGACCTACTCTCTGACATTGAAGATCAAGGCAATATGCTCTGGGCTGCAGAATCTTCCCAAACACCAACAGCCATTCATCATCTGTCCTGTGGCAGAAGCACTGGCATGAATCTCCACATCTGGCTGAATGTGGTGCCTCATTCAGTTCTGCTGGGTCTTAAATTGGTTTTCAACACATCTTTGTGAATCATGGGCAGCTAGAGGATCAAAAGTTTCTGTTGAAAACACCAAGGCAAAGAAACCCGAGTTTCACATAATTTTTGTTTATTTATTGGAAGACTAAATTCAGGAGAGACCCAAGTACTCTAAATTACAACCTAAGACGCGTTTGAAAATAGTTTATCCTACCTCCCTCATGGCCTCTTCCCTTTCTGAGACTAAAAGGGACTTGGTGACCAACATCAGTATCTCTATTGCTCTAGGCAGAAATTAAAATCCTGTGAAGCTGCCACAGTGAAAGACATTTGTCAGTGAAAATAAAGTATAAGAATACAGGTTTTTGCTGTTCCTGGACACAAAGCCCACTCAGCTGTCACGGGAGTAACCAATGCAATGCAGTGAAATTCATCTCCCTCAGAATAAGCTGAATAATGAGAGACCAGATTCCTGTGAATTCTTTACATTACGAGTTTGGTATGACCTGTCAGAGCTCAGATGGTGCTTTCAGGGCAGCTGAGTTCACCTGGCTTTTCAGTGCTAAGACACTTTCTAGAATATGACAGGAACTTTCACCATCACAGCCTGGCTTCAGACATTCCCCGTGGATGTCTGTCACCTCCCTCTATGGCCATACAGGCTCTACTTAAGATCTTTGCAGTGATGACAGTGCTGATGACCATTTTGACCTTTCTTAAGCTATTCATTCTTCCTTTCAGAATTCCTTTTCCCTCTTTTTACTAGAGTGGTTGCTCTTTTGATTTAACTATACTAATGTTGTGCAGCCCATCAATTGCCCAGAGATGGGTTCTTTAGAGAACAATATGAGAACAAGAGTTTGCAGCAAATCCTTTGTTGTAGAAATAGATACAAAATTCCAAACAAAATTCCCAGAGGAACTGTCAATGTGACGATTTGCACTTCCCCTACAAGAAGAAGGTATCTTCTTCATGCAGCTAATGGCTAGAGGAACTGTGATCTTTGTGCACATTTTCTTTGCCAAATCCATGTTGGAGACAGTCCTTACAGTAGAAAAACAGTGTGGTTTATAAGCACTGCAGAGAGGGAAGTGATCAGGAGCTGACAAGAGCGTGGACCATGCTTAAGTTTCTGTCTGACTTGTCAAAATACAAAAGGAGAAATGAGATGTCATTGTGTGAGCCTTGACTAACATTGAAGGAGAAAATGGTAGCACTTCCAAGCAATTTTAATTGCTTTGACTTTTACCACTAGAATGGAGACCCATTTAGGGTGAAGTTTCTGAGGTGATTTTCAGCATTTTGAGCTCCTCATCGAACTGGAAACAGCGTAGAGCACGGAATTCCCTTGGTGGTCTGGTGCTTGGATTCAAATCACAGACAAGAGAGGCAAAGATCCCAAAAATCTACATATAATGGAAGGCAAGAGGAGAGGCTGAGAAATCATTGCTAGTAAAGGGGCCTCAGAGTTGAGTGTGAAAGTGTTTGTTGTGAGTGTGAAGGTCTCAACTGATGGTCTTTAGTCTAAGACTTTTTCTTCTTTTTTTTATCTAACCCTAGATCTCCTTGCTCTACTCCCCTATATACTCCTTGAAATTTCTCATGGAAAACCACTTATTTGGCTGCAGTGATATCACACCAGCACAGCTGGGGGAGAAGGGATTGGAGCACAAGAAGACTGAAGGCAGACACTTTCTATCCCCTTTCTTCCCCCATCTCTACATTCCCAGAAGTATTTTTTTCCAGGTCCAGTGATAGTTATGCTGGGGCTGATGTACAACAACCTCTGAGAGGTCAAAAGAATATTGCCATTTACAGCAGTAAAAACACAATGATTGTCTGCTCCCAGATATGCAGTTTTTCTAGAAGTTCAGCTTTTCTCTTAAGCTATTAACTTAACATGGGAAATGTAGAAGCATAGAATAAACATCTGCAAGTGGGATGTGCCACAGAAAATAGTAACTCTCAGACTTTTCTGCCTCATATCCTACTCCTATGCAAGGAAGAAGGTAAATCATAAAAGGGTAATGACAAACTACTTGAATTGGGATACAGGGTGGGTAGTGAAGTGAAACCTTCTGTTAATTTGAGGAAACATTGCAAGACCTCACCTAGCAAAGTTCCCATTTACTTTGCTGACTCCAGCAGGTACTTCCCAAAGTTTGAATCTTACATATTCAGGGCAGACCAGACACTTTCAAGCCTTAAAACAATCTCCTTCATGTAGCAAAAAACTGCATGACAACTTAAAGCATTCTCATGCACTCTGAGAGTGCCCCAATATTTTCTGACAGCTGACAAACTAAAAAGGACGAGGCTGTCAAATGCAAAGAATGGGTCCCCTCCTTTTGGCTTCTGTCCCTCTGGTCTATTCAATTAGGATTGATCAAGCTGTGTCAAAGGTCCCTTCTCTGTTTCAGTGGTCACCAAGAGCTTTCATGATGACTAATGATAGGCTATCCTTAAAAAGAAAGGGGGAAAAAACAGAAAGGGTAATACAAGGGTTTCTTTTTCCTTTCTTTCTCCTATTCTTGTGTTTCAGATAGCACACTACCTTTACGGCACACTAGATGAAATTAATATGTTTGTAATTGTTCAGTGATATACCAGGCCACTTTGCCTTCCAGTATCTGCCTCTCAAATAAAAACTACCACTCACTCAACCAAAAAAAAAAAAAAAAATAATAAAGACAAGGTGGAGGATAAATGTTCTTCTTCCTCTGGAAGATAGGGAAAATATTTGAATTCAAATATGGAGAGCAAGCAGAAACTGAGTAGCACTGCCGATAAGAAACATACATTTCTTGGGTGTCTTGCATACCTTTAAGAAATGCTGGACTGTTCCACTCCTGGTACTAGAATCGAGCTTGTAACAGGACATGGCCCCATTCTCCTCCTGCAGTTTCCATATGTGTTCATATCTCCCCTAAAGACAATTTTTATGCCCTGTTTGTCTGTTTAATGATAACATTAAGGTTCCATTTACACTCAAAGGTAGATGTCATCCACTTCTTTGGAAATGGATGTTAAGTTTTTGGTCCACAGCAGCCATTTCCAGGTTTTTATCATCTGTCAATCCTAAAACTGAATGTGAGTTGTAACAGATATTTCCTAGATGCTACATTAGACCAGCACCAGAAAGACAGAATGATCTGTGCCAAAGAATTTATATGAAGGTAATGGGATGACACCACCAACAAAATATGAATTTATGAAGAAAATTCTTATTATTGCAATAGAAATATAAAAATTGCATCTATCTCATTATCCTCGAAACTAAACAAGGAATGCCAGCTTCCAGCAAAGGTTTCCAGCACACATCAATTATTACAAAATTTAGGTCTCTATGTAGTTACAAATCCTTAGTTATTTTTAAGGGTTAATTTTCTCTTAAAGCTAAAATATATAAAAGAAAGGAATGAGGAGATCTTAAGAGATTTGAAAAGCAAATAAAGCCTGAGAGCCAAAATCTGTTAGAGTAACACAGGTCTAGGGATTTTCCTTTCAAGTTCACACAGAACTTCCTGATTTTCACAACCGTATTCATATCTAGTATAAGTCTTTGGAAATTTCTACTTGGTCTTTAAAAATTATTTTTTTACCTGGGCATCTCAGTGAGTTCCAGTCACAACATGCCAGAAGGTGATCAGAACTGAGTTCCACAGTTCTAAAGATGCCTGACCTGGTGTTTGTGTTCTGCCACATAAACTGTTCCTTAGGATTGGAACCAGTGAATTTCTTAGTGTGTTCATGTTGTAATGTTAGAGACAGAATTTTTTTGAAATTCTGTTGTTTCTTTTCACAGATGGTTATGACACTTACTGTTGGTTGGTTTTTTCCCTACTCTGATCCGAAAGAAGAATCAATCATTTATTGCCAGAAGGTTTTATCAGATTTACGAATCCTTTTGTAATACTTAATAGTTTTCCAAAAGGAGAGAAGGTGGTGTAATTCCCATCTTCCAGTTAAACTCAGGGGTCACTTTTGCCTTTCCTTGAAGCCTTTGAAAATATGCTCCTAGATGCAAAAAAATACACTAATGTCAGAAACATAAATGAAATTTTAATACTGAGGTTACACAGTATTTTGATTCTCTAACAACACAACACTGCATTTATCTTGTGCCTGTGCACCGCAGGATCCTAAACCATGATGCAAAGACTACAACTTTAGTCCTCAGAGCCTTGAAGCAGCAACTATTACAGTTGTTTAGCCCATAAGAAACTGAGGCAGACCCAGACTGAATTAATCCAGGTTCACAGATAGTCAGGGAGGGTCCTGACAATTTCGATAAATCAAAAGCTACAGGAATCACAGGCAGAGGTCCTGGGAAGGTGAGAGGAGAGCTACTTAATTACTTACACAGATTATCACTTAAATCACTTATTATATGTGTTACCGGACCCCCAGAAGTCATCATCAGTGAGAAGATGCCATAGCTGTGCATGGACAGAGTAAAGACTCTGTCTCACAGAGCTTGCACTCTAAATCACTGGCTACTGATGCTGAGATGTAGTTCACTGGCATAAAATGAAGTCACAAATTACAAGCTGATAAGATTTTCTGCCATTATTGACATTAACTCCTCACAGAAACAGAACTGCCAGCCCCACCAGCAGGAGCTGAGGAGGTGGTGTTGCAAGACAAGCAGGTTTCGGGAGCAGCAGAAAGTCATGGAGTAAGGGAAAAGAGGAGGAGGAGAAGATGGTGGCAGGGAGGTCCAGCTTAAAAAGCAAAAAGTGGGGAACAACATGTCCAAATGCACAAACAGATGAGGAGTGGGAGGGGAAGCAGAGAGAGAGGGGAAGGAGTTGAGCACAATTACATGATCACAAACAATATTTTTGCCACTGAAGAAGTCACCACCACCCTGGTGAGACACAGCAGCCAGCCAGACACACTATTATCGCACAGCAGACACCAAGGAAAAGGTCTGAGATGAAGGCACGTGTACAACCCTGTGATGGTGACTTGATACATAACGTACTGGCTTCTTGGTCCATGACCTTGTGGCCAGCCCTCAGAAGGAAGAAAATATGCAGTAATAAAAGAGTCTTCAATCTAAGGGAACAAACATTGCAAGAAACAGAGACCAGAAGTTGAAATTAGATAAATGGATTTTTCTTTTTTAAGCAGAGTATAATTGCCTGTTGAAAAACAAGTGGTGTATTTTATATTAGTTTCTTCAAAAAGAGTAGAGTGCTCTTTTGGAAGACAAATTTCAACTTAAAAAGTCATTGTAGTTAATAAAGAGCTAATAGATAAATTTAGTGCCCAATGCTATGTAGAGGGTCAGACAAAAACAGTGATAGAGAGCTGTTGGCATTGGTGTTATGCCTGGCGCTGATGGAGGCCTGGACTGACACCAACTGGTCTGTGCTGCCATGTTTTAAGTAAATTTGGCAAGAGGCATCTGAAAAATTTGCAGTTGCAGTTGAAGGATCTAGAGGTCTTCAGAATTTCTCAATGAATGCATTTACTTTCTGGAAACATAAGTATAGTGTTTTGGTCAGGGTTCTTTTGGAAGGCTGTGGAAAGAGCAGCAGGCTTTAACAACAGACCAAGATCTGTAAAACACATATCCAAATCCAATGCATTTGCAATTATAGCAGGGACATCCTATCTGAAGGTTTAAATTACATTTATGTCTCTGTTACATGATTGTCTAGAAAGATTGATTTCTTGCTACAGCCAGTATTGTGGGGTAACTCTAGGGTTCATTTTGCCAAAATAAATAAAGAAATAAAGAAAAATTGCTTACTAGCTCTTGTGGCAGCTAACACTTCTTGGCTAGGCTTAGCTTTCCATTTCTGTATGTCATGGATCTGCACTCTGAATAATGTCAAATGACTCTAAAACATACATCAGAAAACTGCAGATCTGTTAAGATTTCTAATCTTTACTGGTGAGAATCAACTTTTCATTGCACACAGAGAAACCAATTCCCATCTCCTCTCCCTCCAGAAATTAGAATGTACAGTGGAAAGGCTCCAAGTCGCTGCTGTTTAATGGCAAATTGGCTTGGGGCACCAGCACTACTAGTTCTAAAATCATTAAGTGAGCTGCCACCAATACATCTTTCACAGTCAAGCTGTAGATAAATGGATGGTGAGACTGTCAAAGATGGAATTCAAAGTTACCAATGAGTCTTATCCTCATTTTCTGATTTTGTTTCAAATAATATTATTTCCTATTATTCCCTTCAAGTAGATGTATTTTTTTTCCAGGTGGAAAACAAAGGGCTGTGGTAGGAGAAAGCGGAGAATAATTTTCCTCTCTAAAACAATCAACCTCTCTCCCTACTCCCCTTTCCCCAAGACCAAACTCCATTAGTAGTTTGCTTTGATAGGAAGGGGTAAGATTCGTAAAAGCTTCTGGGATGAGGAGGAAGGAGATGGGAAAGGAAGAAAAATGATGCGTGTTTTTGTTGAGGGGAGGGCAACATGGGAGAGGCACTTGTGGCTCCAACAATATTGATCCTGAGGCAAAGGTACCCCTCAGAATTCCCAGGTTACAAATGAACATGTCTTTCCCCATCCTCATACCCCATTAATCGAAACAAGCTCTCTCCTTGAATCACAGCTTTGTTTCTGCTTCAGGTCAGTAAAAAACATTGACAGAGGGTCGAGAAAAATCCATGCCATGGGAAGTGTGACTTTTCTTCAGCTGCTGTGGTTCACAATCCAAGAAAGATGAGCACATTTTGTGAATGGGTGGTACACGAACTGATGAGTCTCCACGTCTGTGATGGTGTGGTTTGATGCAAATTGTGTATTTGATGTTGCAGAAACCACATTAAAGGGTGTCTCCTCTCCTGAAAAGACTGTTTCCTAAAAAATATGCAGAGGAATGAAAGGGAGAAATTCAGAGAAAGCATCGCTTTGGGTGTCTTTCTTATCTTTCTTATCTTTCTATGGAACTAAACTAGGTTTTCTCTTTACTAAAGAGGCTGAAAAAGTTATATACCAAAAATTACCTGTATTTCTGAGATATCACCAATTTTGGGAAGGAACAAATGTTCTTCATGGAGGTACAGATCCCTCTTTATTGATTAGAGTGTTGCCTTTAATGACTAGCTTAAAGGTTAAGCTCAAAATCTGAATAGCTTAGATGAGACACTCTTCTCTGTCTTCGCTGAATCTTACAGGAGAGAAAACCAACCTCCTCAGTTTGTTTCCCCCCAGGGAGGTTCATAGCAAGAGAGTCACTGGTGATTTCATGCGAAAAATAACTGCACCTACGGCATTTTGTTACTCTAGGAGGGAATTTCATGACCAAACATATGGGTGAAATTGCACTATGCATGAGTCACAGGCGTAGAAGATAAATATCTGAGACTGTCAACAGAGTGGTCATTTCATGTCCTTACAGATATTAACTCCCACCATAGTTAAAGTCATTGCCTGTATAGAAACACTGTTTATTGGCAGGAAACATGTGGAAAATCTGAGTCATTTTACAGACTCCCGACATATGTAGGGTCCATGAGGGATGGCAGAATTATAAAAGATGATGCACCTTCAGCACAAGACATTTTTCATACCATACACTGCATATCACAGGTTCTCAGCATCATCCAGAAATCCCTGATGGCAATTTGTGACTTGTTTGAAAGGGTTTCTTATTTAATGCAGCAGAAAGTTTTTTAGTCTTCTCTAAAGTCCAGTATATTTTTGATTGAAACCATTCCAAAGAGGTATCCAGCTTCTCTGGAATATGACAATAAAGTGTCAGGTGGCTTTTTGCATAATCTTTTGTTATAAGTCTTTGGGATATTTAATATTTACTCCACATGGTTTTATTCTTTTTTAGTTTATTGTTAATAGTTACACTCAATGATATTAAGGGTCTTTTCCAGCCTAAATTGTTCTATGATTTCATTTTAATACTGCTCTTATGATTAATTGCGAAAGGATGTTATTAGAGTGCAGATTCACCCTTTTCTTCTTTAGTCAACTCTACCTGTGTCAGGGAAACAAGTGACTTTTCTTTTACTAGAAGATAAAATTATGATGAATGTAATATAAGGAATAATTGAATTAGTGTCATAACAGCAGCATAGACTTCAATTAGAAAAAAATATTTCCATCACGATAAAGTTCTGGCCATAAATTTCAGAAATCATACATTTTTGTAGCCTTATATTTCTTTGCTCATGGGATGTCTGTCACTGAGAACCTTAGTATGACTGTAGAAATGAAAGGTTTCCCTTCATTGAAGAACAAAGGGGGAAGGAAAAAACCTGTCCTGTAAAGGAGACACCATTTTCAGGAATCAAGTTAAAACATAAAGGCTGCCTTGCTTCCCAAGCATGCAACTGTTAAGGTGTTAAGCTGAGAGACACAGAACTGGTACTCTGGGTGGTCACTTAGAGAAGATCTGGAAGGACTGTACCCCCGTTTTAGCACACCATTGCCACTGTACAAACACACCAAACAGCCCTGGCATTGCTAGGAATAAGTGTCGCTAGTACCTCTTATTAGTGTTTATTATCATAACTACTCATTGTATTGCCCATTATGTTAATGAATTAGAACAACAGACCTAAATGTTTGTTGTTGTGTAAAGCTCATTAGTCTCTGAGAGGGAACTCAATGCAACATGAAGGTTGAGGAACTGGGTTGCAGGAATATTACCAATTAAGTCCTATATGAACATGCAATTAGGTAGGATGACATGCTTGATTTACGTTGCTTTATGGCTAAGCTGGATAAACAGCGTATCGCTGAAGACGGGCAACCTGCTCCCCCTTTGCTCGTCCCCACCCTGCTGGAACCTATTCTAATGTTTCCAGTGGGAGCACAGCACACAAGAACGGCTGGGCAAGGTTATCGGTGCCATCCTGAAGCACATTTAACTCTCTGCTGGGCTAAAAGTGTGGGGGCAGCACTTGTTCACGTTATGGCACTTTAGTTGCTCACCCCTTTCTCCCTGATTTTTGGTCTTCATAGGAGGTCTTTCTTCAGTACCTCATGCAAGCCTGCGGTGATAGTTTTACAAATGGCTTTATGTCGCATCATACTTCTTCAAATAGGGAACTAGACTTAATTTAGATTTCTCTATCAGTCCTTTTCTTCTCTGAGAACACACACAGGTATTTATTATGCGGTACATAGTACAGCTTACACCACTGTACATCATTCATACACCTATACGGCGCATCAGCGTGCACCACGGGTTGTGATTCTTGTGAAACATCACTCTCCCTTAACTTTTTTTCCCTAAATATGTACTTACGTCATTATACGCATTTATCACAACTGAGGGGAGGTGCAATTGAAAGGCACTTTCAGAAGTTGTCACCTCCAGCTTCTCAGCCATAAATTGTTACCTCCCAACTGAGACTTGGTAACTGATCATATGAGCGCTTCTAATTGTTTCAGAGCAAGGTGAAACTTCAATAATGAATTAAACTATGGAATCAGCAACCATTAAATAGCGGCATGTTGATGCTTTTTTTTTTTTTTCTCCCAGTGTCAGGCATTTTATTTCCAAAATTAGAGGTTACATGTACAGGTAGAAACCCAACGGGAGCCAGGAGACTGCTAGTGAAAGACACAGGTAGCTGATCAGCAGTATCTTGCTTCTGTGTGAGGCACCTGTCTCTCACAAATGTATCTTTCAAAAAGCCACGTCTCCCCAGTCTTCTGGCTTACTCTGTGCCATCTTTGGCACCTGCACAATCAGTTGTTGACCTCTGTTTTCAATGACGCTGGCTTGGCACTGAAATAAAGCCGGAGCTACACAGAGGGCTTGAGTTTGCATCCCTTTTTCTAGCTGATCTAAGCAAATAATGTGTTGCAACATACCAGGACATTTGTTGTGGGCATATCTAGTGTCTCAAAAATCAAGTTTACTCTCAGCATTGTGCCGACCAGAACAATATAAATGTGCTGTGAGTCAGCTTTGTTATGAGAATAGGGAACTACACACCTTTTGCCCCTAACTATTCCTGTGTGTAAAATAGTAATGCACCATTTGCTGTTTCGCTGTGTAGCAGCCTTTTGCATCCTATATTTTTGCTAATACTGGGATAGAGGAGTCAAGTCCAGTCGTGTTCTAAATTGCTGATGAATATTACAGCCTTCTCATAGTCTTTTTCCCTATTCAGCATGGAGAAATCTGCAGCTTCCACCATTGCATTGCTTTAAAGTTCAAAGTTCTGTCATTTCTGCTGAAAAGTACTTAAAATAATAACAACCTTGAATTCATCAGTGGAGAAATCAGTCTGCAGGTAGCAATCAGGTTGGAATTGAAGTGAATACTGAAAAGAAACCTGAGAGGAGCAATACGTCAGTTTTCAGTGGAAGCGAGAAGTGACTGGTAAGGGGAGATCAGGAAGATCAGAAGAATGATTCACTGGACACATTCACACAAACAAACAAAAATCAAAACCAGCCCCTTAAATGTAAAAGAGAGGGAGGACTTACAGTCAGGGAAAGAGTTGAAAAGAAAGAGGTAGTCCTGATGTAATGGTATCTTCATAGAGTCTCTTCCAGGCTCTTTCAGGGTGCCTGCAGGTAGAGAAGGAGGACCTGACAGGAAGCTGCTCTACAGATTTTACCTTCATTTGACACTAAGAGTACGGCTGGGGGGGATTTCCAAAGAAGATTTTGTTAGTGCCCCACCTGTTGCTTTCCTAAATACTTACCTGAGCATGTACTTGTTGATGAATGGCTTGACATTATCAATTTTGGAACCTAGTGTTCTCAACAGGCTACATTTCTCCAGACATCCACATTCAGGATGTCTCAGCCCCATCCTGAAGGACCTATCTTTAACATTGTGATTATCCAGTTGTCTTCTCTCCCACAGTCCTCCCGGGGCTTTGACAAGAGTGCAAAGTGATGTGAATTCTTAGGAGCAGAGGCGACACAAGCGCTCTCCATTAGAAACTTTCCCTTCTTACTCCAGACAGGTCAATCCAATATTCCCGTAGACTCCGCTAGTCACTTCAACCTGGATTCAAACAAATAATTCATGATTGCAAGCTTCCTAACAAGTGTGAAATATTCCAAGATCCCTTGCACTTTCCTCCATTTTACAAAGAAGCTTTCTAAAGAAAAAAGACAGAAATAGAGACACTGTTCTCCAATACTTCATGCAAAGGAGTGGTGAAAAGTGAGAGGAAGGGTTATTGGTAGGAATGAAAAAGGAGCTATGTTTTATTTATTTATTTTATTTTTCATCTCCACTGAGGCTTTGCTGGAAGGATTGTTCCAATCTGACCCTGTAGATGCTAGATCAACTGTCCTATTCCATCTGCCTGCATTGGTTTCCCTTGATTGAATGGACTGAAGGTGAGAAACCTCTAACGTGAGCTGATGAAAGTGGAGGTGGCACTCCATAGCAATGGGATAAAGCTGGCAGGTCTGATTTTTCAAACTTGTCTGAAAAGATCATTCCACTTTGTCTCATTTTTAACCTTCAGTTTCACAGACGGGGTAAAGGCGAAAAGGAAGGGGTAAAGATGCTTAAGTGCTACTTCTGAACAGTGATCTTCGCATGCATAAACTCTTTGGAGGCCATTTACTGTTAGAAACTTTAAAAATCAGAATTTGTCTTCTACACTCTTACACGCAGATAAAGAAAGAGGAAAACTTAAAAAAATAAAATTAAAAAACCACATTTTTTCAATGTGCTTTTGAAAGACATTGTACTGTGTCTCTGTAAAGGAGCAGAAATTTACCATCACCTTTGTTTTCAGATGTCATTCATGGCAGCTTGTTGTAAAATTGCCTTTGTCAGCTGTAATTTTTTTGCCATTTTTACTTAGAGTTTGTTCATTACTTGAAGCTTCTGCAAAATTTAGATCTTACTTTTTTGTCATGTTAACAAACAATCCTAAACCAATATGTGATCCACAAGGATGTCTCTGTTGTAGGAGCTGTCCCTAGTTTTCTGAGACAAGGGCTCTAAGAAAGACATGAATAAGACCGATTTGGAATGGAGTCGAGCTGTTTGCAATGTCTGGTTAATTATCAGGGGGTCGGAGGAGTAGGATAATCATTGCCACGTGCCTCCTAGAAAATTTGATATGAAAGAGGAGTGAATGAAAAAGGGTGCCAAAAGAGTCCTGAATATTAAAACTGATGTAGCAGCCTTTGAACTCTAGAGTTGTCTGTTTTCTGGAGATCAGGATCATTTGAATTAAAGGTGGATATCAGATGGATTTGTGGCTTAGTCTCAACCCATCTATCTTTAGACAATTACCTGAGAAACTTATACTGGTTGCCTAATAACCCTAGTCTGTTAAAGGTTAAAAAGTCTGTTAAAGGGGTTAAATTCCAGAGGGAATACAGCCACTTAATATTTGAATTGCTTATTTTTTCTCCGCTGACTACAGTGACAGCTCAGGATGGCTGCACTCTGAGCTTCAGTATCTTAGTTAAATATTTGAAGTTACATGGAAGGATCTGGGCCACTGTGTCCCATCACATCACTCTTGAACCTAGATGGATTTTACCCTGATTGTAATTCAGAATCAAGACCATTTTCAAATCACAAATCTGTACAAACTTCATGGTAAAGCACAGGGTGTAATTTGTGAGCTGAGCTGAACAGCAGGATCTTCTGTGATATCCACCAGTGAGGTGAGAGTACCTTTTAGTCACGGGACAAATACACTGGTGGTGAAGTAGAACAGCTTAGAAAGGAAAGGTCGTCGTCTTCAAAACCAAACTAACGGCGAACAAACTCACTGCCTTAATGCATACCGATTAAAAGGAAATCAGGATGGGTAATTAACTCCTCTCTCAAGTGTTTGTACAATTCTCTTTCCCTCTGCTACATTTCCTGAGCACTCCTGGTGCTAAGCTCTGAAGATGTTGAATAATGACTTAGACCACTGAGTTAAAAGTTTATTTTCTTAAAAGATCTGTTCTCCCATTCAATCCATTTCACACATTGCCCTCCACCAAGCAGAACAATAAAATGAACTATAACCATAAATCCACGGGTGTTTTAAGGTAACCCATTCATAGTTTCTCAGACTAACAATATGAGTCAGCCTGCAGCACCGGGGGAGATGTTAAATTTATGTTGTTAAATTTTCACTCTTACCTCTATGGTTTCTCTGAATCCTCCACTCTCTATTTAATACAGCCTACTAATCTCTTTGCTGTTTATTTTCAAACGCAGGCCTTCTGCCTCCTACACCATTCAGCATCCCGCCCACCTCCCCTCCCCCTCTGACTTTCTCAGAGCAAACAGCGCATTCAGATCGAACCAGATTGACAGGTGTGTGACAGATGGATGGACAGAAAACTGGATCGGTCCAAACTCCTTGGCACTTGAAAAATTGACAACACAACCAAAGCAGCGTAACGGGGAGAGATAGATTGGCAAATGGAATAAATGGTCCCCGGAAAGTTTGCGATTAATCTTTGCCCTGTCAAGTAATGGCCTGATAATGCAGGAATTTAATGGGAACGACTTCTGCTGGTTCAGAGGCATCCATTAGTGTGGAGTAAAGCAGAAGACAGTAATAGGCATTGTTCCTTTTCTTAGCCTTTGCAAATGAGAGGAGATTATTAAGGTTGTACCATCTGCACCCCAGCTCCACTCTCCCAAATGACAAATTCACACCTTTCCACTCTTCTGTTCACAAGGGGTGACACTTATGAGTTTGCAGCTCCCCTCCTGGAAATATTCGGTCTTGTTTGATCTGTTACACACTTCTCCTCTCCAGCATGAACTCCGAACTACCTAATGAAGTTGGAACAGGAAGAGACAGATTGTGTTAACTAACAGGCTTACACTTTTCAGAAAGTGATCTGTTCTCAGATCACCTACCTTGAAAAAAGGAGGTCTTCCTACTTTTGTGCATCACTTAGCTCTGCCTCAGTTTCCTTATGTATAGTAAGGCTGTTCTTCACAAATAGGGCACTGTGGAGAATTCTGCTAGGCAAGTCCAGAAGGAAAATTTTGGGTCTAAACAAACGCTGGTGTTGCCTCAGGTCTGAATTGTGGCTTGAATGCTAGAGCTGTTGGTTTGTAGCATGCTATCTTAAGGGTAGGTCTGATTAAGGTGAGATCACGTGTCCATCTATCCTGGTATTCTGTTTTTAAAAACAGTTGTGGAGACATAACATAAGAGTAGACAATGATTTTTCACCTGAAATTAATGTCATAAGGACTTCCTGTTCTGAAGTCATTCAGCTCAGTAGATCCTGATTGGCCTGTGTATTTGTTTGATCTGTCTTTTTGAACTTTTTTGAACTTTGTTAGTTGCCTCAGCATCTCCTGCAACAAGTGATTTAATTCTGTACCACTTGAGGGGGAAAAAAAATAGCTCTTACTTTCAACATGCTTATCTGCTCACTTCATTAGCCTCAAGTATTCCAAGCAGGTGGTGGCACTTTTGTCTCCAGCCCTTCAATTCCATCCAGGGGCTTATTGCACAAGATGTCAAGAGGGGAGGAGAAGGAGTTGTTGGGCAAAGGATCCCAAGAAAAGAGCAGGCAGATGTGTTGCGTCGGTGGGGTGGTGTTTACTCTCCAAGAAGCCTGGTACAGACTGAGATACCCCAGCCCTAACTGACATGAATAACTGAGTCACCTTCACTTTGGCAAGGAGGGGACTGGCTGGGGAGTGAGAGGGGAGCCCAAGTGCTCAGTCACATCAGTGCAGCTGTAGCACTGGGGGAGGGAGGATGCAGGGGGGCGGAAGAAGCTCATTATGACTGATAAATAGAGGGCTCCTGTTGTCAGCAATGTCATTGTGTTCACCTTTTTTTACAGTCCCCTCTTTCCAGCTGTGTAATTAATTAATGGATTGGAAGTGCTTAGTTTCCAGTGATCTACAGGTTGACCTTGCACCTTCCCCTGCTTGTCTGCAACTGTTGTCAGTAGGTCCAGTTTTCACCAAAGACATCTCCCTTTCTAACCATCTCTGCATTGGTTATCCCCCAGGATAGCAAGAGTCAATACTCTACTTTCCTCCCCATGCTTGCTTTCATAGTGCTAAGAAAGCAGCATTCTTCTTTTTTGCTAGCATTTTTACATTGATTTTGCACTAGGACAAATGTTGGCACAAGGTGCAGGTCCTCATGAGCCAAAGGGTAGAATTAAGATCACAAGCATTTTACTTCCTGGAAGGAGGGATGATCATATCATTGGATTTCAGGCTGCTCAAAATATTGCATGCAATTCAAACTAGATTTTATGGTTCTTCTGCAGACAGTGATGAGAAAGGTGCCTCCATTCTTACACCTACTGCAGGTAACTGTCTCAGAATAGGACAAATTTCTTCCAAGAGAGGTGTTTTTCCTTATTTAAGCTAGGAGATCTATAGACAACCAGTTTAAATTAGATATTTTGTGTTTAAGGTAGTTAAAATTCGGTGAGACGTCTTTCATCCTCATTATCTCTGCCTTACACTTATAAATGAGATGAGTAGATGCAATTCTTCACCTCTCATTTGTATCTTTAAGCATATGTGTAAAGCAAAGGCATATAATGCTACAGCAGTTAACCAGAAAATTACAGTTTTTAATGGGAACTGAAGAACTTGTACCAACAGGGACTTCATGGCTTCGGTCCATAACAGAACTCTTACTTTTTGCAGTGTGTGAATAAAATGTCATGAGCTTTACAAACAACATCATGAATGAAAGTCTGGGTAAGTACACTTGGTGACCTCGCTGGCAAATCTGCCTGACAATTTCCCAAAACAGACTTGGGCTATTGATCAAGTTGGCTGAAAGGGATCTTTTCACCTCAGGGTCTCTGGACTACATTTGACTTAGGGCAGTCAGGAGCAAAAGTGTCTGTGATCAAATGATAAGAGCAAGCTGAAGGTCTCAACCTAGTCTCTAGAGAAATAAGTCCAGGGTATGGAGATTTCAATCAATTTAAGTTATACTAGGGATGGCTGACTAGGTTCACATCACAAAACCAGTCTTCTCTTGGTTTTAGGACTGAATACATAGGAATACAGTGATTTAATCTCCCAGTCTGACATAAGATTGGAAGGTCTGAAAGACCATTAGAAAATCTATGCAGTCTATTGCTTCAGTGTTTCCGCTTCTCTGTAAAAACAATTTTTTTTTTTAACTAAACATTCCCCAACACTGACAGTCTAAAGCATTCAGCTGTCTTAATATTAAGTACATTAACTAATTTAAGACTCTATTCCCCAGCCTCACCTTCTCCAGCAGGAAATGTGCCATACATAGGAGCATATCTAAGCAAGTTCCAGGAATGTGCCTGTAAGTACTAGGTCAGTCACTTACTAGTCTGGTATAGAGCTGTCATGATTACCTACAGGCTTTGTCACCTAAGTAAAACCCCAGTTTTTCTAAGAAGAGCTTTACTGGCTTAGACTAAAACTCCATCTCATCCAGCAGCTTCTTCTCCAACACTGACCATAAGTAAATGCTAAAATAAAGGTGTAAAAGGAAGGCAAAAATATTCTGCTAGACAGTGTCAGGACTCTTGCAGCAAATTCAGGCTCAGATAATTTTTGAGGGGAGACCTTTGCAGTTAGGAGCATTGGGTAGAGCTTTCTTGATTCCTTCATAGTTTTTGGACTTATGCAGGTATTTTATAGCTGTGTCTAGAAGCAAAGTGATTCCTAAATACTGTATGAAGAATCAACTTCCTTTCTATATCTTGAGCCTACCATGTGCTGATTCTATACAACTAAACTTAAAGAGAAAACTAATTTTTTAAGGAAAGTCTTCCTTCTCTTTCTCCTTTTCTCTCTCTCCCTCTTTCTCTCTCTCAATTCCTCTCCTCGTTAGAGAGATGGCCTTCCCCTTACCCCTCCCCTCACTTCCCCCATTTCCCTTCCCCCCACTCTTCCCCCTCCCATCAATCTGTGAACTACAGGGAAATACAACTCAGAAGAAAACCCGAGCCATAGAAAACACAAATCAGTCCACAGGAGAAAACAATCAGAACTCCAAAGCCAGTTTCTGAGACCAATTTCATTATGGTGCTGCCTTCTTTGCAGCCTGCAATTATGGTGCAATTATGGGATTTCGGGGGAAAGCATCTGGCAGCAGTTTCTCTCATACCAGCTCCATTCTCTCTCTGCCCTGTTCTCTGCAATCTGAGTTAGATGCTGTTTGTATTCCTCCTCTTCAAATGTGCATCAGCATTTCAAATGAAACTTTGGACCACCGCCGTGGCAGCCTTTTAAAAGGATACAGCACGAGACTCCTCTGTCTCCTCTCCTCCGCTGGAGAGCAAAGGCAAACCAGAAGAGGGATATTAATGTGCAAATTAGCGCAACCTGACTGGCTCCAGATTGCTACTTAGAATTTGCATATTAATAAATGTTTTTGTGACAGCATTTAGCAGATCAAGAAGGGCAGAGATTAAAAAAAGTCAACAAGATTTTTAAGCTTTTCCTTTATATTCCCTTCTCCTCACACTCCCAGCCTCCTGTATATATCTATATCTCCTTATACCATATCCATATGTGCTTAGGCTGCATATCTATAGGTCAATGCATGTAAATCTGCCCAGCTCTTGACAGATGTGAGATTTGCAGAACTGCCCTGCGTGAAGTTAGACAAACAGTCCTGTGCTGGAAGAAGTGCAGGCAGCTTTGCCTGTGTGTATATTTGAACGAGTGTGTTTTATACACACGCACACAGAGTTAGAAAGATAGATGTAGGACCTGGACAGTCTCCCTCCCCCACGCCCCTTTCAAATCTTTTTCCAACAGGCGCTTTTATCCCATTCAGCTGAATAAATTGGGACTCTTGAAACTGTGATCTTGACAGATGTGAGCTTTTTTTCTGAGCTGCATTGGAAAAAGATAGATAGTGAAAACCTCCAGGGCATTTGGGCTTAGTGGAGCCAGTGAAAAGGGTTATTTCCAAGCGTGCTGAATAATGCATCCCTCTGAATTCCTTAGTTCTCTCTTTCTGTCCTCCTTTCTGTCTTTCGCTCTCTCTTCCTTTAAACGCTTTGTGGATGAAATGTTGAATACCCTCCCAGAGTTCTTCCACCACCACAGGAAAGTTGCGATCAAAATCTTACCGAGCAATGGGCTTTTAAAGTGTCTCATGTCTCATGTCTGGTGGTCAGAAAAAGACAGGGAGAAAATGAACATATAAATAAACAGAGCAACTTACACACACATAACTGGTGCATTAAAGATATATTCCACATTTCAGTTAATTAGTTGTCACATCAGTCTTAAGCAGAGAAACTGGCTGATAGCCAGTTTTTTTTTTTAAAAAATCTCTGTGTCAAGAACATATGTTCAAAGATACTCTCACCCCTATTAGATTTGTCTTCCTGGCTTACTTTTGTTTATTATGAAAAAAAGAAAAACAACTGCAAAATGAGAAGCAACTTGAAATGATCTCGTTGTCAACCCTTTTCTTTGTTCTCCACAATTTTCTTAATACTTCTCCAGTTGGAGCTTGAATTTTGTGCTGTTTGGTCAAGGCAGGATTGCAGTTGTGAGTGAGGAGAAACTCACTTTCAAATTAAACTGAATCAAAATGTACAATTTTTATGTGAAACAAAGAAAAAGATGTAACTTCTTTCAGGGTAAGTCTGAAATGCTTTGTTCTTGCCTTGCTTCATACAGGGCAGGAGATGGAAAGTTAAGTAATTATCACTTTGGATTTTTTTTCCTAATTATATTCATTTTTGCCTTTTACTTATTTTTTTTCCACAAAGGCATTTTGAAAAGAAAAGCCCAATTTCCAAACCCAAAGGTTTTGTTTTTTCCTTTGGCATTTCCACCATGAAGCACTTTGTCTCTGACTGCATTGAAATGCAGTGTTTTGACATTTTGCTGTGTGGATGTCGGGCTAAGTGTCTTGCCTGAAACCACAGAGGGAATTAAAACCACATCTCTTGAGCCTTCGGTTAGCCCTTAACCACTGGACCATCTTTTCTCCTAGAAACCCTTAGGAATTTCTGAGCAAAAGTGAATCCATGGACAACAACATGGAGAGGGACTCGTCCTTTTATCAGAGGCTCATGAGCAGAGACGACCCCAAGCGATTTGTGGAGAGGAGAGGGGTAGGCACGTACCCCCCATGCTGGAGCTGGCATCATCTGTCTTCTTGCTATGCCTGCACTATAAAAACAAAGATTTAAGAGAAGCACAACAGTGGCACACACACACCCTTGGGCCACACATCAGTGAGTTTGCTGGCGAGAGCAAAGCTGCCGTGTCTCTGCAATGTTTTTGTCAGGATTATCTGACTCCCAGTCAAGGTGCAAACAAACCTGAGGTCTTCTGTCAATAGCAGCGTGTGAGTTGAGAATTCTCAATGTCTTCTGAAAGAAAGTTTGGGAGCTCTTCCAAAAAAAAAAAAAAATCTGAAAACAGGTGGGGAAGGATGCTAGGTTTCTATACTAAAAATCAGAAAGTCACTGGGACAGTTACAGGGAAGTGAGGACAATGTGACAGTATCTCCTGATGTGTCTTTTCTAGTATTTTATTTGGCTTGGTTTTTAACATCTCAAGTAGCCTTCACGAGCTCTCTCAGAAGCCTACTGTAACATCTCATTTCCATGAATATTCCCGCAAGTATTCAGCCTGCATTTTCCCCTTTTTTCGTGTCATACCATCATGCACTGCAATAACCCATCTTTGGTTGGTCCAAAGAATGTCCTGATTCCTGGTTCTGTTTCTGAGCAACACTTGTGTGGTTGGGCTCAAGCATCCCAGTGCTGCTCACCTCCAGCCCAACATCCCCCTCCACCTATTTGAAAAACAGTCACATGTCCTCAACTCACGAGAGACGAGAAAATTAGACACCACACACCCATACTAAGCCTGTGACACAACTGCAGGTTCAGATGGTCCAACGACAGCACTGATTTCATTGATCATAAGACCATTTATTTGCCCCCAGAAGAACTCACATATTAACCTTGCCACCTTATCCCTTCCTTAAGCCCTGTTTCTTGCTTCATCCAAGTTTCTACTTCCCTTTCTACTTTTTCCTCTTTCCACAGTATCCTGGAGCATTTTGTTCCAGCTGCTCTTCATCAGCCTGTCATCTACAGCAGTCTATAAGAAACATTTACCATAAAATCTTCAGAGCAAAGTCTTTGCTCTCAACACAGGCTTCTCCCTCAGGTGGAGTAGGTAGAAAATAGAGGGTACAGAGCATTTTTGACAGACATCAGTTATGTCTCTTTATTTATGGTTGGAATGCAGCTAAGGGCTGATGTTGAAAAAAACATTGTCCAGCAGAAGGAATGGGGCCTGGTTTCCCACGTTATCCCATCTCCCTCCTTTCTCTTATCACATGCTCTTTGTAGATTCTCCAGTGTCCAATATAAAGAGGTGAACATACTTCAGTTTTCTCTCAAAAGAGGTTTACAAAGCTTTCCTTCACTCAGCTGTCTAGTCTCATAAACATCTACGAAAAGTAATGTCTTTTTTTTTGTCTTGAAGAATTTTCTTTCTCTCACTCTGTCAAATTTGGTTAAAATTGTCCAGTTGCTATAAGAAACATTGACAGAGAAAGAATGGGACAAGGAGTTAGGTAATAAACATAGCACAGCTCTGTAAACCCTGTTTCCTTAGGAAAACTAGGTAGAACAGGATGTTCAGGATTCAACCTAGTCCTCTGGTGGGCTTGTTCACTGCCTCTGCTGATCCCTTGTGTGGAGAGCAGATGTCAGAGGTTGCCCTTGGAAGTGATGGCAACTGGGTGTGCTGGACAGATTCATTCTGTCTGATTGTGCTGAGGGCAACAGTACAAAGTATTGTAGCCTTTCTCTTTAGGTCCTTTTTCAAAGCTGTAACATTTCCATTGTCCTGAAATGTATGCCTCTATGTCCTGAAACACACAGTATTTCAGTATGTCCTGAAAAGCTGTATAAGCTTTTTCTTCCCACTTTCCCAACCTCAGTTCCCCCTCTTTCTGTCTTCTTCCATCCCCAGTCATCCTCTCTTTCTCGCCTCTCTCTGGTGTTCGTCAATAAATATTCAATTAATGCTTTCCTATGATATAGATCTATGGGTGCCAGATAAGAACATCTTCACAGGATGAATGGTGCTGCTAAGTCTTGTGGCTAATTCTATGCAGATGCAGAAAGTCTGCTGGAAGTGACTTTACAAAATGGAGTGCTCAAGTGTCCCTGTTTTATTTTTTAATGCAGATGAGAATTTAAAAGCCTGTGTTTTCTACAATTAATTTTATGTACTATTCTTCTCAATTATTTATGTTCCCTGAATGATAAATGGGCTGGTAGAGAGGAAAAGGAGACTCAAGGTAGTGGGAATCTGTAGAAAGAATCCTTTTTTCCTCATTAGTTATTTATTTATTTTAGACTGGAATAGGAGCCCAGATGATAATTAAGAGAACGTGGGCCCTAGATCAACAGGTGATAGGAGATCAGTTTATCACCTAGTAAGGCTCAGAGGAAAACGACAAAAACAGAGAATGGAGGTTTAGTCATAGTTTTGCCACAGATTTATTTAATGTGCTTTGGTAAATCCCTTAACTTCCCCACTAGTGAATAGGAGGAGGTAGTTGCTTTTTGCGAAATAGCAGTAGATAGCACAAGTAAGCACAAATTCTGCAGCTGAGGTAAAAGCAAAACTTCCACGGATTCAGCTTTCTTGCGTATGTTGGTGTTGATCCTGGACCAGGTGAAGGCTATATTCATTACAGTCATTCTCATCCAAAGCCAGAAAAGTAACCCAGGGGTAACTTCTATGTTGGAAGCGGAAAAGAAGTGTTACAGAATCATAGAATCATTGAATGATTTGTCTTTGAAGGGACCATAAAGCTCATCTAGTTCCAGCCACCCTGCCATGGGCAGAGACGCCTTCCACTAGACCAGGTTGCTCAAAGCCCTATCCAGCCTGGCCTTGAACACTTTCAGGGGTGAGGCATCCACAGCTTCCTTGAGGAACCTGTTCCAATGCTTCATCGCCCTCATAGTAAAGCATTTCTCCTTAACATCTGATTTAAATCAACCGTCCTTCAGCTTACAGCCACTGCCCTTTGTCCTTCTGAAAAGTCCCTCTCCAGCTCCCTTGTAATCCCTTTAGGTACTCAAAGATGATATAAGGTCTCCCTTGAGATTTCTCTTCTCCAGGCTGGACAACCCCAACTTTCTCAGCCTGTCTTCACAGGAAAGGTGCTCCACCCTTCTGATCAACTTCGTGACTCTCCTCTGGACTCGCTCCAACAGATCAATGTCTTTCTCGTGTTGGGGGCCCAGAGCTGGGCACAGCACTCCATTTATTTTATTTTATATTTTATGCCTTCGTGCGAGTTCTTGGTGTAGCACTCATGCAGAAACATGAATGTGCTGAGGAGAGTAGCCTTCCTCAATAAAGCAAATGCCCGCTTGAATCAGTGGGCATTGGAAACCTCTGGAGAGAGAGCCTGACCCTCTCTGATTTCCAGTCCATTTCCGAGGGTTTTGGAGAAGCAACAGGATGGCATTTGGGGCACTTGAGAAATTGATTCTAAAGATGTAAGGGGATTATTTTAGAGCAAAAGGGAGGAGACCCCATTAAAATAGCACTGAAATGGAGAGGAAGCTGAATAAATGGAGATGTGTTAGGCTGAGCGTTGTTTGAAGTGAGACATTTTCCTTGAGATATTGATTGGTTTTTTATGCTGTTCTTAACCTAAATCAGATCCTTAAAAACAAACAAAAGCAACCCCTTGAAAAAAACCTCCCAACAAATAAAAAATATATAAAGGGTTATTTTAGGACTGAGAAGAACAGCCAGGCTTTTCTTTCCGCACATTCTGCTTCCCCAAAATAGTAGTGCTTGCTTGTAAGAGAGACATCTTGGCAGTAATGGATATTATTTCCTTTCAAGTTCATTTATAAGGTTAAAATCAGAAGGTTTGCGAGTTTTGGATGGATTTTCTTTTTTTTTTTAAACTTTCTAAATTTATTTCATAACAAAGGAGATGAGTTGGAAGGAAAACAATGGGGAAAAAATTATGTGTTATAAAAGTTTAGGGATGAAGGGATGAAGCCACTTGAAAAATTGCCAACTTTCAGAGACGAATTCATACTAATTTTAGAAATTTCAAACACTTTCATGAATTTTTTTTTATTCACATTGTGCTTTCATGGTTCTTCAAGGAATCAGGGCAAGGGGGGTGGAAGCCTGATAGATCAGAGACCTTCTCCCAGTTTGAGAAAAATAAGGTAAGCAATTCAGTCCGTTTTACAAAGATTAGAGTTTATAAAACTCACGATTAGAAAAATCAGCTCTCAATTGAGAACCATAATAAAAATATAAACTGGCTAGTTCCTTACAGGGTGTAGCCACAGGGATATCTGGAGTAATCCCTTCCACCATGACCTTCAGAGCTGAATGAAATTATGGCCTTTGATATACTACAACAGTTCCTTCAGGAAAAAAAAAAAAAGACAAGAGGGAGTAACAGAAAAAAAAAAAGTGATCCATCAGACTTAAAGCATAAATGTTTGTCTTTGTCATAGAGGCTGCTAGATTAGTTCAGCTTCCATAATCTATTTAATTATTGTCTTTAATGGGACAGCCATTAAGCAAACTAGTTACTTTCTGTAAACATAATGAGAAGGATCTGCATTGTTTGCACCAGCCTGCCACCTTCTGAACCAAAATCGTGTGCTCATCTCAGTGACATTCCACTCTTTCCAGAAGAGATGCTGTTGTGAGATGGAGAATAGGAGTGATTTCACCACTCCTGTCTATTCCACTATTGAGCTCCATCAGCAGTGGAACATAACAGCTGGAAAGAAACTGGACTCTTTGTCCTACTTTTCCCTTTTTTGAATCTATTGGCACTACTGTCAGTGAATTTGTGAGCGCTGTGTTGATGCTCAGAAGGTAGGGATCAAGCTGAAGCTGCAGGTTCATTTTTCTAATGGAAAACAAGAGGGGTTAATGCAATGCAATGTTTTGCTGCTTATCTGTGTGGCTGGAGAAGGACCTATTCCACTCAACTACTCAGAGCTCTCATGTGGTTTGGAGGTTCTGTGACTTTCTAGTGAAGTAATAATTTGGCAGAGTGAAATATTACCAAATGGAAGCTGGGAAATGTAACCAAATTCTGAATCAAAATCCAAATCCATGAAGCTTCTTTGAAACTCTTTTTGTTCAGAATTACTTCTTCAATAAGTATTGTAAACTTTAAGAAAGGGGAGACTCTAGATCTCAGCAGAACCTGGACCTGACCTAAATCCCAGTACAACACCAACATTATTTATGACTTGTGGCACTTGTTTTTTCCCCTCTCTCCAAGTGTTCTTTCTCATTGTATCTGCTCTTTTCTTTTCCTGCAGACTTTTTCCCATTTATTGTGCTTCTAAAATAAGAAGGGATCCAAAAATGTTCAACTCCTAGAAAGGGTTTTGACCCAGTGGTTGCTAGGTGATTAGATGTTTTGAAGATGGGAAGTCATATAGACTGATAGCAAACGCAGTATCCAAAATACAGCACAAGCAAGTGTGAAAATATGTGGGTGATGAGCCTCTAATTTTACTCTCTTCGTCTTTCCACATGAGGCTGTGAGTTTACAGCTTGCATGGATACTACCTAGATGCCTGTTGTATGAGGATGAGGGGTGGAAAAAGGTAAGACTATCTTCAAAAGTAATTCCGTAAATTCCCCCTAGCTCCAAGTTAGAGCAAGAAGGCAACCATTAGACCTCCTAATGAGTGTGGAGAAAATTGGAGAAAATGAATGGCTCAAAATGATGCCCCATGCACCAAAGTGGTTTCAAACACGCGGGTAGAAAACAACTTTCCAGAAATCTCTCTCTTTTTTTTCTTTCTTTTTTTCTTCCCCTCCAACACGTGATATGTTCATCCTAATTCACCATTTACGAAGGAGGAAGCCAGGAGGCAGGAGGAACACTACAATACCAGTCTGCTATTTCCTGCTGAGTAGCAACAGGCTGTGGAGTGGACATACAGCTTTTTCTGGATGTGGCAAAAGGTTTCTTTCAGCCCCTAATTTGCAGTGTCAGAGTAACCCATTATCAAGACGATTAAATTTAAAGAGACTGCAGTAAATGCTAGCATACAGAAGACATCAAGCATCATTAAAATGTAATTGGAAGCAAAGCTTAATGAGGTAAAAGGAAAAAAAATACCCAGAATCCTTTTGGGCTTTCTGTCCCCCCTCCCTTTGCTTGCTTTGCCTGAGCCAGCAACTACTGTATTGAAAATTATAATTTGCAAGCTGCATTATTATTTGGTGTTCCTTGCAGTAGCTAAAAAGACATGATGCTTTAGTGTAGCTTTGCAATGAGCGTATAACGTTATATTCGCTGTAATTTTAGACTAAAGGCGGGAATGCTCTTGCTTTCTCAAAGTCTAAAGTTTCTGGTAGAAGTGAAGCTAATCTGGTTTTGCTCGTCTAAAGCAGACAATAATGGCCAAATGGAAACACGTGTCTACAGCTTTGCACTGTAGAAGCATCAATGTCCCAGATTCCTTCTTTCCTGAGGACAGCAAGGACAATGAAGCACAGGAGCACAAAAATGAAAAAGGATGGAGAGGGGAGCAGCAGCCATTGTGCCTGGAGAGCCAGGATGTAACTGCAGTGCCTCTGGTAGGGATGTGGATAGTAAATGTAATGTTTGTATAGGAGGTAATAGCTCAATAAGGCAGTGGGCTGGCTTCCCAGGTCCTTAAAGGATACCTGCTACAAAGCATCTGCAGTTCAGCTGTTACTATTGTGATATGTGCTGGTAGGACCCTCTGCAGAGGGACTTTCTCAGTTCATCTTTGTCTGGTGGCAAGGTTGAGGCCAAGTGTGGATTTTGTAAAGGCTGAGTTGGTGTGGGTCTAGCTTCCTTTTTGTTTTTAAATAATTTTTATTTTGCTGTTTTTTCTTTTCTCCACATCAAATTAACACCATTTTTTTTTCCTGGAGGAGAAAGTAGACCATTTCAGTTGGTTGCATATCACCATCCCGGGCTTGGGTTAGTGATTCCTCCCCTTGCACACAGCTGCAGATTTCCTGGAAGCATCACCATTCGAACTCAAGGCCCACACAGGAGTAGGTAAACAGAACAAATATTTTTCCCAAGCCATCTGATCCAGTTAAGATGCCAGGACTCGGCCCTTAAACTAGCTAGATATATCATTCTCAGTTGGGTCCATAATGCATTTTTGTTTTGGTGTTGTCCTTCAAATCAAAACTTTTTGGTCTCCAATGGTGACCTTAGAGGGGAATTCTGTACCTTTGTTGGAGAACAGAAAACTTGGCCTCTGGAGAAAGCTGTCTGAGCTACAGATACAGCTCCACGTCTGCAGCGCCGTTTGCAGCTCAGTCTTACCCCACACCATCCACCATCCATAGTTTTAGTTACAAAAATTCATACCCAGCCTTCTGCATTCGTTTTTTAAAAATGGTTTCAAAACCAACAAAGTGACCTCAGAGCTTCAGAGTGATTTCCAAGCAATGGCTACACCAGAGGGGAACTCTGAGGTACAAATGCACGAGCTCATTTGGAGCCAGGAGATATGTCTACACAACAGCAAACCCAGCTGTTCTGTCCTCTCATCCAGAACTGGTGTTTGCACCAGACTCCACTGTCCTCTGCATGACTATCAAAAGAATGGACCCTTGAAAGCTTGTAGCATTTGAGCACTCTCTGATAACAATGCCCTTCAACTTTTGTCTTTGCTTTTATTGCTGTTCCTATGCTCTGTCATGTCTGTTTTAATTTAAGTCCTCTAGGGACCGGACACTGTTCCTTATTAGGAGCTCATACAATGTATAAAACAGCAGGGCTCTAATCTTGTGCACTCTAGGATCAAGCAAACAACCTGAAAAAGGAATTTTGTCAAAACATGTCAACAGAAGCTTGACCGAGTAGCACATCTCACTACAGTGCAGGCAGTGTGCCTGATATACGAGATTACAGATGAATCACTGGTTGTTTTTGTCGAATAAGTTCCTCTTGTTTCCTTGCTCTGTCACATTTATTTTTTAATTGCAGATTCAGTGTCAACTTAATTCAATATGGGGAATGATTATTAGAGTATAACCCTCAACAACCAGACAGGTAGAGCGCTCTTAAGGATCATTAGCTGAGCTGCAGTTAAATAGAGGTCAGGCATTTGAATAAACTTCAGATTAAATTTTCCCTTCACTTTCTGAGTTGTTCTTATTGGCAAACTATTTTACACTGCCTAAAAATGTAAATCTTCAAGTCTCCAGCTGCTCAAACAAGACCTTTCACTGACACAGTGTTGTCTTTAGATTGAAAAAAATGCAGAGTTGCAGAAATCTGGTCACTGAATTTTTCATTTTCCTGGGTTTACTAGAAGAATATTTGCCTTATCATATAAAAGTACAGGGGGGAAAATATAAATATTGCTACATGATTTTTTATAACAGTGCATAAAAGTTTTCTGCCATCTGACCTTTCTGTGACAGTGTCTTCCAAATAATTACAGGGAAGTGGGGGGAAGTTAAAACAATCATTCATTTTATAGTATGCTGAAGAACAAAAAAGAAACAACTTGATTTTTTTCTGTGTTTTAGCCACACCCTTCACCAAGGCTGAGATTATGATGCCAACACTTAAATAAGTTTGAGGCTTGAATTATTTGGTTTTAGACAATATTAGTAAGTAAAAGAGGATGAGTTGACTGCCTCTTCACTGCCTCTTCATTGACTGCACAGGGCTCTCTGGTTTCAACAGTTTTAAGAAGATATTGTGTGCCTTCAAATTGAATGTGCTTTTGCTGCATATAACCAAAGAGAGACTCTCCTTTCTTATACAAATGAGATACAAAGGATCTCTACAAATAATACAGCAAAGTTCTGTGTCTCAGTGTGCTGATTATTTTTACACGTCATGCTTAGCTTTGTAGGGCAATCCTCACTCTACTACACTTCTTGCTAAAAATAGGAATATTGTGTACTAGAAAACTGTAGCTGACATATGTGATATTTTTTTTACCCATCAAAAATACGTTTGACTTTTTAAAGGGGAAGATGAGGAATGGAGCTGGAGGTTTGTTGTCTTTTCAGGGGCAGCTGAGACATTTTAGATTTCAGCTTCTTGTTTCATGTTAATTTTCAAAACTTTCATTAGAAATAGGAGTGAAGGAACAAAGAGAACATAATTGTGGATCAACTTGTGTAGAAGGGAAATAAGCACTAAGTTTAACTACGTAGACATAATAGGTTTCTATGTTGTACTACAACACATAGATAGATGGCTCAAACACAAGTGCTGTCAGTTTCGGATGGAGTCTGCAAAATTATTTGGTTTCATATTATAACATTTTGCGATTTTATAGGGTGAAACTCCAGATTTCAATTTCAATCACTATGTATTTATGGGAATTCTTGGAGGCTGAAATCATTTTACTCCCGGAAATCAGCACCAGAGGTTTTGCTGCAGTTTGAAAGCATTTTGGGATATCTTGGGATTTTCATTTTGCCAGTCTGGTTCTTTATACAGATTAACCATTGTACATTCATGATTTGCAATGGTAACACTGAGTCTTATACCACTCACTTATAGATAAAGTTTCAGCCCCTAAAAGTGGCCTTTCAAAGCTAAAGTTGTATAGTAACACCTAGGGCTATGGGTAGACTCTCCAGAAATATTTAGAAGAAAGATAAGAGGTGAAGGAGAGGAAAGGGGATAACAGTCAGGAATCACTCTTGTCTTCCTTTCCCACCCAACCCTACCAAAAAAAAAAAAAAAAAAGATAAAACCTCTGTATACACATTATCATAGAAATAGATTGCCCTGCAGCTGCTCCACTCCAGATATATTAACAGCTCTGGGATTCAAGAAACCATCGTACAAGCATAAGCTTAAAGCCGTCAGAGTGACCACAACAGACTTTTTCATTAACAACAGGATCACAGAGGAAGGATTTACTCAGGCGGAACAATTAAAAAGCATGGGGCTGCAATAAAAGGGAATGAGACTTCAACCCTTCCTCTGCCTCTGTCTTTAGGACTCTTTCTCCCTTCCTGTCTCTCTTTTCCTCCTTCTCCCTTTTGTATTGTTGTTCTAATCCAGGGCTCCCGATGGTCTAGCATTACATCTTCCCTTGAATTAGCATTCCCATTCCCCCGGGAGGGCTGCTGTGGTGATGACTAAGGGAAGGGGTGATAAATGTTAACAGAAACACTTTTGCAGAGTGCTGATTTTTCTGTTTGTAAAGCACGCACCTGCACAAAAGATGCCGAGTGAGAGAAAATAGCTCCATCTCGATGGGAGACAAGCGCACCCGGAGACACACACTTACTTAACATACATTACAGGGATGCCCTGTAGTAGTATCACACTGGGAGTTGTGTGGCAGAGCAGAAAGGGGGAGAGGGGAGGAGCGGTGCAGGGTTGAGAGGATGTTTGATTTGGGGTTAAGGCTACAGATCGAGTTTTGTATCACTGGCACACAGCCCCACTGCCCCTTCCTTTCCTGACTCCCTGCATCTCACTTTCTTGCTTTTTGTGTCAGTTTGTCAGCACCAGTGTGGTCCATGAAGTGTGGGTACACAGCTCGGGCAAAGGGAGTTTGAGTCCCTGAATATCAACCACACTCCAACAACACAGTCACCTTTTCAGAGCAGTTCAGTTCATTTCTGAATCCTCACGTTAGAGGATTTTACACATGGAATTTAAGGTGAAGTAGGGAGCCCACAGGTGATAAATTGGAAGCTGGAGTGGTTCCAGTGCTGTGGGGTCTATACATGGAGATTAAAATGAGCAAACCAGAGCATTGTCCCATCCAAAACTCCATGGGTTGTTCCTCCCTCACATCATGAGCCATAACACAGAGATGTACCAGGACATGTATCCTCGTAACACAACCTGAGTGAGGAAAGCAACGAGAGTGGGATCTTGGGCTCACACTGGGGTATGCTTATCTTCAAGCTAGTTTGCTGCAGAGATTGTTACTTTTTAAATAAATACAGTAGATTCTGCTTTGGTATTGGAATAAAAATGATAAGTATGAGCAACACATCTACATTTGACGAATTGCAGGGCTAAATGTTCTCATGCATATGTCTGAACCACTTCCTGAGTCACCCGTTCTTGGCAACATCAACTTTTGGGCTCTCTATTATTCATGGCCATACTGTATTTGCAGCATTTTTAGCTGAATGGACAAAGTAAGGCCATGGACATTTTCTGGGAGAAAGGTCAGTAGACTTCCCATATTGTAGATTCGTAAGAGTAAAAAACTTGTTCAGGCCAGTGGTAGATGCACAGAAACTCGGGAGAAGTCTGGTTTACTTGTGATTATAACTATGTTAAGGATTTGTCTAAGGATATTACATTACAAGGCTGCCACAAACTTTGGATTAGTTTGAAAGCCTGTGACCAATCTTTTTATGATAGTACTGAATTTTGGTCTTTTTCTGGAGTTACTATTGAAAGCCATAATGTTGTATTGTTGGGGAAATATTGATTATTTTTTTCTTCTGTGTATGAGTCACCTACAGTAAGGACAAACCATGGAGGTGGTTTTACCAATTAGCAGATTGCAAAAGCAGAAAAGGCTAAATCTTCCCTTCTTTAGTGGAATATCATCTGCATTTACTTTTTCACTGCCCTTAAGAAGATGGTGTGTACAACCTGATCCTAGTGTCCTTTCACGAGGCAGAGACTCAGATCCTCAACGTTGTTGTACAAGACTGAAAAAAGGAATGAAGGAAGCAAGCAAGCAAGGAAGGAAGGAAAATATTTTCTAATCTGTTTCCACCTCCTCATGCCATCAGACTGGTTCTTCAGCAATGATGGACGTGGAGTAATAAGGAGAGGACAGGATAACAAAGACCAAACTCCTGCTACATAGCAAGGCAGGCTAATCACTCAATTTACTTGAACAGTCCAAAGTTATGGCAAGTGTTCTGACTCTTATTTATCTGAAAAGCTGGGATGAAAGAACAAATTCAGAGCAAGAGCTATATCACTGAAACGTTCCAGCCAGCAAATTTGCTTTAGCATCCATAAACACTATACATAGCACATTCCTTCAGAAGTTCTTGGAGAATGTTGCATGAGCAGATGTTTGAAAGGACTTGGGTATGTCTGAGAATGGTATAGTCCCTTGGCTTTCAAGGTGTCTTAAGAAGAGAAGCCAGGGTACCAGTCTCTGGGTTTCAAGCTGCAGATCATAGTGTTGTGAGATGCTGGTAAAGACATCTAAACACCCTGATCAGAAGGAGTTTCAATCCCTGACAAATAGCAAACATTCTGAGCCAGCAAAGCCACTGACTTCATCCAGAGAGGGGAGGGAAAGAGAGGCAAAGGCAATGTTTAATTAGGAAGCTAATTTCATGACATCATGCCTCCTGGCCTTTATTCCATTAATGAAGCTGAAAGTAGGCCACAAACTACAGGGATTTATTCTTCCCTATTGGGACCATGTTATATCTGTCTGTCTGCTTGCATGGAAAATGCAACATCATTCCCAGTTGTTAACTTATTCCATAAACATTCACCATTCACTCTGCTCTTCCTGTAGTCTCATTTATACTGCATGCCTAATGCCCTGTATAAATTACCTTTCTCTGTATACTAATGTGGGCATTTTTTTTGTTATATTTTCTTAAAGCAATGGGCATAGAAGGAGTGGAAACAGCCACCTCTGAGGATTTACCTGTGGGCTAAGCTCAGAGTATAAGGGCTGTGTCCCAAGATACCGAGAGGTGCTGAAATAGAAATTGTGAGATGGGAGAGCAAAGAATTAATGTTGGTTTTACCTGTATCGTGGGATGAATACTGAGGATCTGATAACTCAGTCGTTATGTGGAGTGGGAAGAGGGAGAGGAGGACCCTGAAAATTAGCTGGAAGTGTGATGGGATAGTGCAGATCAAAACGCCTCAAGACCTGGCCCGTGCTCTGACTCAAGGTTCCTGGTGTTTTATGATAACAAATCCGTAGTGGTGCCTGTCTCCCCCTCTCCCCAGCGTCTGCTGCTCCCCACAGACAAGGCAGCAGAGCAGAAGGCACGTCTGCTCCATGCTGCTACTGCTCACAGCCCGGGGTCCTAACGCAACATGCAACAGATGCCAGGTCTGGTTCCTGCTGGAGCCATCCTCTGTCGAGACATTGGGAAAGGAAGCGGCTTCAGTCCTACAGTCACTGTTGAGGCACTTAGCTGGGTTAGAGGGGAGCAGTGTCTGGAGTCAGCCCCATATCAATCACCAGAACTCCTAAGTCAGGACAGCAAAGGACATGTTCTGATGATATAAGTAAATAGCTCCAATGGCGAGCTGCCACGAAAAGGGGCAATGTCATCCCCTGCCCTTATCTGCATGTTTGTGCTCTCTCTGCTGCACCAGCGTAGCACTCATCAGGCTTGAGGTGTTTATCACAATCATAGAATCATAGAATATCCAGAGTTGGAAGGGATCCACCAGGATCATCAAGTCCAGCTCCTGAAGCGTTCCTGAGGTGAACCAGCTCATGCAGCTGGTATGACCAGGCCTGGTGTAATACCCATGTGGAGTCAGATGAGCACCAGTGCAATCCCGAAAAAGGGGTAGGAAAAAAGAAATTATCTCCTGCTCCCAAGAAAAGCTGTTCCATTGATCTTCAGTGACACTGAAGTCCTGTATCCCTTTCCCAGACTGCACAGAAACCAAAGGAAAGGTTGGGAAAGTAAGCAAAGCTGGCATGTGAACACAGCACCTCAGCACTGAAAACTGTGAGTTGTAACAAAAAAAATGCAGTGTCTTAAGTCAGGCATGTACCCATCCTCTGTGTCTGAACAGCATCAGCACACATTACACCGAGGCACTCCAAAGGCCTGCTCAGCAATCAGCTGGGTATATTCATAGATGTTAAAGCCCCGAGGACTACTGTGATAATCTGCTTTGACCTACATAACATGGGCTGGAGAAATTCACCCAGTATTTCCTGGAGTGAAAGGAATTGTTCTTCCCGGAGTGGTTCCATTCAAAGTAGGACTGAGTTGATTGTCTGTGTGTTTGTATACGCTTGTGTTTAGCTATGCATTATGTTGTGTCTCCTTTTAATTCTTTCTCCATCTCCCATTAGTGGCCCTTTCCCTTCTTCGGAATGCTTAAGCCCTTGAGGATTTAACAGTATTCAGATAATGCAACATTCAAAGCTGTGAGCATGACAACTGAAAATATCACCACAAAAATATGTTTCGTTCACCCCAGAAGACAGGCCCATAATAGCATATACCACATTCTGACCAACCACAGTGAAAAGCTGTAGTTCAGATTTCACATCTGCACCTTCGAAACCGGTTGAATAAACATGACTGTTGTTTGGTGCTTGACTACCTAGGAACACCAGCGAACACTGATGAAGTCAGCACTGATGCTCTGTGGCATGGATTCCCTGTATTCAGTGAAAAGGTACAGTCTCAGATAGCACAGTCACTGCACAGTCATATTTTGTCATGAGTTTCCTTTATGGTTGTCATCTATGTATCCAAAGCAGAGCACTTTTCCCCATCTGCCCTTCTCTGGTTATGGGATCAGCTGTCCAACATCTGCATGTGGGATCCAATCCAGTGGCTCTAGATTTGGGAAACCTCTATGTCTTCAAAGCTGGCAGGTGCCAAGGGATGTATTTAGGCTGAGATGAAAAATGTTTCAGTTTGTTTGGGCTCTGACCATAGAGATTGTGTGAGTGATGTTTGCAAATTGTACTTTATGTGCAGAAGGCTCCCTCCTTTGCAAGGACATATGTTGTCTTGAGATATGATGAGCTGGGTGTGGCTATCACTTGCTAAGTGACTGGTAGAAGGATGAGGTCCTGCATGCCAAGATAGCCTGATGCATCACCTATTTTTTGGGAAAGTCCTATTAAAGTTGTAGCACAGAGTTCTATTCTTCTTCCTTTCACAAAGTCTAAGCTACCTTTTGGCTTATGCTTAAAAATTGTCCTTCATATAGGTACTGCCCTGCTGCTTCCTGAACCTAAGTATATTTACAGGACAGTGTTGTTGCTTCTCCCTTTTCCTTGGACTTTCTCTGTCAGCCAGAGGTGTCTGACCAAGCTGTGGTCCACTGAGCAGCAGTCAAGGTCCCAGAGCAGGAAAGATGACATCATGCCATGTAGGGCTTCTAGTGAGGGCTCCTAGTGAGGGCTCTTAAGCTGAAAAATCCTTTTTACCTGGTCCCTTCCTCACATCAACCCTAAGATGTAGGACCTTCCTCTCGGGTGACCCCAAGGCCCTCTGTCCATGACAGGGTGCAGAATTCAACAGGCACCTCACACGCATCTCTCTCCATCCTCCTTATAGACCTTCATTCCACAGCACATCCTCCACACTGACTGACTGTTTTCCCCCTTCCCATCCCCAACTCCAAGCTCTGATCAGCCATCTCCTGCCCTGCTCCTGTCTTTGGGTGAGAGCAGCGAGGACCGTGAATCCAGCGCAGGCCCCTCTGCTCAGCAGTGCCGAGTGCTACGATGGGGTCAACCAGCCCGGCCCTTGCACGTTGTTTAATAAATACCTCCTCCAGTCACCAGGTCAGCCGCATAAAGACTTCTCTCTGAAATATGGGAGCCTGACAAGTGCTTAGCAGACGGCCCGACATCCTGAATCCGGTCTCTGTGAGATTCTCCTCTCAGCAGCGCCGGCACATGCTGTTCTGATGGTGCGGTGCCAAGTGACTTCTGGGTCAGTGCTGATCTTTGGAAATAAGTCTCAGTGGGGGATTGATGACAGAGTTCTTCTGACCTGAGGGAAATCGGTAGGAGGAAGGCACCAGACGTGGAGTTGGTCTGCAGGAGGGGGCGAGAGGGAGAGGGGGCGGGCAGAGGGGAAGGGGGGGATGGTGAGGGAGGATGCAAGACTAGCGACTTGAATGTTAAATCCTCTTGAGCCAGGGAGCACGGTGAGGCAGCCGTGCCTTTAGCTCCCTTCCTCGTGGGCTGTTTTCCAGGGAAGGAAAACAGCTTTAATCTGTTAGAAGAATCCCAATTTGTGTTTGAAAGCATATGTTTGCGCTGGGAATCCAGCAAATGGCACTGCAGTGCTTAACTAGTAGGTCAATGCCGTGGACTGGGAATTCAGATCTGCCTTCAGTGTGGAGAGTTTATCTATACAGATCTGAGCTGCTCCAGTACCGAGAAGCAGCATTTGGACGAGGAAGGCCTGGAGGTCACTGGCTCTCCTTAAGGCTTACCTGGGTACCTGCCTTTACCCTGAGAGCCGGTGGGGTTTGTGGGAACCACCCTGACCCTCACTGCTTTTACTGGGGAACTGGGACCCTCCTTCTGCTTTTACTGGGGATACTGACTGGATTCAGCTCTAATATTAAAGAGTTGTTGGTTGAACAGAGGAAAGGGAGGCAGCCCTTCGGCAATATTAGCAAGTGTGACCTCAGGCTGGACCCTACATTCTCCCCTCCCAAAACTATGAGGAGTGTGTAGAAGTGTTAGGAGTCTTTTTGATATGACAGATCTGGATCTTGCACAGCTTTTGTTGATGAAAACCAGTACTGCCTTCAGGAGGGAATAGCCCACAACAGCTCCTGGGGTAGACCCTGTGTGTCTATGTTACAGGTGAACAAATGCTGCAGTCATGATGTGCAGAGCAAATTCATCCTTCACCCCTCTGCCCCTGACATGGTCTCTGAAGAATGCACCTTTTCCTACCAACTGGAGCAATACTTTACTCTGGTTTCTCATTTGAATCAGCAGGGTTCCACAAATGGTTTCTCCAAATGGAGAAACAAGAAATGGAAGAGGTTAATGTAAGATGTGAATTATGTTAGGCTGACCTACAACACAACCTCTGAGTTGACCTTACTGTTTGTCTTCACTAGGCTCATTTTTGTTTAGTTACTTAGGGACAGCCTCGTTTGTGACAATGAGCAAATATTTACATTGGGGTTTTTTTATCAAGCAGGCAAAACCTAACTTTAAAAAAAAAAATAGAAAACACAAACCAAATAATATGAATTATCTCACTGTATCTTTACTCTAGAAAGAAAAAGTTGAAGTTATGATGCCCCCCCCACATCCTATGTGAGAACACAGAACAGCACTGTACATGGAAGCACAATAAAATAGTAACTCTATTACTCCTTTACTCTCCAAATTATCCCTAACTTTGTCTCATAATACCATCCTTTATATTTAAAAGTGTGAGTACAGGAACAGAGTCTCAGCATTTCCATAAAAATTGTATAGACAGGTATAATCTGCTGCAGGCAAGACAAGGAGTAGGTTATTCTCTCTTTATTTGATTTGTCCAGGCTATTTCTCTGCATAAGATGAGACAAGGCAGGAGTTTCCTTCACCTCTCATAGTATGGAGCAAGCATGCATCACCTGAAGAAGAGTTTGTGGCCATCTCCAGCTTTTTGCCTCTTGAACACTCTGAGTATGTGCTGGGGAAGACCTCTGGGGGAAACATCACCCACTGGGATAGGGAGATTTGCACTGTGGCTTGGTTGCTTCAGCAGAGGCAGAACACCAGGGAGGGACTGAGATGTCGTGACTGAAATCTAAAGTGACATTGCTGCATCTCTCTTTGGCAAGATCCCTCTGCAGAGATTGGGGAAGTTTGGTTGCTTTGGGACACTTGGAAGCCAAAATTGTAGCTTAGGCTTCAGATAACTGATGAGTTCACATCCAGCATACTAAATCTCCTTAACTGCATGGTGAGCTTTAAAAGAGTCCAGGCCAAGTCCCATGATATCATGGGAATACATTAGTTGACAGCTAGGGAGAGAGGATTAATCCCAAGGCTTGAAGGCCTGGTGGTGTCTACTCCCAAACTTATTAATCAGACTTGGAGTTACTCGTGTTTGGCATTAGGAAAGGTGCACTGAGACATAATCGGCTTCTTCTCACTCCATCCCATAATGGGAGAACAAGGGGTGACTTGGTGAAATTAATGGCTGGTAAATTTAGAATAAATAAAAAGAACCACTATGCCATGTGCCAGTCCCCTGTGGGATTTACAGCCACGGGAGGTCATCGAGACAAATACTGTGGCTGTATTATTAAAACAGGCTAGATAATTTTATTACCATTAATAACGTTTACAGTTATGTAAGCTGAGATAATGAGGCTAATCAAATCTCATGCTTCAGGGCATAAACTGATTGCCTGCAGGGGTCAGGAAGAAGTTTCTTTTTCCCCACATGCAGCACTGCACAATTGGCTAAGTGCCGTGTATGGGGGGTTGCCTTTGCTGGGACATGCTGGCTATCACTGGAGTGGGTGACTAAGCCAAGGATCATGGCAGTCTCTATGCCTTGCTGCCATCTCTCCTTCCTCCGTGTGTTCCTGCTGCTTTGGTTCTGACCCCATCTCCTGGTGTGCCTCTCCTCACCATTCCCTGAGCATCCTCTGCGTTCCCACTCTGTGCCCCACATTCCTCTCACTGTCTCCACCTCTCTCTTTCCATGCTATCTGCACTTTCCCACCTCCCCCACCACCCACACCTTGCCTCTGCACCCTGCCACAAGCTACAGCACGCTGGCTGGGAGCCCAGGCTAATAAGCCTGGCTCAATTTGTCTGAGCCTGTCCAAAGCTGACCCTCTGTGGAACAAGAAAATGTGTTTGTGTGAGGTCTGGGGTTCATGGTAGAGGTTGTGAACCTGTGATATTTCGTGCAGTTTCTTTGTAGCTTTATTTTAATGACTTAGTGCATTCCCTGGTAACATTCAGTATCCTCTGCTGAAAAGTTTTTTGTAAGCAACCTGACCAAAGTGAGGGCATGTTCACTGAATGTCCAGGGAAAAAAAAAATCTCTCTTGGTGTATGGACAGACTCAGGAGAAAGGAGAGGTGGTAAGTAGACAAGGAAGTGCTTTTGGATGTCTCTTCTGGGGAGCAGGTGAAAATAGCAGTCATGTCATTGTTATTTTGGGTGAGACGGGGAAAGGAGAAGCGAGGGAGAAAGTGGCATCTAAGTCACATGTAGTGTTTTGGATCTGCAGTGATTACTCATGCAGATATCTGTGCTGGCATCTGACAGGCAGATGAACGGGCTTTGGGCTTGCAGAGCTGTGAGCAGATGAAGTCAAACTCCAGGTGAAGAGGCTTGAGGTGTTCACTGTGCTGTTATTAATTTGGCCAAAGCAGCCCAGTACCTGCTAGCCCCAGGGGCAGTTCTTCCTTCCCTGTGACAGGCAGAGAGGGGCAGGATGGAACCGAGGGCTGCATCTGGCTGTGTCCAGGGCAACCTTTTCAGCACAATGGTCCAAATTCTTCAGCTGCCTGATGCCTAAAGTAGTTATCAGGCCCATCTTCTCACAAATTCTGTGACAGTGGCTTGACCCTCTGATTTCCACTTTAAATATAAAAACAGACCAGATGAGAGCTTGAAGGACTGCTAGGAAAAAACTGCAATAAAGTACATTTGCTCCTATTGCCTGAGTTAACTCTAGGGCATACATAGAGCTGTGAGCAAAGCTGATGTACACTTGCTCTTCTCAGTCAGAATAATGATATATTTTCTTCCTTAAGGATTCTTCCCAATTAATTCAATTTGGTGGGGAAGCCACCTCATGTTAAATCACCTACTTAGATTTTGTCCCTGAAACTCCACGAGATGACAGTGAGAAGAAGGTTTTCCTTCTCAGTCATGGGCACACCCCCTCACCTCCAGGATTCGTGTTCATCTCAAAAAAAATGGGAAAGCTACCAGGCTTTGTTAAACCCAGTCCTTGATGTATCAGAACAACCTGATGTGTATGCTTTGACAGGGTCTCTAATGTAGGCACAACATGGGGGTGACATCATCACTGAGAAAATCTCTTACTGAACCACTATTTATTGATGTAGACAGGTGCAGAATGCACCTTTCAATACCCCTTTCTAGCTGAATGCACTGAAAATTACTAGTGCTTTATGTAACTCCACTGGGGGCCACTGAGATTTCAGTTTTGCAATTAGGTACTATAACATATATGCATAAAAATATACTATGGAGATGGATTCCCCCCCTTACTTCTCTTTAATTAATCCTTCTTCCCTTAGATTTCTCTTGCCTGCCTGCCTCCACTACCTCCATAACATATCGCCCTCATGTCTAGGTTCACTTAATCATCTCCCAGGAATGGTACTGCCAGTCCCAGGAATGTGAATTCCAAGAATCATTTGCTGGAACTGTAGATGTTAGACACCTTCTTCTGCAAACAAATAATGGTCCGAGGCATTATTACCACTCATCTGGTAGCGTGCTTTTCTCCCTCTTGTCCATCTATATCCTTGGGATATAGACTGTTCCGATAGCTGGTATACCTTAGAGGATTACCCAGTGAGAAAAAACTATTTGATTTCGTAGCTAAAGTTTACTGATTAACAGGAATATGAGGTTTAATCTTGATGCAGTGGGGCTAATTCTTAAATATTTTAAAACCAGGTTTTCTTGTAAGAGGCCTTGATTTAAATTTATGGTCCACTTTTGCACATAAAATGATAGATAGGGGATTTTGTACACTAAAAATTGGCCTGAAAAGCAGGAGGGTTTGGTTTAGAACTAGGAATTTAGAGAGAGCTGGACAGTAAGGTTATCCTCTCTTAAAAAAAAAAAAAAGAAAAAATATATAAAAAAAAAGTTGTTTCATAGAGCTGGGGTAGACTAGAGACTTATTGTAAGCAGCAGTAGGGTGTAATTGCCCCACTGCAACCCCCAGGTAGACAGGCTAAACTGCTCTTCACAACGATGGTGTTTACTCCAATTTTCAGCTCCACTGGTGCAAATACACCAGAGGTTGCACTGTTACAGCTATCCTGGTGGCTGCTGAATAGACAACCTGCCTCCTTTTGTCCTCCCCAGGATGGAAAATAACTTCGCATCCAACCCCACCAGAAGCTCTTTTTCTTACAAAACTATCTTCTGAGAAGTTCACTGGAAGATTAAATACCTTCTTCTGCTATCACCCTCCCCTCTTTATATTTTTATCGCTCTGGATGGCCCAACCTTTCCCTCTTAAAGCTGTGCTCAGTGGTAATATAAAACCCAGACGAAAGCACAGAAGCACCGAAGACAGCAGCCAAGTTAGAATTTAGGTTGCGTCCTCTGAGCTCTTTTTCAGAATACTGCAGGCTTAATTTGTTGTTTGAGCATCTCCCATATTTATAATAATATCCTCTATTAAACAACATGCCGTTAGCCATAATTTCCTGTGTGATTTACATATTTATTATTTTTATTTTTATATATACAGAGGGTGATTTTGTCTCTTAAAATCTATGGCTCTCAGATGGCTGTGTTTGTTGCATTATTATTTTTTTCCATACTTTACAAAGTGATCAGAGACAGATTGCAGGTTTTTTTGTTGCCTTTTTTTTTTTAATAGGGTGGCCTGGCTAAAGATGGGTAGAGTGAAAATGGGTGCAATGCAGTAAACCTGGAATCGACACAAGGAACCCAGAAGGTCTGCTAGGTTCTTGCCTCATTAAGAACTCCATATCTGCTCACTGACTAACCTTGCAAATGAGTTCACGCTCAGTAAAGGAAATTGATTACTTTCCATTGCAATTAACATCTGGTCCTGGGTCAGATCATTAGGATAATTTGTTATAGAAAAAACCAAAGAAGCTAGCTACAGGGTAATAAAGTTTCTTCTGGACCCAATTAAAGATGCATTCTCTGGTTATTTTGCGGGACATCAGCCATCTCTTGGGGGTATTACCAGGGAGAAGGAGGCATACGGAGTGGACAATAGGTGGTGGAATGCCATATATGAGAAAGAGATATCAGGGGAATCATTTACTCCTGCCTCTAGGAAATGCTCCCATTTGCAGTCTGAGTTTCAGAAATGATGTATGACATCTATTTGGTGAGGAATGCAGGGCTGAAGGGTTAGCAGGGACTGTGAATCTCTGGGGGTTCTACTCAGAAGAGGCTATGTTCCAGTTTCAGACAGGTTCATAGATAAAAATAATAATAATAAAAAAACCCAACCCTCTTTTTGAATTTCACATCCCTGTTTACTCTGAGACTCATAAAGATGTTGGGTTTCACTGGCAGAGTTTTCCCAGTTTGAAACATAACTCTGAATCTTGCCCAAGAACTAATAAAACGTTTTGTTGGATATGAGACCTACTTTTTTTTTTTTTTAAATCAAACCCAGGAGTCTCTAAACATAACAGAAGCCAAATTTCATCCCCATGTGTTGATCAGGTTAAAAAAATAGCAAACACCACCACCTAAGAAGCCTAGTTTTCATTCATTTTCTTGCAACAACAGGTTTGCACGGCTCCAGGGAAAACATTTTGGGAACCATGCTGCAGTTAGAAATAGAAACAATGCTGTTCATATTCCTAGCAGCAAATGCTTTTGTAACAGACCTGTTGGTGTCTGTGACTTCGTGGTGTTTCTTATGCTTCTTTCTCTGCCTGCTTAGAATTTCATGGTGACAGGAAGGCTCAAAAAATAGGTCTTCCTGAAGCACAAGCGTTACCCCCTACCACTGAGTTCAAGGAGAATCTTCATTAGCAGCAGAATGGATAAATAATGTTATTCTAATTATATATCTGAAACTGGGCAGTGGCACATCAGAGTTGAATGGGAATTGTTTTTTTCCTATTGGAGCAGAGTTATTGAGATTGCTTTTTATATAATATTTTGTGTTCCAGTTGTGATGAAAAGTGAAAGTGGGAAAATATGGCAAATAAACATTTTCAAAAATCAGATTGAATCAGGTGAATGTGTTTAAGAATCATGAGTTTAAGCTGTTTAATTTGCTTTTTGTCTTACTATGTTTATTAGTCCTTTACTTATTAATTGCATTTTCAAAGCAAAAAAAGTAATTTTCTAGTGACACTCACCCAACTTTTGTTGTCTTAAAATTATTGAATCATTATTAATTTGAAATTATAGAAGTGTGGGGGGTCTATTATTTTATTATTGGGGGTTTTATTTCCCTTCCAGTTTTTTCTGCACAAGTTGAGAGACTTTCTTTTGTAGCAGATTTTTCTCGCAAATATTTTCAGTTCTGACCAACAAAACACCAAACTGTGATGGAATGAAAAAAATCAGATCATAATTACCCAATGACAGAATATAACGTTGAGGTATAAAGCTTTATTATTTGCTTTTCTTTCTATTTACGTCATTGTCATAAGAAATAAGTGAACTCTCAACGATAAAATAAGAACCAATCTTAATTTTTTTTCCTGAAAATTTGAGCCAGATATTGCTGATGGCTACAATAGTTTGGGTTGATCTCATTGCAGCACAGGATATGAGAGAGCAGAGCCCGGTTGAGTGCTTAGGTAGGACTCAAGTGATGCATAGACTTCATGATGGCTCTGTGCAGGAGATGTAAATATCGGACTCCAGTGGCTTTGAAGCATCTTGCTGATAATTCATATGGCTACAGATCTATAAACCTGCTGGTTCTCAGGCACCTTTGCCACAGCTATCCATGTTAATGGGAATGGGAAATGAAGCATATATTTTTCTAGTAATGGATAAACATCAGGAGGTCCAGGGAGTTTGAATTCTTATTAGAGAAGACTACTCTACTTGTGAAAAGCCCTTCCAACTCTGGAAGAGTTTAGATCTAGATTCACTGAACTCTTTATAGGTGGTACCTATTTCTCTGATGAGTTGGGTCTCCAATTTCAAAGCCTCTGAAAGCTGCAAGGGGCTGTCATTTTTAAAATCTGGCTTTGGAACTCAGTATTACAGTCTTACATCAGCTACTCTGCTATTACCTTATATTTCATGTTTTGTGGTTAAGATCAGTCTACACTTGTGGTCATTGATATGAGACCTCAGTCTCAATCAACACAGTGAAATAGTCTAATAGAAGTTCATTAGATGTCCAAGCTATTCATTTGAAGAGTTTGTTTCATTGAGTCAAATGGTAGTCAGACTATCCAGGCTGGGATTCCTCTTAGCAAAGGTAGACATCATGATACCTATATCTCTAAACAACCTCTTTCGTCTATCATTAGCACTTGCAAGATGATTTTCACATTAAAGGAGAAACATCTTGAAGGTAGCACCCTTCCCATCCTGCAAGGTACCTATTTTCCTCTATTGTCTCTAATGTCACCAGCACAGCAGAAAAAATTATATATATGGTAAAAAGGTCAAGTAGAATACTATCCAAAAAGAGTGGCCTGCCTAGAATCTTCATATATCTTCATGTGACCCAATGTTCATTTAGAGTCTGTGGGCAGGGAAACAGTCCAGTTACTGAATTTTACACCACAGTTCATCCCACCCCAAAGTGGACACTCACATTTCATCGTGTGAATAGGATGAAGAGAATTCCACTGAGTAAAGGAAAATCTTAGACATCTACCTTCCAGATACCTAAACTTAAGTGGCAGGAATCTTACCTAGCATCAGAGAATCATAGAATTATATTCCAAGGGCAGAAATACCTTCCAGTAGATCAGATTGCTCACAGCCCTATCCAACCTGGCCTTGAACACTTCCAGGGTTGAGGCATCCACAGATTCTCTGGGCAACCTGTTCCAATGCCTTACCACTCTCATAGTGAACAATTTCTTCCTAATGTGTAATCTAAACCTACCATCTTTCATATTAAAGTCGTTCCTCCTCATCTTATCATTCCATACCTTTATCAAAAGTCCCTCTCCAGCTCTCTTAGGCTCTCTTGAGGTGCAGGACAGTGCTATAGGGTTTCCCTGGAAGCTTTCTCTTCTCAAGCCCAAATCTCAGTCTGTCTTCACAGGAGAGGTCCTCCATCTGTCAGATCATCTTTGTGGCCTCCTCTGGACTCACTCTAGCAGGTCCACATCATTCCGATAACTAAAAGTCTTGGCTAAAATCAGTGGACAGTGAGATTGGTTACATTTAAATCCTCTGCCGGAAGGAGGAGTGGGTGAGGTGTCTGTTTCAGAGGGATTTGAACTTGGGTGGGCTATGGAGGCTTATAAATGAGCTTATAACAGTTTTATCACTATCTTGGTAATTCCGCAATAAATAAAATTAATGAGTTCTGTTGTCATCCACATCCCCACCGAAGAGGATTCAGATTCTCCTATCTCTGAAACCACTCTAGGAGTCTTGCTCCTCATCTGCTTGCTGATGATATTTTCTTTTAAAGAAAGGTCCATTTAATATGTTCCTCCCCAAAAAGTATTTGCAATTAATTCTTATCAAGGGCAACAGCTGATTTGTAAGATTACTTCTAAATTGGTAATTAATTAACCTATTACCAAAGGAGGGAGGGGTGCCCTGATTGTCAACGGGTTAGAGCTGATAAGTGATGAATGGTTGGGTTATATCAGGACCTTGGCTCCCCTCTCTGATCACTTTGGATGTTACCTAACCATGCATTATATTTGAACATGAATCACAGCTCCTCAGTCTTTATATTTCCTAAGCCAAAGCCTGACACACAGAACTATGGGTAGATCTCATTTATTATTGCTTAATTAAAGGCTCAATGCACAAAGAGACGCCTCTTGCTTCACTTTAGCTAGCCAGCAAGATCATAATTGTACTGATGTCGAGGCCGGCTTTCTAAGTAGCTATTGGAAGTCACAGCGAGGAAGATCTGAGCTATTCTGTGGGGAATTCTACACAACAAAAGTTACATTCATAATTTTTAATTAAGAAATTACTTTTTTTTTCCTACCGGGCTGCAACATTGATTCCTTCTCATTCCTCTCATGGTTCCACACTGGAGCATTACAAGTAGCAAGAAATAATTAGTTATTTTTTCTTGATTTTATTTTTTGTGACTGGGAAAATATGATTTTTAAAATGTTTGGATTGACCCAAACAGTTTCTCACAGCACTGCTAGTATAACAGCTGTATGTTCCCTCAGCACAGTAAATTAAATATTTCAATCCACCTATGATATAGTCTTACAGTTTTCAGGTTTAAATATTTTCAGATACCGTGTAAAAAGCTGTTTATAATAATAATAATAAAAAAATAAAATGGCAGGTTTATATGACTCAACTGTAAAATATCTCAAACAAAAATAATTCCAATTCTTCTGGTTTTTTGTCTGTCTTTTTAGTAAAAATAATTTTCTCTTCATGAGGTACATTCAAAGAAGTATTGTATGTAGCCTCCTGATGTTGTCTGAAAGAAATTTCATAGGTTTGCAAGACGACAGACAATATGTAAGGATGAAAACGATCGAACTGCATGTTTTTTGGCAGAATTGTTCTCCTCTAAGATGATGTAAGAGTTAGATAATACATGACCCATCCTTAGGGGAGTGTGCCAGAGCTGAGTTGGAAATGAAAAAAAATTATTTTTGACTTAACAAACTCAACCTGGAAATGTTAGGAGAGAGAGAGAGAGAATAAAATATGGAAAGCCTAGATGGCATTTTATACAGAGTCACTTTTCCTGACTGTGAGTGTGTTTTAAGGAATTGTCCTGCACTCCAGGATGCCATAAATCCAACTTGATATAGTACCACACTGCTCAGTTACTGTTGCTGTCTGAAAACTTGCATCCTTGTTTTTTCAGTAGTGGGGCTTGGGGTTTGGTTTTGTTTTCCATCATAAAGAAATAGAAGGTTTTTGTGTGTGAGACAGGAAGAGGGCAGGCACGAAGCATCTTCTCCTTGTTTCCCCCCGCTCTGCTGTGCTGCCCAATAAGTAAAATATCTTCATCACAAGCAATAATGATAGGCCAGTCATTCCTGAGGAAAGCAGGCAGGGAATAGAGGTCTGATGAGTAGTAAGCAAGCATAACTTCATGGAAGTCAAGCTAAAAGCTGCTTTCAGCTTTAGAAGTTCTTTGCTTGCACTGCTAAGCGTGACCGGGTATCCTTGTGCAAGGCAGTGCCATGGAGGCAGGCTCTGCTCATCCAGGCAGACCAGGTGGGCAGGAAAGGTGTTTTTGTCCTCTGAAAGCACAGGTGTGTGTTCTGAAAGAACAGCATCACAATGCCAGAGACTTCTGTCATTCCCCTGCTATCTCTCCCTGACGGTTGCTTTTTGGTTTAGCAGACACCACAGGTGAACTTACAGCCTGAGGTGTCCACAACTCAGGAAGTTGCTGGGAGAAAACAGTGGAGATTTCCTGCATCCTTGAGCTTATCAGTTTCTTATCCTGCTCCCTACCACAGGGAAGGCTCTCAGTAGCTACAAGCAGTTCTACAGCCCACCAAAGCTTTTCCCTTTGATTTAAAATTGTAGAAATATGCTTCTTTCTGTGTGTTGGTGTGTACATATAAAAGTGGATGAATATGGAGGTACATACAGTTACAAATCCAAACATTTGTACACAACCAATATTGTTGTCATCCAATTAGTGAGAGGTGCCTCTGCCTGAATTAAGGTGCAAATGAGACCATATTTCAAAGTCAATAATACAGATTTTATTTAACAGTGTGAGGTAGAGAAAGAAATAGAAAAGAGGGAGCAGAGAGAGAGCAGAATATAGTCACCACTTGTGGGTCCAGCAGTGTCCTGTTGGTCCTTCTTCCCCCTGGGCTTCTTGGTGGTGGGGATCCTGAGTTGTTCTGGGGGCACCACATTTATACAATCCAAGTTCTGGGTACCCAGATGCAGTTCTCATAACTTGGGGTGATATGTGTTTGAGCAGTTTCTTCCTTTCCTACAGTTTGCCACAGTGGGAATTTTTGCCTGGATCTCGCCTCCACCAGGCTTGTAATGAAAGCCTTCCTGTCGCAAATTCCTCCCTTCTGTGCTTCTCTCAAGTTCCCATTGTGGTAGCTTATCTTATGGCAAATTCCTTCTGTGGCCTTGACAGTGAGACAGGCAACTGTGCTTTTTAAGTTCTTACAAATATATATAAATATACTGAGAGATAACAACATAGTTTCATGATTGCTCTTTTGCTACCCAAAGTCAAGACATTAAGAAGAATATGTACTTAAAAATAAATAAATTGATGTAGCTCTTGGAACAAAAAGGGAAGGATGCCTGTGAGACTCTGCAGTACTGAGTATTTAGTCTTAAGCTGAGACATAAAACAGGAGTCCTAGTGAATGAATGATAAAAGTAATAATAACAGAAGGGAAATTAATTGACTTTATGGAGCTGTATCTGCAGCATTGCAGAGATCTTCTCAAGACTTAGAAGAGGTTTTGGAGAGGTGAGTCCCTGCACAGTCTCTCAGGGTGCAAATGGTCCATCTTGCACAGTGTTGCGCTAATTTGCAAATCCTAGAGGATTTGCTCCAAATTTTTACCAACCCCTCTCCTATGCAAACAAGGTCTGTGGTTCTGTGTACTTGCTGTTGTATTCAGTGCTGTAAAACAAAACAATACCAGATGTGTTGGCAGATTTTAAAAGTGTGTTTGTCAGGATAGTGAACTGGAAGCCTAAACACAATTTTATTTTGTTTTTTATTTTTTAATTTTAAAAAGTCACCTATCTTATTTTCTCCCACAGAATGTACAAGGATTTTTCTTATTATTATTTATCAAGTCAGTAATAAGGAATACTGAGCCTTATGAACATTTTTACTTCAAATAAACTGTTTCGTACCCCCAAAGTAATGAGCGACATTTTTTGTGCTTTCAAAGTACTACCAGAGATAACCCCTGTGGCTTGGAGGTACCAGCAGTCAGTGGTTTTGGGCAATTGGGAAATTGGGCAGGCAGGGAAAGCTGGACTGGGAATTTAGAGGCAATGATGGCATATTCAAAAATTTACAGTTATTTTCTGAACTGTTTTTTATGTGAGCAGAGGCCAGTGGCCCACAGGTGAAAAAACACTGACCAGCTCTCATGATTTAACCCCTGTCAGCAGCAACTAAGCTTCACATGGCTGTTTGTTTGCTCCCATACCCCAGCAGAATGTGGCAGGGGGGGAACCAAAAGAGTAAAAGTGAGAAAGCTTGTGGTTTGAGATAAAGAAAGTTAATCAGACCAAAAAAAAAAACAAAACACCAAAAACCAAAACACCAATGGTAGTAATAATAATAATAATAACAACAATAATCATAATAATAATAATTTCTATTATTTCTCACTACTCCCTGACTGATGTCCAGCCACAGTTGCCGAACAGTGGGTCATCTTTTCCCCACAGTTTATATGCTGGGCCTGACGTTCTATAGTATGGAATATCCCTTTGGCCAGTTTGAGTCAGCTCTCCTGGCCATGGTCCCTCATGGCTTCTTGTGCACCTGCTCACTGGCAGAGTAGGGGACACTGAAAAGTCCCTGAGTGAGCACTAGTGAGCAACAACTCATCAGTGTGTTATCAACATTATCCTCCGATTAAAAACAGAATAAACACTATACCAGCCATAAGGAAGAAAATTACCCTGGCAGAAAGCAGTACACCAGCTTACTCTGGAAAGAGTTTCCTGTGTAGACAAGCCCTAAGAAAAAGGTGGTCTCAGTTTTTGATAACATCTCTGCACTACCAAGCCTCTGCACCTCTTCCTTTAGCTAAAACTTAGCAGAGCTAACTGCATCATCAAGTGCCTCAAAAAAACTACAAATTGACAAAAGATTGCTTGTCTATATGCAAGTAAGGCTTCAATTAGGAGAGATTTCTGCTTGAAGGATTTTTTGTAAGTTGCCACATATTCAAACACCATCTGAAAATTATGTCAGCTCTTCCAAAAGCATTCCTAGCATAGTTCAGAGGACAACAGCCTTTGGTTTCCAAGTGCGTCTGCCCAGGGTTCCCTAGCAGGACACAGCACGCTGACCTAGTACCCTGATTTAGTTTTAGTGAAAACACTAAGCTTTTCGCAAATCTGGTGTACCTAAACTGTATCTGTGGTCACCATAATGCTCTCTGTTTCATTTTCTGAAACTTGGGATAACTAACTTTATGATAGTGATGTTGAGTAGCCATTAATTCTCATTTCTTTCAGCTATTCCTCAACTCCAGCTTATGAGTTCTTCAATAAAAATCTCCCAAAGTTACCTTGGCGACTCATACGTTTGCCAAGCTGACAGATTTATGACAGTTACATATATAAATATTTATATGCTGCGGCAATGCAATTTTTAAAGGCAGATATATACACTCTCACCGAGACTTTCAAACAAGGCAAAACGAACTCGCACAATGTGACATAACCGTATGCAAGTCAGTGAGTATCAATACGTGCCTGAACACACAGACACACACGCTAATGATCATACAGACTTTCTGACAAGCATGCAGACTTTGTACTCAAAGGCTTTTCGGCAGCCAGAGCACGCTAACAGATGTGTGGCTGTAATACACATCCATACATTCTTTGGACACCAGAATAAAACCTCTTACACGCTGCGCTTTGGTGGACAAGGCAGCACAGGAACACACTTTCCCCAGGAACTTAAACCTGACTTTTACATATTGGCATGTTCACTGAAAGAACAATTTGTAGGCCTAAACCTGACTTCTACATACCGGCACATTCACTGTTTCCCAATAAAGTTGGATATAGGACATCAAAGAATCTCCTACTCAACAAAGCCAACTTCAGCTATATATTCATGACCATGCACATACAAGGCATATATCTGATAGCGACTATAGAAGAATTACCACTGGAAATAATTCTCTTTAATTTTGCCCTGTCACACGCTCATGTACACCTTCTTTTTCGACCTGACTGAACCTCTTTGTGATCCATTGCCCTAGGCTGGTGACCAGAGCAAATCCTCAGCCTATAAATTGTGGTGATGAGTTCAGCTGTTTTATTTTCTAGCAGAATGGATGGAGATGATATGAAGTCCAAAGGAAAAAAAAAAGAGGAGTTAGCTAAATAGAGGGGTGTCATTTTTATGTAAACGACACAGCAATTTATAGGAGAAACCAGGGATCTTTTGGTTTTGTAAGACTGAGGGCTAGCACAGTCATCTTCACGTTAACCTAAGACATACTCTGAAGGTACCATTTTGCTAGCTCCATCTTCCCTTTCTTTGTCTGAAAGTCTAAATATAAAATCACTTCCCCCCCCTCCTTTTCTTGCTTTAAAAATAGAACTGAGATGAAGTCTTCCTCCTCCCCTGCTTTTGATGGGGAAATCTCAGTGGCTGTTTGGATTTTGCTTGTACATTAATAAAACATTACAGGGAAGTAGTAGGAGAGAGAGCAAAAATCTTTCCTGTGACATCAAAATGCCTTTCTGTTCTGCTGTTGCCACTTGAATTCACTGCTGCTTCTTCTAATCTCCAAAACTTTGGCTTAGTGTGAAATGTGCACAAAGGGGAAGGTTATATATGTGCATATATTTTTGGTATGTGTTGTGTCTCCCAATCCCTTGCATGCACTGTGGGTGAAGTGATGTGACAAAGGATTCAAGAGAGCCTTCCCTCATATCAGGTCTCCTCTTGCCACATCTGTCATGTCTAGGCAGCTGTGGACGATAGAGCAACAAAAGTTGGCAGGTTCCTAATTAAAATCTCAGCCCTGGAGCTTTTTCCCTGTGCTTATGGCAGACTCAAAACTTTGAGCAATATCTGTCAAGGTGGGTTCCAATTTTGTGTGCTTTAAAGTGGGACGCTTGAGGTGAAAGTAACAGAACACAAATCACTGCAGAGAAAAGACAATGTGAAATTCTGAGAAGCAACAGGAATATCAGGAAAGAAAGAAGTCAGGACAATCAGTGGCTTTAGAAGACTCAAACTGGGCATCCAAAACTACAGTCAAAACCTGGAAAACTAATTCTCTTGGCCTCATTTTCCCATCTGCAATCTCAGAAGCAGATTTCTGTAATACAGTTATCTACCATGTCTTTTATGCTGTGAGTTTGAGCGGTATTGGTAAAATGAGCTGCTCACTATGCTGACTACTGACAGCAAGCAAAGAGCCATGGCAGCCTGACTGCAAGTTCACCTACCTGGGTTATCCTCAGTCTAAGCCAAATCACATGGGGTAAGAACTAGACAGTGCTGACATCAAATATTTGTGCCATTTTGTTCTCACCTGCATATATCTTTCTAGATATTACGCAATTCCAACCATCATAGGCAAAACTATTTTTGCTAAATAAAAACTTTTCTGACATTTGTAGCTTGCTTTTTTGTTTTTGTTTTTTGTTTGTTTGTTCTTGGTGGGGTTTTTTTGTTTTAGTTTTGGTTGGTTGGTTTGTTTTGGATTTTGTTGATTTTTTTCCTATCATCCAGGCCATCGGCTATGCAAAGTCATCTCCCCTTCTCCGACTTTTGAAGGTCTGGGGTTCATTCATGAGCCTTCCAACCTGTTTCCCAGTTCTGCAGCCACAGCTTTCCTTAGGATCTGATCCAAATCCCTTTAATCCCAAGGAAAAGCTTCAATAGACATGTTTTTTATGCTCTGTACAGACATCTAAGAAAGTTCTCCAGTTTTCCTTCCTTATCTGTACGACATTAGGAAATTAACACTCTATCTCTTCTTTCATTTTTCCCTTTTTCTTTTTTGTATTTAAGGGAAATCATATTCATGGCTTCTCTTTTGCATTACTGCAGTATTATACAACATGCATGTATGTGTATTTTATATATACATATACGTGTGTATATATATATATATAATTTATATATAGATGGTCACATATACAATTCAGCAAGCAACTTCTCCTGACCCCATGGCAAAGAATAGTTTTAAAAGTTTAATTCTACTTCATATTAAATATGAAGCCTCAAAAAGGCTCCAAGTCTTACCAAAATGTTCAAATCTAGGAACAGGGCCATGTTTGAATGGCTTGCTGGAAGTCATCGTTAGGAATGTTCTCATCTTAAATCACTTTCTAGGAATTAAAAATGATCATGTACTGTAAGTGCCCATTGTGCTTTTGAGGTTTGGAAATTAAGGAAGTACAATAAATTTACTGAATGGGGTCTACTGTTTCTTGTCTTATTTTCTTCAGGGTAGTGAATCTTAAAATATACTGCCACGTTTGCTGAATCTGTTTGTGTGTGTGTGTGTATAGCCATTTTGAAGTAGGAACAGAAGTACAGAGAATCCTTTAGGAATTTACTGTAAGTCAGTAATGGATTTTGCTTGTTTTCAGGCCTGGTTTTAAAATGTCTTGTAAAAAAATAATATCCCCAATGCATATTGTGCAGGAATTAATGTGGAACTAGAGCAAAATTACTCTGCCTCTTATGCATTAAAAAAATCCCAGTGACACTAGGTTCAAAACATTGCAAAAATGTGTTTCTCCCTCCTTCTCTCTGTCTAATATTTTAGCAACTCAGTATAATTCTTCATTATTGTGCTGTTTGATATATAGGAAAAGGGACCTGGATCATAGAATAAGTGCTTCTAGTACAGCTGTAAGATATGGGATCTGCAAAGCATAATATTACATAAGCCTGATAAAGCAGAATGTTTTTAAGCCATTAGCCAAAGCAGGTTTTGTAGCAACAGAGGTTTAATTCAGTGGTGTACCACTGATTTTATATTGGTTTAACACCATCACCCATATAAGGAAAAGCCATAGATAAACCTCATCTCTGCAGCTAGACAAGATTTTTACCTTTGAAGGCTTTAATTTTTTCCCTTTTATCATGGCACAGTTGCATTAAAAAAAAATAAGCATTCCATACTTACAGAAAACACATTTATCAAAGGACTGAAGGTATAAAAAAAAATCATCTTTATATTATATAAATATATATATATGTGTTTCGGAAGGGACCCTGATCCAGTTGGCGCTGCTTCAACTGGAGCTTGGACCAGATGACCCCCTTCCAAACAATATGATTCTGATATTTTGCAACCCTGAGGGCTGAACTGTACTATTTTAAGGACTCTTGCACTCAAATCTGAGATCTGTCCACTATTTCTGCACACAGTATAAGCTTGCAGTGACCTACCAGTGTAGGTCCAGTTGAAGAACCAGGGCTTTGAATAAAATTACTTGGAAAATCCTTTCATTCACTGGATTTTGTTGTTGTCCTTGCTCTTGGGAGATCTAGACTTTATCCTTTCTCAGTTTCTGATTTACAGTGAGGCTCCATGGAAGATACTTTATTTTTTCCATCCATAGAAAAGAACCTATTTGAGCCTGGCTTTGAGATGAATTGAGGAAAAAGTTGGGGGATAATTATATATGGTTCTACTCAAGGTTAAATTTTACTTGAACCAGACACTGTCAAGACTTGTCCAAACAGGACTCTTGCCACCAACAAGACCCGTACAAGAGGACCCCCATCTATCTCTTCTGTTTTCTTCACACAGGAATAATTCATTTCCTAGAAATATTGTAATTGAGGTAAGCAAACAGAGCAGCCACTTTATGATTCTGTGGGAGATGGTGTTTAGAGTGGGAGGATGACTAGAGGATATAAGATTAAGTTAAGCGAGGGAAAATTAAGACTGAACATCAGGAGAAATGTTTTTCCCATATTAAATTTTGAGAAGCTGTGATTGCAATTTCATAATCCAAGGGAAGTAGTGGGGGGGTTCATGGTGTCTTTGAATGACAAAGCATACCAGAAAATATGTTTCTGTTTCTATTTACTGGACTCCCAAGTACATTGTGATCTGGTCTGGCTTGAATTACATAGTCTAATTAAAACAGACCCTGATTTAATGGGCTAGAGACACAGAACATTTAGGTACACAAATGCTGGTGTAAGCTTTGCATGCAGTTGCATTAATTTGCCTGCCCAGTTACAAGAGTTCTGTGTAGAAATTGGTTAATTGCACCAATTGAATCGCTGATTGGGCATAATACCCTGCACAATAGCCTGATTTGCATATGCATTGATTCAGACTTGCATGTACAGTTATGTGTGTAACGGTGCTCATATTTTGTATATATAAGAGTGCATGTAAATTGCTTGAAAATCTGTCCCTGTAGATCTCTTCCATCTCTACTTTAGATCATTTTTGTTTGCTAAGCAGTAGATCATCCCACTCTGATATGAAAATGCGTCAGCTCAGAGAGTGAATATCAATTAAATGAGTAAATAAAATGCTGCCAAAGGTGTATTTTTGTATTTTATCTAAAAAACTCCTTTTTCGCAGCTATCATAACTAAAATTCTGGATTGTTTTAGTGCCCTTTTCTGGCTGTGAAAGGCAGATTGTTCTTTCAGTAATTTATTTATTAGCCCCTTTTCACATAGATTTATTAAAGTATAAGCCTGATTGAATTCCATATAAGGCACACCCATGCTATTCCCACTAAATTTCATAGGATATGAGTTTAATTGGAATCAAGGCGTCATAGTATTGGGAGCTATCAAACTGATAATATGTTCTTGAAGACTAAGATCTATTCTGAGGCAGTTATATTGGACAGTAAACAACTTCCAACCTGCAGGCTCCAAAGAAAATCGATATTATTTTTCTTGAAGCAACAAAAAACATCTCAGTTTATCTTTGCTTTGATTATTTATTTTTTTTTTAGGTAGGGCAACCGAGTCACAGAATGCAAAGGTCACCTAGAATGCTATTAAGGAAACCACATGTCCCAGTGAACTAGATCTTTGTTCAGTGGCAAGTCTCTTAGTACCCCCTGCCCTCTCCTGTCTCCAGACAACAGCAAACTGGCCTGCTCATTCTCTTCTCTTCAGCTCTTTGCTGCCTGTAGAAAGTAATGAGCCCTCCTGTGACTTTCTGTTTTTGTGTCTCATTCTTCCTTAGCAAAGCAACACATGCTGTCCAAGAAAAAGAGATGGGAAGAGTTATCCCAAACTTTTAACGTAACACAACAAGGGTACAGGACAAACTGACAGCACACATTGGAATGTTCACCTGTTCATTCTCCTTTCTGATTAGAAGCATACACAAGGATTTGGGAGAGTTCTGAAGAAAAGAGAGTTTTCTGAGGAAAACTGAGTTTCAGACAAGTGATTCCCAAAGGTTTGGTATTATGTGTGGGCTCTAGTCTCAGCACACAAACTGAAGGCCCTGGTTTCTTGGTTTTTTTCCTATTTCCTTATTAAGAAGAGAAATCCTGGAGAGGGAGGAATATAGTGTTCAGACTGGACAATGCCTGGACAAGTCTAGAGAAACCTTCCATTGCTTATAACTTGAGTTCTACTTCTCATACCTCCATCAGGAGATGCATGAAGAAGAGCTGCACTGCCACACCACATTCTTCCTCCTATGAGAGAGCTGAGGTATTTCTTACTCAAGAATTTCCACCCTTCATAAAATTATTTCAGATTTCCAGAGTGGATTGATAGGATTGTCAGGAGTTGGACCTGATAGACTTACTGCAGTAGTACAAGACAGCATTACTTGCAAGTAGAATGATTTCATGTAAGGGGCCTGATGCTCTTAAAAGGAATACATTAATTTGAGCTTTAAAATACAAAACAGTTTGCAGAACAGTTTCCAAGCAATGAGTGTCCCAGAATAGCTAAAAATTGTCACATGTCAGGTGAATGAAATATCAGCTCCCTGAAGATGGGGGCAGCGAGAAAGTGGAGCATGCTTAACGGATTAAACATGAATTGAGTCTCAGAACCTCCAGGTGTAGTCCCATTATTGCAGAGAAAAATTAAAATTCAAGGGTGATTAGAAGGGAATTTTTGCTGGAGAAAGTAAGAGAAACTCTGCTGTTTAGAGAATGAGTCAAAGTTAGAAGGCTCTTCACCAGTAGAGAAAAACAGTTAGTATTTGATAAATAGAAAAGTGAAAACCAAGAGGGAGTAAACTGGAGCTCAGATCTTAGCACACATTTAAAGCAAGCAAAGCTCTTTAAATGAGATACTGAGATCCAGGGACTGTGGGGAAAGAGAATCCGAATAAGCAGTGGTACACCAAAAAAGAAAAAGAGATCTGACCATATTCTTTTCATTGGAATTGATGTGTCTAAGGCAGGTAACACCATTTTCCACTAGTTCGTTATGCTCCCTGTCATGAAAAACAAATCTACTCCAGCACTGGCCCTCTGTCCTATAAAAAGTCAACTCCTGTCATCCAAGCGCATGTCTTTGAATAATGAATCCTGAAAACAGCCAAGAATTCATAGCAAAGCCTACCTAGCTTTCCCAGATGCCAGACTTCCAGGTTCAGATACAGTCAAGAGTTTTGAGAAGCTCAGGTAAAGAAAGAGGAAGTGGAAAGCTTCATTATTATTGCTTGTTGTGGCCAGAGGTACAGAGAACTAGTCAGCTAGCAGCAGAAAATTGACAGCTTTTCAAATCCCCTCTAAAAAATTGAAGGTGCTTTGCAGGATTTTTTTTGTTCATTCCAGTGCTATCTTCTCTGTTATTCTGTGTGTTTTGCTATTTCCACTTAGGCTGGTGCTATAGTAATAGAAATGATTGTTCTTGAAGGCCAAACCTTCAGATAATGGCAAAGTAGGGGAAATAATATTTCCATCAAGAAAACAGGGTAAAAGGAAATACCTTAAGCTCCCAAGATAATGCCATATATGATGAATGCATCTCTTGATCATATTAAAGTGTTTGATTCATGTGAAATTACAAAGGCATGAAAATGAGCAGGATTCCTTTTGAAGTCAAGACAGTTTACGTCACCTTGGTGGTCATTTCTCAGGGAGACAAGTCTGGGTTTATTAATAATGAAGCTGAGAACTGAGAGGGAAGGTTTTGTATTTTTGTGGGTTGGGTTTTTGGTTTTTTAGTTGTTTTTTTTTTTACTTCATAGAAGAAACAACCTAAATCACTTGGACTATGGAGTATTCTGGCATCTAGAAACACTCGCATCCCTTGAAATAGCCCTGAAATTCCTATTTACTCAAAGAAATTCTTGTCCCAGTCAATTCCTGTAATCACCAGGATAATTTGCTCTCAACCTAAGTCCCTGTTGCCCCTCAGGCAGCAGGCTGGAACCCTCTCCCTGCTATGGTCCACAAGTTTCCACATAGCCTTTGCCCACTGCCAGAAGCAGTAGTCATACACCACCAAAATTTTGGAACCATTCCATGCTGTTAGGTATTTTCTGAGACAAAACTATGGCAATAGTATGATGTGAGTGTCTGAGACACCAGAGACTGTAAGGGATCTTGGCCTGTGCCCTGCATGTCTGCAGAAGGAAGGTTTGAGTTCAGTGTAGGACAGCCCAGCTTGGCACAAGTGGGGTCAAGGTGAGATTTGCATTAAGAGAGATGACAGCATGTAGTGTGAGAGATAACAGCATAGAGTATGCCGTTTAAAGACATAAAAAGTAAATGGGAAGGTGTATTCATCACTGAAAGGAGGAGTCAAACATAGGGTTTTGTGACCTGAGCAGCAGTGGTCCAGTGATTAAATTAATGAAGCTTTTTCTCTGGACATCCTCAATGATGCTTAGCAGACCCCATTGGTAAACTAGAAAATTGATGGATATATTTAGAAATAGTGATTTTGATGCCTAAGTTAAGTGAATGAGATTCCATACTATTCCGACAAGTTTACAAAAGACCTCTCCAGAGCGCCATTAGAGAGCTAGGAAAAAATTGTAGGAGTCCTTAGTCCCATACTCTCCTTTTCCCCTGTATTAAAGATCTATAGTCTTTCCATACTAAAGAAAAAATACTACCTGGGATGAGACCCATCCGTCCTAAAGTTGAAGGCCAGATGAGAGACATCAAAGTCTGGACTAGTTATGCTAGACTCCCTTTACGGTCAGTGGAGAGAAATAGTCCTCTCCCGAGAGTGATTCATCACATCCTGAGATACAGATCTCAGTTAACTCAACTGTGTGTTTCCAGGGCTTGCTTGTTTCTTTCCATTGACTATAAACAAAAAGTCCTGACTGACTGCAGAAGTCTTAGTGCAAGTGAGATTCTTATTACCTGAGAAATCCCAAAACTTCACCCCTTCAGATACTATGTCTTTAGTCATTTCAATCTTCTCCAACATCATCTATCCCAAATAGTAGCAGCGTTTATGCTTAGAAATGGCACTGGAGTGAGATAACCTATATACAAGCCAAATCATATTCGAAAAGTGTCTCACCCACCAACACAGTATTTCTGAGGAATCTGAGCAGCAGATGTCCTCAGATGGAAGTTCACACTGGACGTTTAGGTGAAACTATTTCTGGTTTCTCTGTGTGTGTGTGTACGTGAGTACGTCTGTCATAGCACATATGACAATGTAGTGTGTATGGGAAGAATGGGTGAACTTTACCATTTCATCCAAGCATTGTATGCTACAGTAAATATCAGAGATAATGATATTGACTTTAAGGTATTGCAGCTTCAAATGTCAGTTCTACTCTATCTAACACTCTGTTGGATTTGATTTACATCTCTTCCTCCCACTCCAAAAGCTGCCAAAGGAGGATGTTGGCAAGAGGGACTCGACGCAGACACACTTAGTCTCTGTTTTCTGCCTCCTCTTTTGATAATTTTTGTGTTGCATATTTTTGACCAGGGCTGAAGAACTAACTCAATAGCCCTTTTTCTCATGCTTTAATTCTGATAGTAAATAACTGTGCTCCAGGCTCAGGGGTAAATCAAATGGATGAAATATCATCAGCCTCAAAAGTGAGTTCTCTTGCCAAAGGTACTGCAGCTGAATCAAAAGGTCAAGGAAGTATTAGTAACAGTTTGAACAGAAATTAAACTAGCCCCAAAAACCAAAGAGCTCGTAAGAATAACATTTAAACAGCACTTCTTGGTCCTTTTCAGGCATTAACTAAGAAATCCTCATTGCACTCTGGTGATATAATGAGAAATATGATGGTGGTACAGATACTGAAGATTTGCACTTTGCAACCATATCTGCACCCTATAATTGAGTTGAAATCCTATATTTTAGATCCTTATAAATTGCAAAATATTGACTTAAAACTTAATGTGAGCAGGAAACAGATTTTTCATCCAGTGAGAATTTTGCTTCTTTCTGAGCCTAGATAAGAGAAGTTTTGATACAGCTAATTTGCAGGAAGGGGACAGCACAGAAAGAACCCAAGTACTTGATTCAGCGTGGGTATTTTACCTTAATAGTCCTGAAATGCTTAATTTTCTTTTCAGGTCTTTGGTTTTATTTTGTCTTTTAGAGGGTTGTTGCAACATGTCATTCACAGTGTAGGTTACTAAGGTTACTAAGGAGGCCAGTTCAATGAGAGTCACTTTTCCAAAGATCCTAAAAGGAAACAGTACCAGAGGACACCCTCAGTTATGGTTTTAAGCTTACTGGATGGATTCGGTCACTTTACTGTAAAACCTTTTATTTCAGCCTTTTCTTCTAACACCCTTACCCTTTCACTAAATGGTAAAGCTTATCCATTTTAACTATTCCTTGTGTTTATAGGCAGGACAAATTACCTTGATAGCTCTGTGATTTTCAGAACAGGAAGAATTACCTCAAGTGGTAGAGGTCTAGACATCTCCTCTGTATCTTGAGGATGAAGGTGCTGAATGATTGTGTTTTTCTTAAAGGATGCTTAACAGGACAAGAAATAAATACACAAACTTCAAGGGGAAAGTTGCCAATGATGGAAGGAATTATTTAGAATGGTCCACGGGGATATAACTAAGAGTAATGGGACACAATTAAGCAAAGAAAAACTCACAATATATATCAGGACTAAAACACTTACTGTCAGTGAAGGTATATCAAGCCATGGTCTCCCAAAGGAAAGGGTGGAAAATCCATTGCCGAGGAGACTTCAAGGCACATTGGGCAAAAGAGGGGAACATACGCAGGAAGGCACATTCAGACACTGGCACCAGAAATGGCTGGATGACCTACAAAAATATAGGTCTTTTTCTGTTTCTTACTCCTGGTCCTGGCAATTACCATCCTATAAATCTAACTTCTCTCCCCATTAAAATAATGGAATGTAAAGACAGAGAAAATATCATGAAACTTCTAGAGGACAATGGGATCGTGAGCCGTGAGCAAGATGGGGTTGAGAATTAATAACATCGGTGTAAAGGCAAAGCAGGGGGAAGGTTATGTGATAAGATTTTAGTAATAAGTTTGATACAGTGCATCTGAAAATCTTCAACCCAAAAGGTCATTTAGATGCCTAAGACACCGCCACTTCTTTGTTAGGACTGTCTGTGAGAGAAGGTGATGATAAACAGCAGAGTTTCTAATGATGGAGACTGGTCTGAAAGTATATTGCAGTGCCTTTTCCCTTGTGGTGTCTTCATTCCTGATGCAGAAAAGAACCAGCATGATAATGATGTTTCCTACTAACAGAAAGTTAATCTTAGTCCTAAATGCCTGCCATGGCAAAGAAAAGTTTCTAAGGGATGTACCCAGATTTGCAGTACCTTTTGCTTGAAGGAATGTTATTTCAAAATTGTTCATTTTTAGGCTTCTCACACTTTCAATTATTCTGGACAGTGCTAGTCATAGCTGCTGGTAATATACTTCTGTAATTTAGAGGAACATAGTTTTTCATATTATTGTTACACTGTCTTCTTTTTTTTTAACTAGAAAAAGTGAAGCACAAAGAGGTCATTTCACTTAAACACAGTGAGGTTGGTATAGCTGGGAACAGACAGTCTGATTTCAGGGCCCTAAAGGACCTCTGAGATCCCCTTATATCATTGCAGTGGTGCTCACTCGTATGTGTGTAAATGAAGAAGCTGGGATGGGATTTCTTTAACTGATCATTATAAATCTAAATGGTTAAAACCTCTACCCAGTACAGTTGTCCAGACTGGTCAGATGTGTGAAATTTTCAGTTCCTCTTCTTTGACTATAAAGTAAAACTAGAGCATTGCTTCAAATATAGATAAAGAAAAAAGAAGATTGTGAGTTGACTCTCAGTCTTGTAACCAAGTCCTGTGAATCATCAGCTTGCTCTTGTAGTTCTTCTAGAACAGTGTCTGCAACCTCCAAAGAATGTCTTTATATGCCCAGTATTACTATGTAGTTTTGTTGTTTTTTTTTTCAAAGCAGCTGTATTTCTAAACATATTCCTTATGGCACTGGCAGAAGTCCTGCTTTTTAGGTGTACTCCTACGGGCTAGAGGAGGTTCTTGTAGTTAGTTCTTAGACTCTTAGTCTGGCCACTCCCCATCTCCTCACTCCTTCCTGACCCAGAGTTATTATGCTGTCTGATAGATAACTAGATCAGCACGGGCCAGCAATGACGTGTAACCTTGTGAGAGCCCTCCTAGGAAGACCCTTCAGTCCTTCCAAAGTTGGTAATTCAGATCACAGACTCCTTAGGGACGAACTTGGTCTTTCCTACTTAGTATTTTGTCAATTGGATTCTCATCATATCTGGGACCTGGATGCACTTTATGCCCAAGGGGCAGCTGAAGCATCGCTGAGGAGGGAAGCTGCCTTCCTACTCTTCTTCCAGCACTCCTGCTCCTGATTCCACAGAGAATGACCCAAGTGGAGCGGGTAGCAGGGAGTATGTTTCAATCTGAGCAGACATTCCTTGCTTTACTGTGCTGCTCTCTGATTCCAGACATTTCCCAGCCTTGGTGGTCTGTGCTGTATTCAATCTGAAAGGTCAGCTGGAGAGGGGAGACCAGATGGCCGCAGAGACCCAGCGTGTCGGAACACTATGTTTAATTACACACAAATTTACTGCAGCATGTCAGGAGGGAGACAGGGAGCTTGTCCCAAGGAAAGGTCAGGCATTGTGTGGTGGCTTTACCTAAATTACACTAGGAGGAATGGAAGTGAGACCCTGACCTTGTATAATGAATATACAGCCAGACCCCAGCGGGCACAGTGCATTCATGTGTTCAGTTCATCTCACCGCCTTCTCTTTGCTTCCCCAGACAAACCAAAAGTAAATTTTTTTTCCATACTTACTAAAATTTTCCTTTTCTGAAGAAGGGATAATATTTCAGACTACAAGACACTATATATATTAGGATATTAAAAAAAAAATAAAACAAACAAACAAAAAACTCAAACCACCAAGGCATTTTTTGGCCAAGCAAAGCCATCTGTATATGATATGGACATCTGAAAGAAGCCAGGAAAGCAAAGTCCAGAGAAGAGTTTATAGAGTCAGTATGCAGAATTTCTTTCTTCAGGGTAATTTAATGGGGTTTAACCTTATTTGAATTTTAAATTCTTCAACCCTAATATCTGAAGATCTCCCTTTTTTTTGGTATAAAAATCTGAACAAGGAATGGATTATTTTTTTAATTTATGCATTTATTTAGCCTGGTTTAATGTTTGTTGGTTTGTTTGTTTGTTTCTGGTGGAGGAGAAGATGGAATGAGGGAGGCACGATAGCAGTTTAGCTGCTACTGTTGATCTGAATTTCTGTAGAACCTCGTCGTCACCATCAAGATGAAGATCCCAATGTTCCAAGTGCTGTGTGTGCATTCATTCATAAATAGTCCTCACTGAAAGACAGTCCAATTCCAAGTAAATGTAACAAGAATTAAGGCAGGGAACCAAAGAAGAAGATGGGAGAAATTAATTTTTTTTCCCAAGATTATGGTTGATAACTGACAAACCGGACGAGAACTTTGTTCTCCTGATTTCCAGTCTAGTTCTAGAGTTAGCAGAGGCTTATTCAAAGGCATGAATATGATATCAACACTTATCTGGGGAAGGTGACCATTAGAAATTCTTGTAGGTAACTCACAGTGGTTAGGTTGCAGGTTACATTAATAGCCTGACATGATTTAACTGCTTCTGTAACTAACAAAATCTAATGGAGCCTATAGATTTCCTTTTCCTTGGAATGAAAAATCATAGACTGATCTCATTTTATTCAAAGCAGTTGTTCTACTACTGCCTTAAACAATGAGTTTTATATCATTATTTGTCAGCTTGGCCTCCTGGGATCTTCCTTTAGTTTTCTTAAATGAGAAATGAAGAACAGGTAGCAATGGTGACACTAGTACCATATTTCTCTGTCCTACCATCCTACTGGTATTTACTTTGCAGAAGAAGGGACTTGTCACTTATAAATGAAAGTGTTCAGGACCAGTAAGGTATTTATTTCTGTGGGTTTTTTGAACTTACACATTCTATGAATAAATGCAAAGATAACTCATTTCACCAATCTCATTCCTGATTAGCTATAGGAATTTAGGTAACTCCATAAAGAGAAGTGATGGTATGAGAAGGAAAAATTTCACAAAGAGTTAGAACAGATTGCACAGTAAGGAAAAATAAAACAAGTAGCAATAAATAAATAAAAAACAATAGATGGGGACTATACATCCAAAGAAAGTTCTCCCTAAGCACCATCACACAGGCCAGGAACTATCAAAGCTGGAACTTCAAGCTTTTTGTTTGCTTTGAAATGACAGCATTATATTTTTGGGGAACAATACTGCATTAGCTGAAGGTTGGACTACATGACTTCAAAAAATGTATCTGTTTCTTTTTCTTGAGATTACTTCTGACTCCATATGCTCAATTTTGTTTAGTTTCATGGAGTTTTAGCACTTTCCTGCCCTTCAGATTTTAAGAGGCCTGGGACACTTTCAGCAATTCAGTTCAATACAATTGTATGCCAGGTCAGTGAGAGAAGGTGTATTTTCCCATGCAATCAAAAAAAGGGCATGTGCTTATGTTGCTGGCATATGAACAAGACAGCTATGTGTGTTATGGGGTTGTGAAACATTATCTAAACATGTAGAGGTCAAGATGACAGTTCAAAGGCCTTTTTGTTGAGGATTATATATTTATATAATGGACAGATAGCTCCAGCACAATACAATTTTTAATGTCCAGATTCATTCCACTTGACAGAGGAGTCTGACATTCTTGGAGGATGCTTCAGACCTTGGACTGAATAGCTCCCTGGAGAGGCCTAATTCTCACCATCTCTCTCCATTTTTGATGAAGTCAAATGGTGGAAACTTGTCCCCTTTAGTTAGAAAGGGCAAAACAAGTCAAATCTTTTCATTCTTCTGATACTGTCTAAAATAGCGGTGTCATCACTGGGTATCTGAGCATCTCAACATCATTAAATGTTCTGGTTATGGAAATGCTATTCCTCTATATAATGTGTATGGGGAGGATGAAAAAGGGAGGGACTGGTCCACAAAGGTTCAGACATGCTAGGCATCCAGGATCATGAGTTCTCTGCGTACGTATCTGTACATTATCAGCTCTTATGCCAGCAGAGCAGACACTCTAGTCTAGACACAGGAAAGGGCAGAACTCAGTTTCATTGATGTAAGATATCAAAATAAATTCTTTCACAATATTGCTATCAACAGTTAATTTGGAATTCATTTCAGCTAACTCGACAGTCTCTGAGTTAGTTATGTGGAAGAACTCATCAACAGAGAGAAATAGTTGTGTGACATTCATATGGACTCTTTCATTTATGAGATCCATGTGTCCTCCTTCAACTATCACTGCAGGAACTGTGTCCTAGAAACACTATTTCTCTCCTGAACACAGAGTTTAATTTCACACCCTTTCTGTAAGCACAGAATCATAGAATGGTTTGGGTTGCAAAGGACCTTAAAGACTATCTAGTTCCAGCCCCCCTGCCATGGACAGGGATGCCACCCACTAGACCAGGTTGCTCAATGAATCTGGTCAACTTTTAGTATCTCACTGATTGCACTGATTACTCACAGCCCTTCTTATTCCATTCCAATCTCTCATCAAAAGTAGTCCTTATATATTTTTACGTGACTGAGGTCACAAGTTAGAGTTAGTGGCAATCTGAATCCATAACCCCCTGCAAGGCTGCCTGGGAGGTATGACAGTCTGTCACATACCTGTGCAGTGATGGTGAGAACTGCCTAAGAGAGATGTCAGTCCTAACCTCAGTTTGCAACAGCCAGGGGTAAATACAGCCCTCTGGCTCTTTTCTGGGACTGACACATTTGGAAAAAATGTCAGGAAGGGATCACAGGTTCCTTATACTACTTAAATGTTACACTTTGAAAGTTAAAAAACAAAGCAAAACCAAAAACCCAAAGCTATCAAAGAACATAAAGCACAGAAACAACAAAACCAAACATGTTCACAGACATCCGCACAAAATGCTCCTCCAGCACAGAGTCAACGTTGAATTTAATACTGAGAACTTTTTTTTTCCTTTTAAACTGAAATCTCCAATAATTGCCTAGTGTTCGTAGGAATGTAAATTACTCTTTTTGGTCTCTATGTGGGAAGCAAGGAGATGAATGGGAGTCTAAATTGGTTTTGCTTCCTGTTCCCTGTAGTGGTTGCAGGATTAGTCCACTGTGCCTCTTTGCCCTTCCATTTCCTTGAAGACATGGGAAAACCTTCATTTTGCCAGGAGTTACTTACTCATTAAAATGAATCAAACAAGCCAGATTGTAGCAGGCATTTGAAAACCTGCTATCTGTCAAGAATTTTAAATTTAAAATTAACATTGAGTCCTCCTTTAAGACAAAAACCTTGACCTTAAGTTGTGTAGTGATTGGCAAGCACTCCCCATCCCCTGACTCGATTAACATTTAAATGCCATTTTGTGTGAATATGAGTGGCGCCTTTGGAACAAACAAATTACTAATGTCTTCCTGCAGGAATGGAGCATCAGAAGTGCCTTATTAATTTGATGTCTAATTGAAAATCCCTTCCTATTCCAAAGAGGTCTATGTGGCCTAGGAGAAATAGCCAAGGGGTAATTTTGGCCCCTACAGATGATATCTCTATTAGACTATTCTTCCTTTATTTGTGTTTCTGGGCTTGGTCTGCAGTGGGACAAAGAGGAACACAAGGGAAGACTTATCTTATAGAGAGAACGTATATTTTTTGTGTTTGATTCTTCTCAGAATGACTTATGAGGAACAACTTATGACCATGAAACTGTAGTACAGCACCCAGCTGCTGAACCAACGAATAAACAGGGCTACTGAGAAATCCAAGTCTTTCATGCAAATTGACATGAACAGACCAAAGCTGGAAGTTGAACTCAAAAGTTCCGATTTTTGGACTATTGAGCAGTTGGGGTGTTGGTGTTTTGGGCGATGAACATCCATGGTGCTGGACCTCACACACCTCTTCGTAGCCCATGCAGGTTATAATCTAAATAGAATCATCAAACCTTTAAGGTTTGGAAAGAACCCCAAGATCATAAAGTCTAACCTTTGAGAAAGTACCACCATGCCAACTAAACCATATCATGAAGTGCCACATCTACTTGTTTTTTTAATCACTTCCAAGGATGGTGACTCAATCATTTCCCTGGGGAGCCTTTTCCAAGTGTTCCAATATGTACACCTTGTTGGTCAGTGCACATTAGATGTTCCCCCACCCTACTTGACCCACAAAGAATAGCTACACGAAAAAATTATGACCCGAAATTTGCAAGTTAGCCCACCAGTGATGCGCTCTTGCTTTGTGTTTCAACAAGATATCTGAAGCCTGTGCTGTTGGCAGGGGAAAGGATAGGAGAGAATGCTTCACCAGCCAGTACATTTATCTGCCAGCACTAATTGTGCAAATGGGGAGAAATTTGTAAGATGCAAAGGTGCCTCTCAGAGAACAGCAGAATTTGCTGCTATATCGGATAAATAAATATGCATATGCAAATTAGAAATGGGCTGCTTTTTCTTTTTTTTTTTTCCTAGGATAATGCCCGCCATCTCCTTCAAATCATGTCAATTTGACATTGTAAATTTGCAAGGTACACACAGGAATCCTGATACACCAAATCTAGCGCTCATTCTGTTTCGAGTGTTTTTCCCTCCATCTCATTAACTCTGTCAGTTAATTGTTGTTCAGCCACTTTGCCATATTCTATATTTAAATTTTGAATAAGAAAAGATGAGATTTTATTTAATTACTCCCTTGTCCCACCTTTTCTTACTAGAATTCCCATTACAGTCTGCTGTACACACATGCTACGCATCATTTCTAGCTATAGAGATTTATTTTTTTTTTTACATACGCTTGAGCTAATCAGCATGGGCTTCTGTTGTGGTCAGTAGAGAGAAGTACACTCTTTTGTGGTGTGATTCCTCTCATCCTAATGTTGAAATCTAGAATCAGTCAAATAAATTGTGTCCCAAAAGCACACATTTCTCTTTGTTGATTACAGAGAAAATCAAAAGTGACTTGCTCAGATGGAGTAATCTATGTTCAATGCCCACATCTGGCTGGATAAACTTAAACTCACTCTGTCCTCTGTCCTCCTGGAGGAGAAATATTCTTGAGGCACCAAACCCAAAATATTATCATCTCCTACTCCCAAGCAGCACTCTTTAGCACATTACAGTACTGTGACATCCATAGTGTTAGATGTTCATTTGTACCTAGAAATAAGTGAAGGCGCGGCTTCATTTGTATATGAAAAAAATTATGTAGACATTTCCTAAGTACTTCTCTGTCTTCTGCTTTTATCAAAAAGGGTTGGAGATGTTTTTTTGAGCTTGCTTCATCTTGTAAAGATACACATCCCATTGTGTGGTGACAGTGTGATCGTCATTTTAGTGTTCAAGTCCCCACCCCCTGCCAGTTCAAGGATGCTTGCTCCAAAGAATATTTAATCTCCAGCTATCTTCTTCATACCTTTAAGTAACAGTGTGATGAAAAGCTCCTCCTGACCTAAGTGTTATGCAAAAGGCTTAGGAAAAATATGTTCTTACAAGATTTATAACTCAGTCAGATTGAAACATTTATTTTTTATATAAAGAATGCATCACAACTTTACAGGCGTTCAGTCTTTCAGCTGCCATTTCTTCCCATGTTAAAAAAAAAAAAAAAGATATGAACTATATATTGATCTGTGTCTACCTGGACCATGTGATGTTAATGTACAGTAAGAGTTCATCTGCCTGACTTCAGAATATGACTCTGATTCACAAGTGCTGAAGAAAATACTGGTATGTGACCACTTTGGGCATTGACCCGTCAGCATTTCTACTGTTTTCTTGGAATCTTGGGCTTGTTTTTCTGACACAGAGGTGATAAATCAGTGCACAGAGTGCAGGTGACCTGGTCAAAGGTGTGTGGTTAATGCAGTTAATCACCTGTTCTGCTCTTCATCATGTGGTAGTGTAATTTATAAGATCACTGCTGTAAATCTATTTAAAAACATGCATGCTGTGCCATTAGTGTTATAGACCCACAAAATATGGGTAACAGAATCTAAAAAAGGTGTTCCTATGAAGCTGTTTTTTTATGAGCTGGATATATATAATGTAGCTTACTGTGCTAAAGGATGTTAACTTAATCTTTTAAGTAAAATAAAAACATAAAGGGGTTCCTTGGTCTCTAAGCAGGATGATTTGGAATGAAGGGGGAGTTCTGTGGAGAGGATCATAATGAGTAAGTATCCAGTAATATGGTTGTGGACAGCCATATTCAGGAGCTATGTACAATCTCAACACTCCTTAAAAAAAAAAAAAAAGACCTGGGAGGATGGATTAGGTGATGTAGGATGCTATTTTGCCAATTGTTTTCTCTTATGTATTTCCTCTGGATCTGTCTGATTGAGTATTCAGGATCCTAAATAAAAGAGCTTTCTTTATTTCCCAGGGTGGTTACAACCTAATATACTTTTCATTTAAGAAAATACTCCTTGGCATCTACGTCTTTCATTTTTCTTTCTGTATTTGTGTGTAACTCTGTCAGCAGATGATCTGTTCAAAACTGATGGCATTTTGGAACCCAGGACGGCATTTTACTCCTGTAGCATGGTCAGCCAGTAGTAAAAAGCTCTGAAACAGATCATTGGCTTCCTTTAAGGTTTGATCTTTCATCAGTTTCCAAAGGAAAGTGACAGTGGGCCAGAAGTCTGAGTGGGAAGTATCTTTATAGACTTGGACGCTGTAACTTCATCTGTCTGTGGAATAGTCCATTTTGAAGAATTGCCAGTATATGGAGAACAGCACAGGAAAATACAAAGCAAATCAGAAAACAGCACATACTGTTCTCTCACTCTCTTTTCAAGAAAAATGTATTTTTCCCACACAAAATATTGGTAATTATACAAAGGATTCCTTTTTACAAAAGAAGGGAGAAAGCATGATCTCAAAACTATCCTCTTTAAAATTGAAAAAATTCTAAAAAATCTTTACGTTATGTTTGTTTTATTTTTAAGAAATTTATTCCACAAAGGGAAACCTGACGGGGAAAATAATACTAAACTTTCAGGAAAATAAGGAGGCTTCTGTGTTTCTTCAGGTTTAACAAAAAACAAACTTACTACAGTTTCTATCATATCTATTAGCATTCTGGTGCTGTTTTTTCTTAGAAATACCACAAATTGTTAGCTTTTAATAGAAGGTGAAAATAAAGTAGTGGTGTATGCTATGAAATAGAGGGAAGAAGTCTGGGTGTGCAAATACCTGCAGTAGGAAAAGGCAGAAAGATCGGGGAGAGGTTTTGAAATGAGTCTGCTTTTATTCAATCACTTGCCCAGCATCTTTCTTAGTGCTTCAGAAAGCTTTCAATAAAAAACAAATAAAATGCATAATAAAATACGGACTCCCAACAAAAATTCAAATGACCATCCCAGTACAAGCCCATAAATAAAAGATTCAGCTAGTGAGACACTCACAAAATACATTTTCAAAAGGCTTTTAAACTGATTAAGGAAGTTGACTTCATGTGTATTGATAGTGGAGAGTACATTTTCCTACAAAGAACAGGCAGGCAAGGATTGGTATACCAGGGTAACCCAGGCTCCAGTTTTTGCAAGGCTATAAAACCAGCTCTCCCAACAGGTTGTTCTTAGAAGTAGACTGTCATTAAATCTTAAAGAAAGATTTAAGTATGTGTTCCTCTTCTTTTCTTCCTCCTCTATCTATTTTAATTCCAAAAAGTTTTACAATACTCACTGTAATAGCTCATCTATCTGCAAAATAAAACTGAATTTATTCTGCAAGTCATGCAAAATTCCTCTGACTTTGTGTCTTGGTGATGAGATTTTCAGATGCCTGAAAAGGTGTGTGCAGTGGCAAATCTTTGCTTGTGGCCAAGATGTTCATGATGATTCTCACTATTGTGGATTCTGTGTTGTCTAATGTCGTCTAGTATAAGCTACTAGCATGACCCTTCCCCTCAGAGTCAGCACTAACTTGTGTTTTGTTGTTTAAGGCTTTTTTTTCTTGATGTATGTTGAGCTAAATCATGTAATAATGTAATCAGGAAAGAGTCATAGGCAAACACATGCACAACTTGATCACATTAACTTCCTTTCTCTAGAAAACTTTGCTCTACTTACAAAAAAAGGACCCTGGCAGTCATTTCAAACTACAGTTGTGTCCAAGAACCAAAGATTTTATTCTGTCTTGGCTTTAAATTTGTCTGATGTTTTAGGGAAGACTGATTAGACATTTTAAAATCCCCTAAAATGAAAATGTTGCATTTTTAATGAAGAATAAGAATGGCATTCTAGTATTTCTAGATACTGTTATCCAAAATTGTTGCAATACCATCAAACTTTATTATTCATAACACCAGTATAAAAGTATTACCTGTGTACACGGGTGGGGAGGGTTTAGGTAAACTTTCAGTCTGTACCATTATCACCCTGGTTAAATTCTTGTTCCCATCTGACCTTGCTGTGGTGACAAGTTTGGGCTCCATACTACCAAAAGTTATATTTTGGGCAATCATATGGCTATATGATACAATGAAGTTGGCTTTCTTTCTCTGTTTCTTGTGGATTCAGTATGAAGGATGGATGTGGGAATGCAGTGAAGGCTACTGACTGTACAGATACTACATATCAGAAACCCTCTGAACTGAAAATTATTGAAGTTTAGGAAGATTAATCAGGATAAATATAATCTTCCCTACCTACATTTGTCCTGTGCACCAACTCCGATGAGAGGAGCTTTAGCTGGGCGGACCTTTGTCTGATCCAGTAGAACTGCTCTTATTCCTTAAAAATATGTAATAACATTTACTATCATGAGTCTCCTGTGACAGGAGGATGGTATACATCACCATAGGAAATGAGCTGAAGGGAAACCTCAGGATGCTTCATGCCAAGTACACACACAAAAGGTAGAGTTGCATGCAGTGGGTATGTCCAGGATTGCTGAATGTCCAGATTAAAGTGCCCAAGTCCTCTAACACCATGTGTCTACAGTAACGTATTTGAAACAAATGTATGTTGGAGACACAATAGCCCTTCAAAAACTCTTTTCTACATCCTCATTTACTTACTGGCTTTTGTATATCCAGTGGGAGAGTTTTTGCCATGTGATGTAGCAATGTGCAGCTCTTATCCTATTGCACTATAGCACACAAGGCACTTGCAACCCAAAGAACTCAAAATATGAAATAAGACAGGCACAGAGTGGAGAATTTAAGCACGGGAAGATTAAATGACTTGCCCACAAGCATCTCAGGAGACTGTAGCAGAGCCAGGGACTAACCCCTTTTTTCTAGCTCTACCTCTTGCTTCAGTCCATCACTTGCTTTGTTTTCATGTTTTTATCTGGCCCTTCTATCCCTAAGGGCAGAGAAATTTCCCAACTCACTGGATCATTTTGTCAAGGGAGATAGATAACTTTCCAGTTCCTCCCTCTCCCCACCCTCTTCCCCCCATTAGCCAATCCAATTATAGAAAATCAAATATCTTGCTAGAGCCAGCCAAATTCAATTACACAGGTACTTCTGGGTAAATTTTGGCAGTGAATAGTTTGCTGGCTTTACCCAGACTTTTCTCTTTAATAAAATGCTCCCAGTTAGCCAATACATCTTGTTATAAAATAAAACAAAACCCCACATATACATGCAACCATAGATAAGCAGAGACACATCCTTCAGACACTTTCTGGGTATAGATTTTCAGCTATCTCTCAGGACCTCTATACCACTTTGGATCTGAACTGTTAAATCCTGTCCACCTCCACATGATTAAATGGCAGGATGGGAAGTCCTGCCTTTCAAAGTCAAAACTCAGCAGGCAAATACTAAAATTGCATCTGCTCAAAATATGTGTCCCTTTCACCTGAAAATAATATAACATTTCATGTACAAGTACATTTCAAAAATAAGGTATTTCATTTGAAAGCTGCAATTTTTTATTAAAGATTGTTGGAGCAACACCTGGTGGGAGTTCGAATGACTCATATTCTCATTTACCTCCGTAGGCTTAACTCTGTCTTTAGGTAGCATCCTTTTCTCCTCTGCTTTAAAAGGGTCAATTCATCACCAGACACAAAGTCCATCTGGGGATCACTGCTCATAGAGGAGAAAAGAGACCTCTGGCAATTACCCTCTAGCTCACTGGAACAGACCTTTACCACAATATTTGGGCTCTTCAGTAAAAACTCTGGGAGTCAAAAATATATTTTCCTTAGGAGGCAAATTGTTGTTTATAAGGTTTTAGAGATGACCAAATTAATGGTTGCACAAGATAAAGGACATACCACTCTAACAAAGTGAACCAAAAAATGTAGTGCCTCAAAGAACAGTACCTCATTACTATTTCTTTACGGATCCCTGGACCAATATTCAAACCTCCACATACAATTCGAGGTTCTGTGAAATGCAAACAGGAAGCATTGGCCAAACTAACCAAACCTCAACTGTCTGGCAATCATAAGATATTACCTAAAAAATGAGAGGTTTGTGTTTTTAAACTTTTTGCAGCTTCATGCAAAAAAATACTACCAATATTCTCTCTCCTTGAGCCTTGCCGTTGTATTCTTGACCTTACACAACTCATTCAGTAAAATGGGACACTGGACTGGCATTTGAAATGAGTCAGAGCTGATGCATCTCCTTTTTCTCTTGCATAATACCTCTTCCTCTTCCTCTCAGTAAAACCTTGTATTATTCAAATGGGGTGTAAAGACAGTGGCCCAGCCAAGAAACATGCACTTAAGATGTCTGAAATACAGAATGCTAAACATGTCCCCTGGATCCCTTCCAGGCTGGTTTAGTTACTAGACTTGTCTCATAAAGGAAATGGGTGCTAAGTGTGAAAAGTGAAAATACATGGAAGGGCTACATTTTTCAGGCTACTTTAATGGTTACAGCCAGATAGCACAAAATTGGTCATCTCTGATTTCAGTGACTGAAACAATTCTTCTCCCTCGTTTGCTCAAGGCTGTGGAGAACTGTGTGAGCTATTACACAGGTTTCTCAGTCCTGCCCAAGCAAAAGTTTCAGTTTAAAAAAAAAAAAACAAACAAACAAAAAACAAACTAGTACTTCAGACCAAAATTTTAACAGTTTAGGAGGAGGAGGGGAAGGGAGAGAATGGGATTAGACTTCTATTAGGTAGCAAGAACATCCAGATTTACTATTGTGAGGATTTATTAAAAAAAATAAAATCCCAGAGCTTCAGAGTGCATAAAAGCTTTCTTGCTTCAGCGCCTAAACCAACTTCTAATTAATGGAGTTTAGGAAGACATTGTCCTTATGAGTATGTTATCCCCATAGCTGCCCACTGAAGGGTGCCCTGCCTGTTGCAGAGAAGCAGCTGGTATTGACCACTGTCTGAGACAGCTATTGAACTAAGACTGACTGTTGCTCTGGTCCACTGTGTCTGTGCTGTTTTAATCTAATCTCATCTAATCTAATCCTCATGCATTTTTCTTGCGTGTCTCAGAAACTCCCAGGTATATACATAAAATCTTTCTTAAACTCTTCAATTCCATTCGGAAGTGGCCTTATGCTTTGAGATACCCTCCCACCTTATCAATCCAACTATGAAATCTTCGACCTAAACAGTGATGTCATTTGTTATGGGTATGAAATTTCCACCCAGAACAAGGGGCTGACCAATGTAGGGATCAATTGCAACTGCTTTGATTTCAGAAGAAACTCTCCTGTGGTTTGGGGGCCAAAAGTGGGGGGTTGTCCAGAGAAAGTGCAGGGTGGCACACAAGCGTGTTTCAGTGTTGTAGAGTCAAGATGAGCCATCTGTGACGAGCTGTATGAGGACACTGCAGACTACAGATGAGTGATCATCCCACGGACACAAGATATAGAGGAGAGTCTGTGACTCGTACACCTGGGAATAAATCATGCCACGATTTTTTTTTCTCCCACCAGTCAAACAGTCAGTGTTTTAAAGAAGACTTTGTCATATTTAATAGTGCTGTCAACCTTGCAGTTTTGCTGGCCTATTAATAAGAAATTCCAAAATGACACTGTTAACTACTACTCTCTCAGAGCTGAGCAAAGCCAGACATTGCAGAGTCTCACCTGAGGTGGGATGAAAGCCTTCATGGTGCAAAAATGATAAACTGAAGTCACCCCCAGGGTAACTTCAAGAGATTTGGGGAGCCACTCTGCCACCTGCCTTGATAGCAACAGTTACAAGAGAGGGAATTTTAACCCTTGTATGCTGATATGGATGTTGAGGCAAACACAGGTTGAAGTCCTTCTCAGAGTAAATAATTTATATTATATATATTGCTGCCCCTTTTTTTTTGCCTTTTTTTTCCCCCTCTGTGTGCCATCTCTGTGTGAAGATAAACAGTTGGCAGGAAATAACCTTTCAAAACAGAGCAAAAAAAGCCTTAAGGAACTTGATAGATAAAATTATACTTATATTTCCCCACTCTGCTGAGAGATTTACCCGGCAATAAAAGGTATGCCAGAAGCTCAGACAGATGAGTCCAGACTAATGTCAAACTCCTGCCAGAGCAACTAAATGATCTGACCATGCAGAATCTACTTCCCAATTTGTGATGACTGAGATGACTGCCCTAACAGATGACTTAGTTTTAATATTTGCTTTTAAGAAGCTGTCGCAATGAGTTGGTGGGTGTTTGCCCTGTATACACAGCCAGTTTCTATTGTGTTTGTGTATCTATTTGCACCCTCTTAACCAGGTCATCTTTCAATACAGACAAAAAAGTAAAATAAAAAAATCCCTCTCTGTCCAGATGGTCCAAAAAGCAACTCACAGCTGGTTGAGTCACAAGGGTTAGGGCTGTTGATTTTGTTAAACCATTCACTCTCAAACATATATTCCTCTCCTTCAAAGTCTTCTGTTTCAGTCTTTTGATGCCAATGATTTGACCTTATGTGGGGGGGAAAAAAAGTGTCTGTTGAGAGATAAGGATGTTTTGGGAATCAGAGGCATCTAAACAACTGATTTCAACTTCTGTGGGGTCTTCCCTGATGCCAGCTTTAATTTTTATTCATCACGGTGTTGACCTGGTTAATTGTGCATTGAAAACAGCACCGTTTGCACCATTAACATTGGGCTCATCTGTTCTATCAACAGAGGAACATAGCTCAAATGGATGTAAAGCACCTTTCAGTTGAAATTTGTCATGTGAGATCTGGTTCCAAGAGACATTACCCAGAGTTTTGAAGAAAAGAGAGTGCACAAAAGAAAAGAATGGTTTCCCCCTTGCAAAAGCACAGAGCAACTCACAATGCCAACAATACATAGAAAAGAGGAGGAGAGTGGAATTTTGCTGCTGTTCAGATAATTCAACAAATGTTTGATCCAGTATTCACTTAAGTCAGCAGGATTCTTCCCATTCCCCCCCTTGTCCAATTGCAGCATCATTAGCCACATTACTTCTAACTGTTGGGCATCTACATCTAGTGTTGCCCTCTCAATTGCAGCAAATAAAAATAGAAAATTAGGGAACTCAGCTTTCCATATCAGCACCTGAGGAAGGGGACTGAGTGAAATTTCCACCTCACTCACCCAGTTACCTTCATGGCCAGATGCACAAGGTTTTGATCACCTTTCTGTCAGTTCGGGAGGCATTATTTTCTGTGCAATGTTTGCCAGGTGATGTTGTAAGTGGTAGAACTTCTTAGGCAAGATGCTGGGTGCACGGATGTTGCTCCTGAAGCTGTAACCTTTGCATTTCCTGTCTTCTTCCCCCGCTTCGCATTTGCAACATTAACATTGCATTAACATAGGGATGGGGTGTTTAATATGGGTGTGCAGTCGTTTGCAAATCAGTTTGCAAGGCACTTTGGGATCCTTCTGGATGAAAGGTACTATATAAGTGTCAGTCATTATTACTATCATTATTATCATTATTATCATTATAAGTTCACAAGGAGACAAACAGCTGCATTAGAATAACACTGGGGGTAGATTTTTCAAAGCCACAGTGGAGATTTGAGCTGCATGTGAGTGCCATGAATACACAGTCGATGGGAGTTCTAATGGATTACTCAGCATGGAGAGCTTTGGTCTTGTGCAAAGGAAGGGTACTTTCAGAACTACAGCTCTAGTCCTTAAAACAGTACGTTTAGGTAACACCAGGGGATTTCTGCTTCTTCTCTTCCTGCTGTGAAAGATGATTCATATCAGGGTATGTGGTGGGGAATGTTGGGGGAATTGGTGGGAGGAAGACTTGCGGAAGGCCTGGAAAAGCTGCGGCTGCATCAGGATTTGCAGCAGGGTTTGACCCTGTTGCATGGTATTCATATTCCAGGATAGCACTAGAGAAAATCATCTTCTCCATAATTCTGTGCAAATTCATCACAGGGCAAAACCTTTCCTCTGGGTAGGTGAGAAAAGGAAATCAAGAAGGACTGCGTCTGGCAGTTTGAAAGCTAGAATGCGTGTCAGAATAGACAACAATTTTCTGGACTCTCAGAAAGAGGTTACATACATAACCATCATATATTACCAATCTTCTGTGTTAGTATCTCCTGTCCTCACCACTGTTGTGCAAGGGGTTACTGCCCTTCTCATTCCTACCAACAAAAATGCTTGTTTGGATGAGCGTTAAATTAAATTTATTGCTGGTGACATTCCTACTTAACACTGGGGGGCCTTGAGGGTGTGGGGTTTTGTGGTTTTAATTAATTTTTTTTTAATACTTATTATTTTGCTAATGGATGATTTCACAAGCAGTTAAATTGAGACCTTTTCTGGGGAGTCTCTATAGATGGTACAGGTTTTACTCTTAATATTGCTATTTCGTGCCACTATCTTTCTTTCTCTTGGGAAGGCTGAAAGCAAAGTGTTTGGCTCAAATCAGACATGACATTTTAAAGCATAATTATAAAGTAATTGACTGAAACCAGAAGTTATTGTTAGCAAGTTGCACGGCTGAAGTGGAAATGACCGTAAAGCATATCTCATCTTATGACGTAACAGTCCATAATGATAAACCAGAACTGAATTTGGTATATCAGAACCTGGTTTTGACAACACTAACAGAAACAGCTACTGTCCTAACCATATGTGTTAGTGTTCAGGCACCTACTTCCAAACAAAATTAACCCTCGATCTGGATTTTAAAACACCTAATTTTAGTTTAGTTTCTTAAGAAACAGAATTTATGCAATCAGCCTCTTTGTGTTCCTGTCCATCTGTTCCTCCTCCTCAGGAACTGTGGAACCACTGAAATTTGACTGATCTGTGGCATATTTGGGGTCTCCAGTTAGGTCTTGGATTTCGAAGTCAGTGGAGCTAAAGCAGCGTGAAATTTGGCCCTTTTGAGTGACTTGGCTTGCTTCTTAGTTTAAAGGACAGACAGATCATGTTATATTCTATGTGCTAATGAAAAGACAGATGCTATGAATATCCTGCTGCTTTACTGGGCAGGAGCATCCCAGACCAGATTCTTCATAGCCTACACTAAAGAAAGAGAATTTAGTGTGAGTGGTGCCTGTGGCATTTGCCTCATTGAAGTAAATCAAGGTATACACCCATTTCCTCAGATTACCAGGAAACTTATTTCCTTTTCACTAAATCAGGAGAGATTAGGATCCAAATGGATATCATATAGTCAAAAGAAAGGGAAAGAACAAATTAACTTTTACTCATGTTATTTTTTGTGATAATCCACCTGTCCACTATTATTGTCTTATAATTAAGATGAAAGCCACTTGAGACAGCAATTTTCTTTCCTTTTTTTTTTCCTTTATGGTGCTGATTATAATGGGGTTTTGGTTCACGTCTGGATGTCTATGTGTTCTTTTGATATAAATAATTTAGATTCTTTTTAAAAATAGGCTCATTTAACCCTCTGTCTCTTAGTTTTCCAATCTGCAAGTTAGAGCTAATAAACACCTCCCATTTACTGAATTACTATTCAAAATTAACATTTCTACCACTGATTTGCAGAGAAAAACCCTTTGCAAGTGAAAAGCAATTATTGAAGATGCATTTACAGATGTATGATGATAGACAACTGTACATGAAAATCCAGCTGCAAATCCTAAATGCAACTATTTAGCAATAGCATACTTCTCTAGTAAGCTTTATGGATTAAGAGACCAAAAGGGATTTGGATTTGGAATGGATCAAATCCCTCCAAATTTCCTATTGGCCATGTATTTCCAAAATAATCCCACTGTCATCACTATATTTTCATGTTCAGCTTGAAAAACAACAATTTTCAGCTCTTGAAAGACTCCTGGACTGTAAGGTTGTTGATTACAATTCAGATGTTAATTGAGGAACTGGAGGCTGAATGTGGGTTGTTTGTTTGTTTGTTTGTTGTTTTGGTGGATTTTTTTTTTTGCAATGGAATATTTTTGCTGGAGAAAAGAGGTGGCAAAGGATGTTTTTGACAAATAGATGCCAATTTAATACTGCTACGTATACTATTCCTACTTTCCCCTTCAGGGGCTTCCTTTTACAGTCCCACAATGTGCTAGTTTCCAGAGGCTATGCCTCTGATTATCTCAAAGTTGACAGCATTTCAAACAGTCAGCAACCCTGTTTTAAATGAAGCTGTGGTGATTGGTTGAAAAAGACAGCCTGAAGGCCTCCTGATCCAGGAAGCCACTTACACATATGACATCTTCCCCATACCCTTACTTCTTCAGATCCACTCAATACCAGTTTCTACCATGATAGTGCCCTCGGGAAATCAAACAATTAATAATGGCTGAGAAAAATGCAAAGTTAATTGATGCTTGTTCTATTATTCAATGAAAATTGTGGTTACCCATGATAGATCTGCAATAGTATTTCTCTTCCTGTGTCTTCCCTTTTGGCACTGTTAAATCTTTGGGTCAGGGAAAGTGATTCTCATAGGTATTTGTTAAGTTTCTGGACTAAATTAACACTTTTGTTGGGGAAAAAAAGCCTTCACCCTAATGCATAATTCTTCTTTTTTTTTTTTTTCTTCATATCTTGAATATGACTTGTAGAAAATTAAAGTTGATTTAAAGATTTTAAGAATCAGAAAGTTGACTCAGTCAAAATAAACCATACTGCAATTTTAGACTTAGTTTGTCTAGAGTGATATTTTGCAGTGTCTTTACTTCCTAAATTAAAATGCCCTCTGCCATCATGTATTTCTTCTACTAGTAGGTAATAATAAAGGGCAACAAACTTTTCCTAACCTTCATTTGTAGAAGCTACATATACAGCAGCCTTAAATCCATTTCTGAAATAAGGGTTTAAAGTCCTCAACTCTTTTTTTTTTTACCCTTCCAGAGCCTTCATTTTTTATCAGTATTCAGTTTGTAAAGGGGGCAGTCAGAAAAGGCACTGTTTTCAAGTAACACCCTCACTAAAGCCATATGGATAAGTCACATTTATTACTTTTTCCTCATTAAGCCTTTACTCCTGAAACTCACAGTCCTCTTCCTCCAGGGCATCACATACGGACTTTGCCATTCTGGCAGTAAAACCTGAATTCTTCATGTCTGTTGCTGCTGTTGTGTTCTGGATATATACTGTTGCTTTCTTCCCATTATAGTTGTGAGAATGCACTTGGGGAAAGGAGGGAAGGTGAATACAGGACCTTCAGAAAGAAAGGAGCGTTTGAAGGAGCAGAACGTGGAGACAGGATGTTCCAAGTATAACAGGGACATAAAAAGGAATGAAACATCATTTTGGACAAGCAGAAAGGGGGGAGAGAAGACAAAAATGTCGAGTCGTTGGCAAGCACTAAATCAAAGAGGGGGGCCTTGAAGTCAAGGGCAATGCCTTCCATTATATCAATACAATTAATGGCATCCTTATGTTCACTTATTTGCATTAACAGCAAAGTTAATGCCGGCAGAGATCAATGCTGAGATTAGTGATGTCCAAATCAACATGCTTTTAAGCAAATTATTTCCACTGTGTGGGTCCCTCCCCTAGTTCGTAGCATGAATCTTTGGTAGTGTCTGCAGCTCCATCAGCAGATGCCTCTTAAGGGCTGCTGTCTCTTAAATATGGTCCTCCTAACGTTAGTACCACTTGCACAGTAAGCAGGAATATCAGGCCAATAGATCCACTCAATGTGGGTATCTTGTACATCGGCAATGGTGGCCAAAGCAAAATGTTCCTTTTGCATTAATTAACGCTATTATTATTATTGAGAATGTTTTAATTTCCTTTTCCCTTTGTTTCTCTGTCACACAACCTGATCTGCTTATTCCTTCTAAACAAAATGACACCGTTTTCTTGGAGCATCAAACCTAAATAAATAAATCACACCAAATCCCATGAGCCACCTCCATCACGTTGCAAAGGCAAAGCAATCAGCCAGCTGTGGTCAGTAGTAGCTTCATAATGTGATGACAACCTGCTTCCTGCCAGCAGGAGGCCTGGGAGCTTGGGGCCTTCAGAAGAAGATTCAGAAAGATGCCATTGGCTGAAAGCGGGTGAGAATAAAGCTAAATCTGTGCATTTCAAAGTATCTCAAAAAGTTCTTAAGGAAAATATCCTTGAAAGTGGTGACCCAAAGTATTCTGTATTATTACTTGGTCTTGAGTAGCTGGCTGAGTACTGATCCCCATTCGGTTATTCCTACATATTCTTCTCTGCCTTTGAGCCCTCTTACAGAACTTAGAATTTGTCCAAGTTGGGTTCTGCCCCTGCAAACACTTAGGGTTGACAGACACCGAGTGTCTTTTGGCACTAGGAATGTGTGGTAGCCGACAATGGTACTCCACCGAGAGCACACCCAAATTGCTCGTCATAGCTGCCGGCAACTCTGGACTGGAAAGATGTCAGAAAGGACTGATCAAAGTAATTTAGAAAAAGTTTTTCTACTGAAAAATCATGTTTTCAAAAAAATGCCTTTCCCCTCCCCCCCGAAAGAAATCATCAGGGAAGTCTCTTAGATTCAGGCTTGAATTTCTTTTGAAAATTAGTGACAGAGGGAGAGAAAGAGACCTCTGGAATAGCAGGCTTTCAGGAAGGTATCCAAACAATTCCCTTTTTTCTGATCAGTCAGCTATTCCATAGCATTTTCTCCTCTCTTTTTTAATCATAAATCTGTGTACTTTGTGAATCAAATTTTCAGTTTGCTAACAACTCTGAAGTTAGGAAACTGGAGAGGATTCTAACAGAAACATCTTCTTAAATACCATTCTATTGGAAGGCATGAAATCAAATTAATCTAAAGTACAGACCATTGGCAAGATAGTTTTCCTGGGAATGAGAGAACAAAGTTTAGATGATACAGCAAAGATACAAAAAATGTGTCCAGAGCCTTGAGTCTGTATGTGATACCAGCGGTGGTATAAGTAAAGTTTTTGTTGGCTGGATAGGCAGGTGGACCATGATGTGCAATATTTTTGGCTCTCAGGTAGTATTGGATAAGCATTTCACAAAGAAATATCTACTGTAATTAAATACTGTGGGTTTGGCACCTTGAAGAACTGTATAACCTACTTGGATTCTAATTTCTTTAATTTCTAGAGATCCTGTCACCTCCCTCACAACACAGCAATATTTTCCCTGCTACACATGGTATTTCATGACACTAAGACATAGTGTCAGATAAGCTGAGTGCTTTCTTGCAACCCTTTTCTTTCCTGATAGCCCTCAATCCTTGCTAGACTATTAAGGAAAGCCAGAGGAAGGTGAAGAGAAAGTCTTTGGGCTCTGGTTTAATTCAGAGCACCTGCTGTCTTCCTGGGTGCCAGAATTGCATAGCCTTGTTGGGAGCCAGGATGTAATAGCTGTGCCTGATAAATAGCAGCACTAAACGTGCTACAGCAAAGGTTTCCTGTACTATAATAATTGTAGGTGCTGACTTGGTGCAATATATCTTTGCCAGCGTGTAGTGATAGAATAAATAGCTGTTTTTAACTATAGGATCAGGCAAAGCTAATGCCGTGATTGAGGGAAAGTATCCAGCTAAATGTTGTCTGTCTTTGTTATGCTGTCCTTCCAGCCCAGTCCTACCTGTGCTGGGGGGATGACTGATGGATTCTGGCCACGTTGGCTCCTCCTGTACCCAGCAGGGCAGGTTCACACCTGGGGTGCGTTGTCAGGGCTGTATCTGCCCCCATTATGGCTCCTGGGCAAAAAGGAGGAGACTGAGAAACCAAACGTTCCAGGAAGCTGTTGGAGGGGAAACAAATCAAGGTCACGGGTTCACAGTCTTTGCAATCTGGTCTGTCTTTGCTGGCCAGGAGAAAATTAATGTGAGTCCAGCCCAGCTCCTGGCAGGACTTCCCTCCCATAGAAGGGTGCCAGAATGGTTGGTCACCATGTTGACAGTCCTGCAGGGACCAGGATTGAGAGGGGTCTGGTATCTAAGCCAATGTCAACCATTTTTTCCTGCCCATACCTGGGATATTTTATTTTACTCAGGTGGTTGTAGGATATTTCACACTTCCCTGTTGTATTTTTTTCTGGAAATAAAATAAACACAATACCAGAGAAGAGCTCACAGTAATACCATGCTCCAAGGCAACAGCCATCAGAAAAAAATCAGGCTTTGCAAAGTGGTGTCAGGGCAGACACTCGATTGTGGAGGGTCTCCTAGGGGTATAAGAGGTAAATATTTTCCTTCTTTGGCTCTGGAGTTTTACACAACTCAGTTTCTCTCAAAGGACTTATTTACATGAAGAATAACTAGTAAGGGACCTTAGGAGCATGGGCAAGCACAGAAGGGGAGAGCCCTTACTCCAGCTTGACTTCCACTGCAGCTGGCAGGGTGAAATGGGGGCCAAGGAAGGTGAAGCCTTCTGCTTCCATCCAGGTGCTGATCCAAGATGAGGGCTCCCTCCCACCATTTCCAGTGCAGCATTGCATTTAGTCTGCCCTGCTTTGCAGACTATTTTTCCTTCCACCTCTCTCATTTCCATGGCTTTGTCAGTTCTTGCTGCTTGTACTGAGAGTACACTTTGCATAATTTATCTCTTTCCTAATGAGGAGATGAAGTCCTGGCTGCAGCTAATGGCACTGAATTAGCTCACCTGCAGTCTGGATCTCATTTACCAAATCTGCTCTGAGTGCGTGGGAACCCCTGCCAGCATTTGAGGTACAGACCTTGGAGCTGTGTGACTGTGTGGTCAAAAGAGTATTCAGGAGGGAAGAGTCTTTAATCAGATGAGGCTTGGGTGTTTGAACTTTATGTTGATTCTTCTGCTACAGTGAATGCCATATTCTTCTGAGTCTTCATCGGGTGGAGTCACAAACAAGCTACCGTCATCCAGGATTAGTAGACCCAGAAAGAAAAGGTCTGCTTGAACAACAGATCTGGTAATCACTGTACACATGTCCTTTTCATGCAGACAAGCAGTGTGTTTTAGGCAGGTCAAGGAAAAGGAAGCCTGTACATTGCTAGAGTTTTAACTAGTTTTAGTGACTCGTAAATGTGTTTCTCCTGTGCAAAAAAAAAAAAAAAAAAAAAAAAAAAAAAAAAAAAAAAAAA